>NC_046379.1:19486083-19855248 GCF_011125445.2 Fundulus heteroclitus
AGGGCAACCCCTGGCTGAGGAATGAGGACCACCAGACATTTATTGTGACGGCGATGGCAGAAAACGCTAAGGGAGTTAACAGGCAGGCCATATAGGCAGCTGCCAGTGTTGCTTTTCTACATAATCTTTCTTAAGTAAGAAATTGTATTTTTTCTGGTCAAAACCAGACCAGAAATTTTAAGGTTTATTTGAATGTCACCAGAAGTTTTGTCATAAGCCATCAGGGTTCTGGTTTATTAAGACTTTAACCTTCCCAGATGAGATTTCTCCTGACGTCTATGGTGACTTGACTTATCTTTTTTTTTTACCAACATTTCTCAATTCCTGCCTTGCATAGAAACCTAATCATTGTGAATTAAAATCCAAAACACAACTGAAAATGAAAATTTGTATAAAGGAAGACATTAATACCCTTAAAATTAATCAAAGTTGATTGTGTTGAAATGTTTCAATGCGTTAAAAGGTGAGTTTTTTTCTTTCTTTTTTTATTTTTTTTTGGTAATTAGAACAATATTCTACTTTTCTACCAAAACCCTTCAGATGTCAATTGCTCATATATTTTATAATTAAGCAGAAATATTTAATGTGGAATCAGACTGAGGCTGTTTTTGTAATACCTCTGGTTTAGGTTGTGGCTTTTGATTTGCCTCGGGCTGCAGATCAGAAGCTGCTCTGTCTGGAGCTGCCGAAGGTTCAGAGCTTGTGGTTTGCTCCGATGGAGCAGAGGCATCAGTCACTGGGCTTGGAGGGTTTGCTTTCAATGCCACTCGAGTCCCATTTGATACCAAAATGAAAACATCATTGTGAGACTGCAGGAACTTTAACAAAAAACAAAAACAAAAAAAAAAACAAAAAACAGAAGGAACATGATTAGAAGTAAAAGCTGCATTTTTTTAATCAGTACATGAAAAATATGATCAATACCTTTCCAATGGGACCGTGGTGTTTTCTGAACCTTTTGCTCCATGATGATCCAGTTTTATCCATGAGTTTTTGGCCAAGCTGATCCAACAAAACACTTTTTGATGACTCCTAGAGGACATAAATGGTACTGCAGTTTAATATAAATAATCAGTTTGCCACAGTTTTATTACAAATAGAAAAATTAAACAAATGAAGGCAAAGGATGGTAAGTAGTAGAGCTGCACACTATGCTGACTCACAATCATCTCTGCGGTAACAATGACAACAAAATACTGTATTTCAAGTAATACATTCGGCAGGTTGGATAGCCTTTAGTTACACTTGTTACAACTAATATTGAGTTTATCTACTGAGATGCTACAGCTTATAGAGAGGAAGAAGAGTAGAGGAAAGATGTCAAATAAGTTCCAATCAATATTGTAAAAGAATATTGAGAAATGAGGGAGGTGTACCTGAGCAATGATTGCAGTAATGATAGACAAGGGGTCGTCTTCTTGTAGGTTTGGTTCAGATGACTCCTTGACTTCCTCCTTTATTTTCTTTTGAGTTTTGGGTTTGCAGTCCTCTTCCTGCCAACGAGAAACAGAGCTGCCGTCTTTTTTGACATATGTACACACACAAAAAAATAATGCAAAACGCCAAAAACTTAACAGAAAGCTTTTAGTTCAAATTAAAATATTTTTCCTCTCACCAGTGGCTCCCATAGTCCAAGCTCATCGATATCTCTAATGTAAACATGGTAATGGCCGCCATAGCAGCCTCCCTTGTGGATAATCACGGAAAACAGGTCATATGTGAAATCGGAGTCCTCAGCATCAGTCTGTAGGACGGTGGAAAAAAGTGTTTTAAAGAAAAGTCCGAAGCAGCAGAACTTTAGTCACCTTGGCAAGTTCATGCAGGTGCATCTCGATATATTCACACAGTGATATATCTCATGCATTTTTTTCAGTTGATTTCTATTATGGTGTGCAGCTCCTGAAAACACAAAATTCCTTTTCTGAGTAAACTAGAATATGAGATGAAATCAATTTTTATTTTATAAATTTTTGATACAGAAATAATCAGCCAGCTGAAAAGTGTGTCCATGTACAGCATAAGCAGACAACATTTAGTCAGGGCTTCTGTTGCATGAGCTACTGCATCAATGCAGCGTGGCGCTGCTCAGGGGTTAAGGAAGCCCAGGTTGATTTAATAGTCGCCTTCAGCTCTTCTGCATTGTTGACTCTGATGTCTCTCATCTTGCTTTCTGTGTTGTTAAGGTCAGACAGGCTTGCTGACCAGTCAAACACTCATAGCATGGTCTTTAAGGAAGTTATTGACACTTCAGCGTTGGCAGGTACCGAGCCCGGCTGCAACATAAAATCAGTATCTCCATATAGCTTGTCAGCAGATGGAAGCATGAAGCGCTCTAAAAACGTCCTGGTAGACGGCTGCGTTGACCTTGGACCTCAGAAAACACAGTGGACCAACACCAGCAGCTGAAACGGTACCTCAACTAATCACCATCTGTGGAGATTTCATGTCAGAACTAAAGCAGTTTTCTTTTCCGTGCCTCTCCCTTCTTGCCCCAGAATCGGGGATGTTAATCTCCCAATTAAATACCAGCGAGACATTTTGATCTCTGAGCAAAAGCGCAGTCTAAATTCTCCTTAGCCTAAGTGACATGCTCCAGACATTGTCTCTGGATCAGGATTGGTTTAACACCAGGAATATGACCGTCGTGTCCTGGACACATCTGTGTGGGGTGGCTCTGCAAGCACAAACTTCTCCTCCAAACTCTCATACAGGCTTCGCATTACAGTTCTCTCAAAGCTGCCGTTATCCTTGTAGCTGAAGGACCATTTCTACCAAATCTTTTCCTTCTTCTAAATTTTCCAAACACAAGCTTGGATACGGCATTCTGTGAAACCCCAGCATCTTTAACATTGCCTGTGGAGTGCATCAGTGGCTGTCTGCTGGGCTTTCATCATGCTTACGTCGGCCATAACATAATATTTCTTTACTAAAAATCCCTTTTTATTATTCATGCATAATATTCAGTGTTTCTGAATAACCTGAGTCTTCAGATTTAATTAACTGTAAGCCACAATCATTGAAATTAACAGAAATAAATCCAGGTTTTGATCGTATGTTTTACATACAAAGACAGAAGTTCAACTAAAATCGTACCTGCTCACAAAAAGGTCGCAGGTTGATGGTTAGAGGGAAGCTGTAGCGTCCGGTCTCCTTGTATCGCTCACATTTGGCAAAGTCAAAGCTGAATCGCAGTAAAGACATGGTCATAAACGGGGGCAGCTGCTTCAGCTTGGCAGACTGAGAAATGCCAAAGAAAAAAACAATAACGTTTTTGACGGTAGCGAGTATGAAACACGTTTTGTCACAGAGCCTCTGACTGAATTAACGTGTGTGTTACTGGCACTGACCTTCGCTGCAGTGACCAACCTGGAGCACTGAGCACAGCGGTAAAGGTTGTTGCCTTCAAACAACTCTTCCTCCACAAACATGTTCCACAAAGCCTCCTCCAGGCTGGACACGCCGCAAACACACACCGTCAAATCCAGGAAGTCCTCCTGCGGACGGCACACACAAAAAACAACAACATTTTAGCCGAAAACGAGCCGACATATTATTAGCTTGATCTTTCTGGGCCGTTTGCAGAGATCCGGTCTACAGGGGAGCGGTTTTCACGCAGCAACACACCTTCCTCTGGCTCACGTTGCCACACTCCTTGCATTCGATGCTGTTGACAATGGTACCGTGGTACAGGCGCTGGATCAGTGTGCTGCCACTGGTGCCCACAAGGGAGTGCTCCAACGCACTGAACAAAATCCTGTTGAGCTCCTGCACATCATGCTGATTCGTCCCCTTCAAAGAGCAACAAAAAGCACACTTCAGAAGAGGAAAGACACTTGGTCCTTTTTTTACTTCATTTTTACTTCCTTTTCCTTCCCATTAACAAACCATTCTGTACCCATGTATTAAAACGACAGTATAGCAGTTTATTACTTGTTATAGTTGAGTGCTTTAATGAAGGGAATCATAATAAAAGGAACAAATAGTCGTTCAAATCTCACAATTATTAACTTGAATTACATATTTTTTTAAACTTTTTATCTATATTTATTTTTGTTATGAAGTATCAGCCACTTAACATATATGACCTATATTGTACAGTCTTATAACCACATTTGCTTTCAGTACAGAAAACCAGATGAAGCGTCGATGCCCTCAAGTTCCCAAAATAATTCATTTCTTGAAGCTTCCTGGACATAAAAAAAGTCTCCCTGCTGTTCAAAGCACAGTGGTACATCATTCAGTAATACATTCAAACTGTCTTTTAACAGCGTAACTATGGAAATGAAAGAAGGAAAAATCCAATTAATCTTAATAAAAGCATTGGATGCATTAATTCATATGACTAGCATCTCTAACTTGGAGTGCAATGGATAAAACGGAATAGAAAGCTCCTTTATTCTTCCATTGTGGGGATATTCAAATGTACCAGCAGCAAAGAGCAAATTTACCGCATATGGAAAAAAAAATACTGTAAAGTAATTAAAAATTGCATAAAGATGTGTGCAACTGAGAATGGTGATTTTATGAAATGTGCTGAACATGTGTATATTTATGCATTCAAAACCCCAACAGTTATAACAATAAAGTCATAATATTTTGAAAATACATGTATAACATTATGAATAAAGTAGTATTTTAATAAGAACTCACACAAAAAAGTGCAGCTCTCCACCTGCATTAAAATAAGAAACGTTGACCATCTTGTAAAGTTATATTTTGGTACCGGTTTCACAGATATAGAAATTACAAATGTTTTTTTTTGTAACTCATCAGCACCAACTCATCTCACGACCCCCACTTTGGTAACCCCTGCACTAGAAGTAACAAGACAATATAATGTAACCTAATATGTTTTGTCAAAAGTTCAAAGATTACAAGTGAGTTGAAGTTTTAATAACAAAACTTCAACTCACTTGTAAGCAGTGCGCTCGCAAGGTAAGGGATAGTGACTCTGCTTGTTCAACTTAAGGGCTCAACTCAAGACTTTTTTTCTTTATCACACACAAAAAAAAATCTTCTTGGATGAAAAAAAAAGATAGCAATAAAAACATTGTGTATTGCAGTACAAAGACAAAACATATCAAGAGTAATTGCTGTATCGAGAGAGCTCACAAGCTTTTCAGCAAGTTCCAGCAAGTCACATGTAGGACTTTCTCAAACCCTTATGAATTAAATTTAGAGCTATCTGGGAATTACACCAAATAACGTTTGTTACTTAAATGATTATCTGACCTAATAGAGAGTTCAGGAACGCTTTGAACGCCATCGATGATGTCGTTCCACACCCGCTGTACTAAACACATCCTGGATTTCCCAACACACCTTGAAGCCATCTGCAAAGCAGGTTAGGTCACTACTTTTTTCCACTACACCCGGAAATATGATTATTGACATTTGTTTCAGAATCAGAATCAAGTTTAATCGCCAAGTAGGTTTGCACTTACAAGAAATTTGACTTGGTGTTGATGGTGCAGACAAAAAAAATAAGAATACAGTAAAATAAGAAGCAAAAGGATATTTGTTTGCTATTGGAACTGCAAAATTACTGACAAAAAAAGGGGGGGGGTGTTGCATGTCAGAGCAGACTGGGAATTTTCTGATTGAAATCATCACAAAAAAACACTAGTTTTGGAAGGAGGGAAGTGCTTTCTGGGTGTTTGTGTTCTCACAGTTACTACACATGATATCAGTGGTTATCAAAATTTATAGAATAAGCTAAAAATTAAAGACTTGCATAAATAATCGATTAATTTTTAATACTTTTATGTTGACTTTTCACAGGTACCTAGTTTCCATTTACATGTTTTTTTTTTCTTCTTCATGGCCTGTAGGATTTTATGCCACGTCATGTACAACGTTTATGTCTATTACTGCATCACTAGTCTGTCGTTGCCGCCGACCAACAGAAGCTTAGTGGTTTTCAAGAGTACAGCTGCTTGTTTAATCACATCGCTGCATGTCTTTTTTTTTTTTCCACTGGAACATTAGGCTTACGTGGCCCATGGCGATGTGTGTCTCTGTAACGTTTTGTTCTCCTTCCACGGGTAATAATTGCGCAGCTGGAAGGCGTCCAGAGAGAAGTGGAATTCCAGTCAGGCTACCTGGGCCGACTGCTACAGGACAGCGCAACCGCATCTTGTACAATTAAGCATGCCGTGACGGATGTTACTGGAGGATAAAATCAATCACTGAAAAGGAAAAGTGTAACTCGAGCACCCCCCCCACCCCCCCCGCCATCACTGACCTCACTGCTGTTCCAGCCGAAGCTGTCGGTGAGGTCGGTGGTGGAGGCGCTCTGATGGTCAACCAGCAACAGACGGGAGAACAGCCTCTGAAGCTCAAGAGGGATCACTCTCACCTGTAGAGAGAAGGGGCAAAACTGAGCAAGCTCTAAAAACCGTATCAAGCATGGGTGCGTATCAGAATAAATCAAAAATCAAGATCCATATCATCCAACAAAAAACACAAAAGCAACAAATATCCCTACGGCTGTTGGAATAATTTACGTTCTAATAACGTCATCTAAAGCTGATAGAATTATTTTTACTATTTTCTATTTTACAAATTTTTACTAAGTTTATTGCATTTATTACGTATATACTCTTTACTACTAAGAAGTTTTAAGGTTTTATTAAAGTGTATTCTATATGCCCGATCTACCATTACTTTAGTGTATTGTTCATTAGTTTATTGTGTTAATCATATATTTGCTGGAATATATAGACCAGTGGTTACTATTTTATTTTACTATGTATGTGTATTGATTTACTCTCTCTCTCTCTTATCGTTGCAGAAAGCAGAGAAATATGTTGTGACGGTAATAAGTGTTTTTCTAAATATGTCTGAAACTGTTATGAACTGTATTCAGCCATCTGGAGGGATTCCGTATAAATGTATTGTGTGGACTGCTTAGTATTATCTCTGTGTTCCTAAGGTCACAGAGTGTTTTGCTTATCACTACCCCTTAGCTGGACAAACGTAACCAGGGTTTCCCTGATAAAAGCAAGGAGGGGACGGAGTGGCTTCAGAGCGAGTTTGGAGATCTGGATTAAGCATCTCAGCTCCTCTCCTTGCAAGATTTATGAAAACTAACCTCATTGTTGTCTCTCCTTCTTGTGTTGTTAATGGATGTTTTAGGTGTTTAAACCTGACAAAGGCATTTACGATATTATTATTTTAATTTTGACAGAGTAAACACACTCAAACTGTAGGTTCAGTTTTCAATAAACATCCTCATTGCAGAGCATATTGTGCCTTTTTGTCATTCTTCTCGTTACATGGTTAGCAGCTGAAACAAGGCGATATTTGCAGGTTTCCTGGACTTAGTGACTGACCTGCATTCAGATACTTAACGGGCACAATTACAACAACCTGCAGCAGCCTGTTCCTTTTTATAACACATTTGGAAATATCGCTGACTGATGTCAGTTTTAACAACAGTGACAAAACCAAGTGATTTGAATAAACAAAACTGAAAAAAAAAAACCTTGAGGAATAAATTAGGACATTGCAACATAAGAGTATAGAGCGGCAAAGCAGCACAGTAAACTTGTCATGTTTAAGAGTCCGGCTTGAGATAATTTGAGCACTGGTGTCATGGTGCATCACCCCACCGAAAGTATGCATCAGAAGTTAGGCACGTCTAGGTCATTAATGGATGGAGAAGGTCGGCAGCATCATTTAGGCAGGCTGCAGCATTTATGCAATGATCTGTAAATATTTAACGGCCCAAAGCGCCAAGAAAATTTCCACACTACTAAACCATCCCCACCATCAGCCTGAAGCGTCGATACTAGACAGGTTGGATCTGTGCTTTGGTTTTGTTCATGCCAAACTCTGACCCAACCATTTGAATAATGCAGCTGAAAGCAAGACTCATCGGCAACATTTTTAAACTTGTAATTGACTAATTTATCTCAGCCAGTTGAGACTAAAAAGCCGGTTAGTACAGACATTTAAAAAGTCAAACTTGTTTATAGAGGACAAACTATAAACAAAATATTAAGTGAAGAAATTAAAAAAAAAAAAGTCTGGGATGGCATATAAGCCATGGCCAACACTAAGGAAGTACATAACTCATGCATGGGACTAAACAGGTTCCATTTGGACAATAAGGACTTTAAAGATCAGATGAGACAAGAGATTTCCTCTTCTCTACAGTCTGATTTTGTCGTTAACAATCAGGATGTCAGGAGCGTGCTCCATGTCACCAAAAAAATAACTAGCCCTGGCCCAGACAAGATCTCTGGGCACCTCCTCAAGCATTGTGCAGACCAACTCTCTGCTGTTTTTTATTACATTTTTAAGCAGTTTTTTTAGAGTAGCAAAGGGTCCACAATTCACAACTGTTCCTGTGCCAAAAAACATGAGACCTCCCCAACGTAGTAAGGGACTTTAGACCTGTGGCTCCGACGTCCCTAGTCATGAAAGCATTTAAAAAACTGATCAAGAGGACGTTGGAAAAATCTATTGAACCATCTGCAATTCACCTACAGGGGTTGAAGATGCAGTCTTAAAGGTATAGTGGGCGATTTTTCCAGAAATGTAGGTAAGAAACGCCCAAGTCTCTTTCTGAATAACTGTGCATGCGCTTCTTACCTGCTCTTTTGCTGCCCAGGTGGATCGCCTGACAAAAAAAAATCTCCCAAATCCACTTCGGACTTGTTTTTTTCTTCTGAGGCTTTCATCTTGTTCTCATAAACTTGTAAGACAGTTTGCTTCTTGCAACTCAGCCATTTTCAAAGTATACGGTGAGCGCGTCACACCATGATTGACATGTGGGACAACCAATAGAGAAGACGATCCCCCTGGAAGTCGAACCATACCTTTAACACTTCTTGATTTTTAAAAACACACTAAAGGCCTCGGTTCTCATGCACGTGACGTTTTCAGATTTTCCTTCTGCTTTTAATAGAATCTAGCCTCACATTTTAGCTCGTAGATTATTTAAAATTGTACTAACTCTAACTTGTGTGCAACGGTTGTAGGATGGGTTTTAGGTTTTCTTGTTGACAGACTGTATGTTCCCTCCCTTGTTTTTTTAGATAGATAGATAGATAGATAGATAGATAGATAGATAGATAGATAGATAGATAGATAGATAGATAGATAGATAGATAGATAGATAGATAGATAGATAGATAGATAGATAGATAGATAGATAGATAGATAGATAGATAGAACAGGATGGCATATTTTGATGTTTGCAGAAGACAGTTATTGTCAGCCTGTTACAGGGAGACCATGACTCACCTGTGCGGGTGGTGGATTATTTTATTATGTGGCATGAAGGCTCCTACTTAAAACTAAATGTTACCAAAACATGGACTGAAAGAACTCCAGTCCACCACCTTCAGTTCTCAACTAGGAACCGGTGAAACGTGTCCAGTGTTATAAGTGCCTGGGTGTTGTCATTGACAAGAAGCAGACATTCAGTAAAAATTCTGATGAGGTCAGCAAAAAGATCGCAAGTCCTCCGCAAATCAAATCAATTTTGGTTTGATTTTGGTTTTTTTGGATTTAAAGTTTGAGCATTTTCTACAATTCCATGATAAAATCTGTCCTTACATTTGCTTTTATCGCCTGGTTCGGCAACCCATCGCCACCGGATGAAAACAAATAGTGAAAATAGCTGTCAGTATTTTTGGGACTAACTTGCCTGATCTAACAGAATTTTTTTTTTTTAAAGACAGTCACACAAATCGCCCTTATCAACCACTTCATGGCAAATCTGAGCTTCCTACCACCTGGAAAGGGATTACGACAGCCTAAAGGACCAACAGGTGGAAAAGCTCTTATTATACAGGCCGTAATTCAGAGAAATCGGTGGCAATTCTTTGCCAATTTACCCTGATCGTTTTTAATTGATAATTGTACTGGAATTTTCCCAAGACGCTTTATTGGTTTTTTTGCCAGTATGTCAGAATGTGTGTGGCTGTGAGGTTTTTTTTTTTTTTTTTTTTTTTATGTCCTTGCTGCAAGGACAGCTTTCCTCCAGCGACAATAATAAAGTGCTACCGGGAATGGCTGCGATATACTCGGTTTTCCTGTTTTTAGCTGATAGGAGAGGCGCCTGACGTGGTCCTCTGCTGCTGTAGCCAATCCGCTTCGAGGCCGACCTGTTGCGTGTCCAGAGATGCTGCTCTGCATTCCCCAGTAACTTATACAAGCCACATCTCAACCCAGTCTGTTCTCATCTGACATCAACAAGGGGGGTCTCTATCACACATCTGCAGTTTGCTGTATATTGTTGGTCTTTTTCCCAGCATTCTCTGGAAAACCCAAGAGGGTATTAGTCCCCGTCACAAAAGCCTCAAAATCAAAACCACCTAAATCCAGGTTTTTGCCCCCATTTCAGCAGTTCATCATCACCACATCTAGATGCCTGACAGTGGCGCAGAGTTCCCAGGAGTGCGCAACAACTGCGTCACTTACTTTCGCTCCTGGCTCGTCTCTGTCCTCAAGACAGCCCAGTTCTTCCGGCCCCAAATTGAACAGCTCCTCTGCAAACGCATCAGAAAAGAAAGAAAGAAAGACGCGTTAATGTGAACCTGTTGCACAGACGGGAGAGCGGGCTGGCCGTACCTCTGAACTCTGGGGTGAACAGCAGCGTCTGGAGCAGAGAGTTGAGGTAGCACGTCCCTCCCTGGTTTTTAATGCCGCACAGATTGCTTCTCCCGCGGGGTGGAGGCGGCTCCTCGCCCCCCTTGGCAGCTCTTCCTCTGGCGGAGGTCGAGGCGAACCCCTCATCCTCCTCCTCCTCAAAAAGGTTTCCAAACATCTTGACTTGGTATTTTTTATATATATATAGCTTCAGTTTTCTCCCAGTTAGAAATATGCTCCCAGCAAAACGCGTGTTAGCACTCCAGTGTGCGCTCTTGCTATCTCATCTTGGTCTTCCCAAGCTCCCGGTTGACAATCGCCGGACTGACCCGAAAATAAGAGGAATTCACGGGGCTAAACATCGCGGCGTGAACGCTGTGGGTTTCTGGTTCAGTAAAACCGATCGCGGTTCTGATGCGCCCCGGCGAAGAGAAAGGGAATCCCTCAGTCTGTGTCACAGCAACTACTCATAAAGAAAGCACGGCGCCGATTTATCCAAAACGAGAATTACAAATAAAGCTTCAATTTTACTCAGAAATGGCTTCGAAGGAAAGCTCTTTCCTCCACTGTCAGTCTCAAAACAGAATACAGGCGAAACGTAAATAGAAACACCATCGCTGAACAGTAAGCGGCCATGTTTCTTCCTGGGAGAAAAAAAATGAAGCGATGCATTGTGGGACTTGTAGTACTCCGGTTCGTCAAATGCTAACTTGACGAGGAAATTATGACTTTATTTTAACCAATACGTTTTTTAATTCAGCAATACAAATTCTGACTGCACAATACCGAATCTAGTTACTTGAATAGAAACGCGTTTAACACCAAACAAGATCGTGTCACACAAGCCTTCTGGATCTTGTAGTTTTTCAGCAACTGGCAAAGATTACTTTGTGCTGGTAGTTAAACACTCAGCTTTATGGCGGACTAACTCTAAATGAAAAAGACAATATTACCAAAAAAAAAAAAAAAAAGAGAGATAAGATTAAAGCACATCCAAAGCATAAATTCACCTTCTTACACTTTGACATATCGAGCAAAGTTAAGATGAAATGTCAAAGATTCAGATTAGTTATTTATTGCAGTCAGAGGCAAAAAAAAAACTGCAGTCGAGTTTATTGCGACACAATACATCACAGTTAAGTGACTTAAACAAAGCAAAAAGCAACCTAACAAGTGTGCCTTATATGTATGTACCTTTGTGGAGGTTATTTAAAATCTTTTTTTTACATCTATATTTACAAATCTGTGAAGAATGACAAAAAAATAAACATTTGGAAATTAAAGGAGAGGTAAAACAAAATACAGTGATATATTTATATATCAGTAGAAGACTAAATACATTGTCATATAAAGGCAATAAATAAATGCAGAACTCTCAAATGTAAATATATTTTATGTATGCCTTACATTTAACAAAACTATATTTCTTTAATATATTTTAAAATACATATAAATATAAGAATGAAACAACATGTATGGTTGCATACTTGCAAATTAATGCATTTTTCAATGCTTTTCAATAGTTTTGTCTCCCATGAAGGTACTCCATTAGGAAACACATCTGAGTTATTAAAAAGTTAAATACAAATATAAAATCAAATGACAGAATATAAACTCTCTTACAGAAATGTTATAATATTTTGGGGGCTTGAGTTGCATTTGCTTCTCTCAGAATATTCATACAAAAAAATCTACATCATTGCTGTGTTAAATTGGGATAATGTGCCATTGCTAGTTTTTGTAAGGTATATGGAGATTTATCACTTTATGAAATTACATAGGCAAAAGCCTTGGTAAAGTTGTTTTTATTAAACCATTTGTCAGGTAAATTATGTTTTTATAAAACTACAAACTCTTTCAGTATACACAGATATTCCAATATTCACAAGAACACAATATATTACACAAACACTGAAAGCACAAAGCCATTTGCAAATGTTTTCTTCTAGTAGGTCTTGAGCTTGAAAACTTTGGAGAGAGGCGCTTTGGCACTGGAGTAGATCAGAAAGGAGTCTCCATTAGAGCTGAAAAACTCCCAGTCACTGCACCCAATCGTTGGGAGCCAGTGAA
Source organism: Fundulus heteroclitus (assembly GCF_011125445.2). Classification (NCBI taxonomy): domain Eukaryota; kingdom Metazoa; phylum Chordata; class Actinopteri; order Cyprinodontiformes; family Fundulidae; genus Fundulus; species Fundulus heteroclitus. Next base: position 19,498,756 of record NC_046379.1, read on the forward strand.
CAGGAACAAAGCCTTCATATCCCTGCCACCTACAAACAGATGCATAAAATAAATTAAATTAATGGGCTGTTGGCATGTAGCCATTCACAGAGCTTGCCAAAAGTATTCAAGTGCTGTAAATATTTTTCTTTGTCTTGTTAAGTTACAACTACAAACATTTAGTGTAATTTATTTGGATAAAAAAAAAAAAATACACCAACACAAGTTAGTGCATAATTGTGAGTTGGAAGAAAAATTTGCATTTAGACAAATTTACTCTGTTTCTGCTGAATAAAACCCAATGCAAACAATCGCCTTCAGAAGTCTTTCTCAATTTTTATTCTTAAAAACTATTTAAAAGCTTGTATTATTTTCTTTACACGCCATAACAATGTGCTAGTTGTGTCACTCTATCCAATTGAAGCCCAATCAAATACCCTGAAGTTTACAGTAGCAATGTGACAAAACGTGTAAAAAGTTTTAGGGCTATAAATTATTTCGCAAGGTATGGTACATGTCACAAATGCTAGTATTTTTTTTTTTTTTTGAAGAATGAGGTGTATGCTACATGTATAAGGATTTCTTCTGAGATGGGTTCCTGACAGGTAGCCCATGGCAATAAGGATTGACGAAACACATCACAAAGGGTGGGGACTTGTTGACAAGCTGAATACCTGTAAAGAATGCTGTTGAGAGAGTAGGATTCGCCGTTATAGGAGTTAGCAACAACCAAGAAATATTCTTCCCCCAGGCGGAAGAACTCCCAGTCCACTGCACTGGAAATGAAAAGGATGGCTAGATGTGAAAACGACATACATACATCTTCAATAACAAAGAGTATTAAAGTCCGTGTTTGGGCTAGACTCAGATATATCTCATCTGCTCAATCCACATTGATACCTGTAGGTAACGATATCCTGGAAGCGAACAAACAGCCGTGCGCTCATGTCCAGCTCATAGATGGTTGAGTTGATGGTGTACTGGCTGGGCCCGTTACCCTGAAGTCGGTGTCCATTGGCCACAACCAGAAATACTCTGGTGCCAATCTGGAACATTTCCCAGTCTGTGGCGCAGAACGTCTACAGTCGCAGAACGTCAGACAGTTAGTTCAGTGCTTATTCTGGGATGCAAAAAGCATACATACACTCTCCCACTGTCCCTACACTCCACAAGCTTCACAGACTCTTTTCCGAAACAACTGAAAACATTTTTATTCAGCCAGAGCTAAATAAAAATTATTGATGTTTTTACTGTTTTAAATACCTTGCTCATTGTGATATTTATGCCTGCAAAAGGTGCTGTAAATAAAATGTACTTACTTACTCATCCTTTGCATATATAAATAAAATAATATTTCCATTAAATTAGTTTTGTTTCTGATAGGAAAACAGACAGGCATCACTCCAAAGATAATTAAACAATGACACATAATATAATAATTATAAATGTTTAATGAATAATCATGTCAAAAGGTATCTACACACTTCTCAACAATCAGTAAATATCTCCATTGGTATTTCATCAATCAAACCTTTCTTATAATTGCCTTCAATTTTTTTGCTTGTTTCTGTTGGTATTTTGACAATATATCTTTGGTAATGAGCTCCAAGCTTTTGTGGTTAAAAAGCCTCCTTTCCATAATCCCTTTACCCTTTATCTCCCTTCACAGATTCCCTATTCCCTGAAGCTGGGCCACCTATTAATTATTTCCATTAATATAACTTCCAGTCAGAGGAAACGTGTTGGTTAAATTAAATTTGGCAGGAGTATTAATCGTTTTGTTTCTATGTGAATGAGTGTAAATGTGAAAACAACGATTTAGGTTTTAAATACAGGTGTAATGAAAAATATCTGCTTCAGTTTATACTGGAAGGGGTCTGGGGCGAAGAAGCCAAATAAGGAATAATGCCCGACGAGCTGTCCATTATCATAAATTATACCATGGTCTGCCAGCTAACCAGCTAACATTTTAGCCAGCTTAATAATTTAAAACAATCAGGCTATTTGACCAGAACTTTTTTTATAGGTGTCCTTCAGGACACTTTTTATCCCTTACTTATCGGACACCCTGCAGCCAATCAGAATCGAGTATTCACCCAGACCATGGTATAAAAGGTGTTCAGAACCAAAAATCTGTGAAAATAATGTGTAAATACAAAGTCTTCAGAAAAAGATATTAAACTAAATTACGTTAGAGATTTGGGCATTCTGGAAAAAATTTTACATACATTGATATGACAATGGTTCAAGTACATGGGCACAAATTGCGTTGTTTCTTGGCAAGAAATGGGAAAAGAGGGCAACAAGTATGAGATGGGGGTAGAAAGTGATAAACAGATCTGGAGCTCTCCCAGTATAAATTTAAGCAGGTAACAATAATCCTAGAAGAAGTGATGGAGGAAATTTGTTTTTCTCTAAAGTTGAAACCTGGATCTGAAGCATGACTCTACTACCAACCCAAACATGTTCCAATTGCAAATATTGCAAAACAGTGGAATGTGCTAAGTACTGTGTATATGTTGCATTCCATTTGCCTCAGGATTCAAAAATAGGAGCTGGGAATGGGGTAAACCAGAGTAAAAAGCGTTCCAGTCGGAGAAGTCGGGATTCCAAAATAAAGGGCAAAAAAAACCCAAAAAGGTTAGGATTGCATTATGGCTAAGGCCTAGAGAGCTGTTTTGTTCGTAGTTCCTCTTATAAATGTTCTTTAAAGCTGTACTTTCCACATGCACATTTAATTTAAATTTAATTTGTTTGGTTCAGAGTTGCGGTCGCTACAAGTAAAATTTATTTTAGATGCACTCTTACACCATCACAGCTTACTGTTGTTGATGCAAGGAGCGGCCATATTGGATCCAATAATTAGCCTTAAAAAATTCCTCCAACTTTCCGAGGGGAAAGTCCGACTATAGTGGTCGTTACGGTTGATTTTTCCGATCGAAAACCGGGATTTACAAGTTCTAACTGCAAATGGAATGCAACATTTGCGACAACCTAACTACTATTAGCAATACAATCTAAAAAGTATATGTTTGCTAGCATTTTATGAAACCAAACACTAAAGGGACATTTTCCTTGACAGATGTTGTGCACTACCGTACAGTACTGATCTAATAGGATAAAAGGTATAGGAAATAGAAATAAATTTACAACTCACAAAAGCCATTTAGAATTTTGAGGGTGTAGACTAAGACGACTTTCTTAGGGGACCTTCTTTGTCCGTGCGTGTTTTGGTAATTTTGAAGAGAAATCTTAATTTAGTCGAATCTTCTTTGTGTGCTTGAAAAAAAATTGCCAATGAGAAACGAAAAATTGCCAATCTTTATAACATTTCCAGACACGCGTCCAACTCTGCGACAAGTCCTCTACAGTGACTGTAGGAGGCGCTGTCTCTTCTATACACCTGCAAGACGGGGGTCTTGCAGGTGTATAGAAAGTAGAAACAATCAAAGTGGAAACAATCAAATGAGAGCTTACAAAATTAACACAATTAATTCATTTGATGAATTTGGATGAGGGGACATTTTAAAAAAAATTATCTTTCAAAATCATATTGTGAATATTATGTAAAAAAATTAAATCCTTCCTACCATATAGTGAGTGACATCAACACGGGAAGGATTTTTTTGGTAACACAAGTTGAGTTGTAGAGTTTGTGGTCTGGAAATATTAAAAAACAAGCCAAACCTCCTTTTATCATTATTATTTTAAAAGTAAAAAAAATAATAATCAAGCCAAATTCAAATCTGTCCATCCCCTTTTGACAAAAGAAAAAAAAAAATCACTTGAGATCTTTTTGTTGTTTTTTGTTGGTTAGTTAGGTAGTCAGAGAAGAAAACTCTGGACAACACAAGGGAAAACACTAATGGCTAAACTAATAGCTCGCTGATGTCCCTGCAACTTGGATCTGATTTGAGATTATGTTAAAGCAAAAGGTTGTTTCACTTTCCTTAAGCACTCTCTGCTGCATTTGATAAAAAAAAATGTTTAGACAGAATGATTATTCTACATTGTATAAACATATTTTAAAACATTGTTCTAAATTTACAAAAGCTTTTATCTGTTTGTGAAAGCACGAAAGTGAAACATTAGTTAAGCTTTTTAGACAATTAGATTAAGTCAAGAATGAGAACTGCAACCCATTAGTCAAACCTGGACTGAATTAGTCCATGATAATCACGGATTCATTAGATATACGTTTTTTTGTCGCTGAAACTTTAACTCAAATTGGTTAAAATATAAACCAGGGTGTATAGGAGGGCGTCCCGTCAGATTATACAAGGTTTTGCACAGTGCTGCATGCAAGCAAAATCTTGCCTGGTGAGAAACGGATGTGTGCGGTTCCACAATAACAAAATTAAAAGTAAATTACTACAGGAGGAAATGTTTACCGGGAATGCATTAACGGTCTTCTCATGTATGAGCCAACAGATTGCGTCACGCAGCTTCCCTGCTTGTGCAGCCAACAGGTGTCAGAAACCCAGATTCTCGTGTTTCTCTGAGGATTTCAGGTAAATTTATTGCTCCTAGCCTCGAGGGGTTCTTGCAAGTCTTCGCCCCCAACTGTGGAGTTCCCCTTAATTACACATCTTCCTGTGTTTTCTCGGGTGGCAATCAATGTGTCAACACACTCACATCAACTGTGGCCAGTTTCAGATAAAATTATTAATATCAGTTACAGAGCGCTTCCATCACTCAGGAAAATCAAGCCAGACCACATTGTCTATGCTTGCCTCTATCTTGATAATATTCTTTTCCTTCCTTCACATCTCTTTATCATTCATCATTTTATTAATTTCATCCTGAAAATATCTTTTTTTACAATCATGCCAGAGACCCAGATCTCTGAGTGAAATCAACCCGCGTCAAAATGTTACCTTTGAGGGACATCAACTTTCTACACCCATTAGGTTGACAGCGGTTCTGTGATCAAATATAAGCCCTTTTCAGCACCCTTTTTGATGTAACTGCGTCCTTAACACACACCTTGATTTTCTGGAACACTTGAAATCTTCCGTCGATCCAAACGTAGATGACGGAGTCCAAAGAAGTGGTCATGCCGTCGAAAGCATTTGCAACCACCAGGAAATGGTACGGTCCAACTCTGAAGTACTCCCAGTCATAAGCCCCCGAAGTGATCAGTGTCTGGTGGACCTCAAAAGACTTTGTTGATCTGTTCCACTTGTAAATCACACTGTTGATGGTGTGATTATTGTTTCCTTAAAGGGATACCAGTAAGAGAAAGAGAGAATTTGAATCGGTATTCCCAGAAAAACTGCAAGGCATAAAGAAGGTACTGAAATACAATGTCGCGACATAGACGTGGTATTACCTCTGACAGATTTTCTTTTTTAGACATACATGTAACAAATCATTCAACAAAAATTTCAATATAGATTTCCAGAGTAGATACAAAAGGAGTTTTCAAAGGCTGCTTTAATTTATTAAGAGAAAAAAAACTATCCAAGCCAACTGGTTGTACCAGCCTGACAACTGGCAAAGAGCCTTTCAACGAGGAATTGTGGGCGAAAGGTTGTGCCATGTTAGCCAGACATTATCCTCAGGCCTGAGAGGAGAACTCAGAGATCATTAATTCAGTTGACCAACCCACTGCCAAACCCATGCCTGAGTTTCAGCATGATGCTCTTGTTCTGAAATGCTTTCTGGGTTTTATACCACATATAATGAGCTGTGCCATAACAGAAAAGACTTTACCAGAAGTCTTCGGGATTCTCAACATGTGTTTTGGAGGTGTTTTTAGTTAACAGTGGTTTTCACCCTAAAACTCTCTCATTTCTTCAAGTTTTGCTCGGTTTCTATCTTATTGTTGGCCCAGAACCTTAACTGAGGCCTGCACAGCTTTATGGATTTATTCTTTGACCAACTGGATAAGTTCCCAACGTGCTCCTGGAGCCATTTTGGTGGACCGGCCCCTCCTGGAATATTTCACCACTCTTTTATGTTTTGACGAGTTCCAATGGTGTTCCACTGGAGTCTCAAAGCCTTAAAGTGGCTTTGTTACCCTTCATAACCCTTTCTACAACTAAAGTAATCAAAAGATGTCAAGGAATTTGTCTCTCATCTGATTTGAAATCTCTTTAGATTTGGCATTTAATCCTTACATTATTAAAATATTTTTAATTCTGCAAGTTTGTCAATTAAAAGGTAGTTAATCACAGTTAATTCACAATTAGCAGAGGAGAATTATGTGAAAAAACTACTATTTACTCGGGTTAAAATTTGTTCAATGATCTGAAAAATGTAAGAGTATAACCATGAGAAGAACTGTTAATAGCACTGTAATATTTTACCCATTCTGTGATTGGCCACAGCAAGATAGGTCTGTTCATTGATGGTAAAAGCCTCCCAGTCTCGAGCACAGTAAGTCTGCAGAGTCTGGAACCTCACAAACCGTTTCCTTCTTTTGCTCCATTTATAAATGACAGAAAAGTCAGTGTCAGGCTCGCTGTCCAAAGATTTGTTTGTTCCAGTCCCAGAATTAGACACTACGAGATATGCCTAGGCAAAAAGAACAAAACGGAGGTAATCAGAGCTCTGTTTCAGGCTTTAATTTCAAGAAATCATAGAAAAAGCAAGACGTGATCTCCACTGTCTAGTACCTTCTTTCCTATTTGGAAATGCTTCCACGCCAGAGCTCCATGAGTGCTGATGTTCTGGTAGAGCTGGAAACCCAAGTGGGTCCAGAGATACACGGCTGAGCCAGATGCTGAGGATCTTTGAGCCATAGCAGCCATGAGACCCATGCCTGGTATCTGAAACACCTGAAGATCAGAAGAAAATTAGCTCTCCACAAAACAGCAAAGCAACAGTGTTGGGGGGGTGGGTGGTGGAGAAATACCTCTATGTCATGTGTCTCGGAGCTGGTGATAAGGACCTGATGTTCCAAAACATAGTCCAGTCTTTTATGGTCTGTGTTTAAGGAAAGTCAAAGTCAAATTCATTTATAAAGCACGTTTAAAAACAACAGGCTGTTATCAAAGTGCTGAACACAGTAAAAACGATAAGATAAAATATAATAATGCAACATTAGGGGAGAACCCAAACATACTAGCAGCAACTGATTCTGGGTCAATTGCTAAGGAAAACAGATGTGTTTTTAAAAGAGATTTAATGAAATTGAGAAAGCCTGTCTAATATTGGAAGAGAGGGTAGACCAGAGCTTTAGATCCACGACTGAAAAAACCCGATCTCCGCTGCGCTTCAGCCTTGTTTCTGGGACAACCAAAAACAGGTGAGTCGATGATCTTAGTGCCCCAAAAAAGGAGCATAAGGCGGAAGTAGAGCAGAGAGATATATAGGGTGCAAGTCAATGAAGGCATTTGTAGGTCAACAGGACAAATTTTAAAGTTTATTTTGTGACTCGCGGGGAGCTAGCAAAGAGATGATAAAAGCGGTGAACTATTATCAAACCTACAAACGTAAGAGCCGAACCGCAGCATTCCGACCAGCTGAAGACATGAAAGGGAGATGTGACTCACCCTACCTTAAAGTGCATTGCAATAATCAAGACGGTAATATTAAAATCATGGACTAAATTCTCCAAGTCAGGTCTGGTTAGCATTGACTTAAGCTTAAATATCCGCCTCGACTGAAAAATAAATGTTCTTTACATCACAATTAATCTTCTTATTAAGTTTAAAATCTGAGCCTAAGGGGGCTGCACGGTGGAGCAAGTGGGTAGCACTGTTACCATTGCAGCAAAAAGGTCCTGGGTTCAAGTTCTACCCTTGTCGTGGGTCTTTCTGCATGGAGTTTGCATGTCCTGTGCATTCTTTAGTTCTCTCTGGGTACTCCGGCTTCCTCCCACACCAAAAGCATTATTGCTAGGTCAATTGGCCTCTCTAATTCTCCTTAGGTGTGAATGTGTGCGTGAATGGTTGTTTGTCCAGTTTGTCCCACAAGGGATAGGTGTGTTAGAAAATGGATGGATGGATCTGAGTCTAAAATCATTCCCAGATTTACAACAGACTACAGGAGATAAGGCTCAAGAACACCAAGGTTCAAGGACAGAGAGTAGAACTGGGGCTGAACACGATGACTTCAGTTTTTCTTTCATCAAAACTCAAAATATTTGAAGCCATCCAAACCTGAACGGAGCAGGACGCGCTAACAGGACTTAGGGCCAGATAAATCTGGCAGTCATCAGCATAAGAATGGAAAGCAAGACCAAGTTTCCTCAAAATAGACCTCAGAGGAACCAGATACAAAGAAAACACAAGCGGACCTAGAATTGAGCCCTGGAGCACTCCACAGGTCAGAGGTGCTGAAGTAGATTAAACATTGCCAACACCAACACAAAAACACCTGCCACTCAGGTAAGAGCGGAACCACTCAGCTAACGCTGCTCCAGTGTTCTTATCGTGATAAAACAATACTACGATCAACAGTGTAAAAAGCTCCAGCTTACACCATTACAGTCCCTTACTAAAGCAGTTTCCCTACTTTGTAAATGTTTAAAACCAGAATGAAATATTTGAAACATTTCATTCTCCCTTTTTTGTCATTTGTAATAAAGAGAGAAACTTGCTTGTTCTCAGCAGTCGGGTCCTTACCCGCCAACACAGTGATCCACGCTGAGCCGTCACAGACATAGAGGCCCTTTTTGAGGGGATTAAACCACAGCTGGCCCCGCAGCGACTCCGAACACGGCCTCTCCAACCCCACCGACAGCCGTCCCGCAGTTCCTGACGGATCACATTGAGGGCAGAGCAATCAGAGGTAATTCCATAATACCCTAATCGCATTCCTTGTGAACCAAACATACAAATTACCGAAGGAAGTCGCATGTCTGTCATTCTGCCTCCTTCTGACTGGCAGGTCTAAGAGCAGAGGTGGAACTGACAAAGCCGCGAGCTGGGGGTCAGAAGACGGGCAGATCTGATGAGAGGCATCTGAGTTTGACACGAGAACCAGTTGTCGCATCAGGCCCTGAACGTGTGGTAACAGATGAGATATTCATCAGCAAGTGCTGCGGATGCTATCAAATGTCCTTGGAATTGGACACAGTTTGAGACTCGGCTTACTGAGAACAAGCCCTTCCATCTGCCCCGACTGCCAATGTGGAATCTGGATCCCTGAAGGATGAGATCTGAGGGGAAAGCCCTGGAGGGGACACTGTTTGCAATAAAAGACAATTATCCTAAATAGCTAATAAACACTGACTTCCAACGATATTCATAACCCTTTGGGTTTTTTTAATAATTACACATTGTCCCTTTGCAAACGTATACTTCAATGCATTTCACCGGGATTTTAACACGAAAGATCGACACAGAGCAGTGCATCGATGCAAAGAGGAAGGACATTTTAAAACGATATGACAAATAAAAAACTAGCGTGGCCTCTATTTTGATTCAGTCGAACTGTATCAGTGTCTCAAAACGTTTCCTTCATAAACTCACAAAGACCAGCCGCCTCTGAGTTGGTTCTGCACTATGCATAAATCACAAGTGGGGTTGCTGAAATACCACACAGCTGTGAGCTTTAGCAAATAAAACGGCAGTGCAAAACACATGGAAATGGCTAAAAAGCACTTTGATTCAGGCTTTAAGTGTTTTGTGAAAGGGCCTCTGGTCACAGGTCCTTTGTTGGAAAGTCCACCTGTTTTACACTTGAAGAAAACTAAATTCTTCTTTGCTATGTGGCTTAAGTTCAGTCAGATTGAAGACCACTGCTGAATTTCAACCCCCCCCCCCCCCCCCCCACCCCCACCAGCCTCAGAGAGATTTATTTTCCCAGGATTGTCTACTATTTAGCTCCATCCATCTTGCCAAACGTAGGTTCCCAAACTGACCAGAACACATGTTGCAGTGTCAGTTCAGTATCACAACACATTTTGTCTCAAATAACTTTATAGTTTATAGCAAGACCTTTAATCCCAGATTGCTGCCGACTGCTCCCCCAACGGGCCAAATGAAGAAGAAATCTCGCATTTGATAATTAATAAAGATTTCTTCTTAATGTTACCTGGCAAATCTCTGAGGCCTTCACAGAACAGTTGGATTTACATTGGTTAAATTACTCCCAGATGCACTTTATTGACCAACTGGGTAACAACTGATTACTTTTCATTATTTTTGTAAAAGGTTGTCATGATCATTTGTAAAAAAAAAAAAAAAATATATATATATATATATATATATATATATATATATATATATATATATATATATATATATATATATATATATATATATATATATATATATAGATGTAATAAACAAACCATGTTTCCTTTTTATACCACTTCAGGTTTATGCTCTTTGTGCTGGCCTATCACGTCAATTCCTGAGGAAATGCACTCAACTTTATATTTGTAAAGTGTTTATAACATGTATTTTCAAAAACATCAGAAAATCTAAAACAAAGTTCCAAACTTTTGGGTCATTTCTACCTTATAAATAAACAGACTTTCCAGCAACTAAAGTAAATTTCCTGCATTTTTTTTAAAACAAGAATGCAAAGCCTGGACTGGGTTCTTAGAGCTGCGTGCTTCCACCCCGCATGTCGAGGAAGTTTCTTTTCAAAACCGTCCGTCACTTACTGTCAGGAGATCCTGATATGACTGTAGGGTGGAAATTTGTTTTGAACAGCAACAGCATTTTACTGTGGTGAGGCACCCAGTAACCGACAGGTAAACAGGAGAGGGCCATGATGGGAGACGGACAGAAACAGGGCAAAAGCAAGAACAAGCAAAGCCGAGCTTACATTTCCAGTGGAGAGTTGCAGTCCACTATCAGCTTCATGTGGTGAAGGCCTATAACTACAACCAGCGTGTGCCACTGGTTAGGAGTTAGATGGATGCCTTTCAAGCTCCAGTGCTCTGCTGATTTTCCGTGACCTTTGAAAACAAAGTGTAGGCCATTCCGGGATAACTTCAGTCCAAGGACGATCCCTCCGCTTTTCTCGTCACGCTTGGTTTCGTTCCTCTTCGCCCGCTGCTCATCTTCTGAAATATTTTTCCCTCCCAGTACATCTTCCTGATCCTCCACTGAGCTCCTCTCCGCTTTTGTTGGTCCCACCAGGGAAAAGATATACTCATCTCTCTGCGAGGAAGAGAGTAAATACACTCAAGACAAAATAAGTCGGACTTTCACAAAGAGAATGCAATGACCTAAATTACTATTTTTAAAGACTTTCAAATTGTGCATTTAGTTTTGCTTCACAAAACTGTAGACCAAAACCGAAATTGTGTCGCTTTTAGGGAACGCAAGATAATAATATATTGACTTTATCAACGGTTAATAACATGAATAATTCTGCTGCGTTATAAATGTATCTATTTTTACGTTCATTTAAAATAGTACCTTTGCCTTTGCGGCAGAAAATCATCATACTGGTGTCTATGACAGACGGTTACCTTTTGTGTGATGCGGTTGACTTTTACTGTAGCAACGATGGAGAACTCTTTGGGGAAAAGGTCACAGTTGACCAGGAGCTGGGAGGCAGGGAAGCTCATGGATGTGTCCGGACTGAGGAACTGGACCCCCTTCACCCCAGCTGACTGCTTCACCTGCACCCCAGGGACAACCCTGGAGGTGTCCCTCTCAAGAACAAAAGACAGAAGATCCAAGGGAAGCAACTCTGAGGGCAACAGACAGACAAAGAGGCCACAATGGCTGTAAAGGGCTGGGAACCAACGTTCAAGTTACAAAAGAAAAATGAAAAGATTCTGCAACAATGGAAGCGGATAAATTGTTTCAAATGCTCCGATTTCTTGGTTTGTGTCTAAAGTAAAACCAGTAAGAAGAAGGAAATATTTAAACAAATGCTTTCTGCAATGTTTACCCTGCTATGGTAATTCTTTAATCCCATACAGTTTGTATTTAGCTCCATTCATCTCCCCTTTAATTCTGTCCACAGGGTTCCCATCAGTTATCCTGCTGAAAACTACATCTTTTCCAAAGACAAATTATTCATTTTTAGCTTCTAGATAAACGTGTTTACTGGGTTTGTTTTTTTCTTCTGTACCTGGACCAGTTTAAATCTGCTCTGGTTCAAAAATCTAGAACATTCAAACTAGTGAAAGCTGGACTGAATTATTGTACAGCAAACCAATCTCCTTAAATCAGATTAAGTGATTTTTGGATCATTTTACTTTGTTTGTGAAAAAAATACAGTATGTATATCAAAAATATGATTTTTTTTCATATATATCTGGTTGAAAACCTTATCTCAGAGGGTCGAAAGGTCCACCAAAAAAAGTAGCAAAGCAACATTGACGCATTACTTTAGTATGGCGGTTTGGGGTTGTAATCAGGCGCCCTGAAAATGTAGTTTAACACTGAATAGAAAAAAGAATCAGGATAATTTGTAACTAATAAATACATTCTTTTACATTAATTACTACCAAATATAACTAAATACAGTACTTTCACCCAAAAGGCAGACGAATAGAGGAGAAACACTGAAAGATTGATGGGATGTCATTTAAATGTTTACCCTGTAAATCCTAATATCCTGATGTGTACAGAAATGTAACTGAACCCTAACCCCATGCAATGCCTGTACTTGTTTGTGGATGTTAATACACACACACACACACACACACACACACACACACACACCAGCACTCCCAGTAAGCAGACACAGACAGTTTGAATTATCCAAAAGAATTTTAGCTGCAGGGCCTTCCCAGCTTTTGGATGGAGCCATAAACAATCCACTGGGTAATCATTAACCGGATCATAAAGTTTAGAATGCAACAGATTAAATTGAATAAAATGGTTTTCTTACCCGTGCACTGTCTCCGCGTGTCCGCCGTGGTCTTTGTGACCCTGGAAGCCCAGAGAAGGAGCAGCGTGAATACCTGCATCCACATGGTGAACGGCGGTGCGCTTCAGTTGCCGGCTAATAGGAATGTCTCCATGTCGTAGGTGGTTTTCAGTCTGTTCCTCCTCCCTTGGTCTTTAGCTTGAAGGATGATCCGTGAAAAAGAGCCACACGTCCTTCATCTTGATCCCAGTAAGACAGAATCTGTTCGAACTTGGGAGCCGTTCTGGATATCTGCTTGATCACATGCGCTTAAAGCAGCATGAAAGGTCCCAGTGTGTGCTGAACCAAATCCACCCCTCTGTGAAGGGAATCCTGCACCTGCAGCTCCTTTTAAACACCGGAGCCATGCAAATCACTAACCGGCCCACCGTCACTCATCCTCCCTCGACCGCAAACTTGGCAACACAGACCGCCAGAGGGGGGTGAGCTGCCTCGCCGTATTTGTGTGTTTACGCTTACAGCGAGCGCACTGACAGACGGATGGATCAGAGGGCAGGCAGACACAACTTCTGTGCGCTACCGAATGCAAAACGTTAGTCAGAATGCAAATCAGTTTAGTCCTTTTTTTTTAAAGGCAACAAAACATAAGAAATGCAATACCTTTCATGAGCTAAAGCATGAATGCCTATGAGATTTGTCTCATTTGGCGTTACCCCATAACTCATTACCCTGAGGAACCAAAATACACTGCCTTGTAAAAGTATTCAAACCCCTTTTGTCAGGTTACAACTGCAAACGTCAGTGAATTTTACTGAGATTCTGTGTGATAGACCAACACAAAGCAGGGCACCACCATGAAGTAAAAAAGAAAATCTGGTTTTCTTTGTTTTTCCAAATCAAGGCCAGACCATTTTACTGTTACTTTGACCCCTAAATAAAATCCAGTGCAACCAGTGGTCTTCAGGGGTCACATGTGTAGAAAACTGCACCTTACAGACACAGCTGCTCTGTGAAGGCCTCAGAAGTTTGTTTGAGAACATCAGGGGAGGCAAGAACACCATCATGAAGATAAAGGAAGATAGAATGCATTCAGGACAGAAGTAAAGCAGACTTAGATTACAGAAGAATATACCAAATTCTGGACATCTGGCCAAAACTACTAAACATGGCACGGCTGCAAACCAACCACAAACAGGCTAGACAAGGAGTGCTTTGATCAAAGAAGAAACCAGGAGGTCCATCGTAACTTTGGAGGAGCTGCAGAAATCTGCTCCTTATGTGAGAGAATCTGATCTAAATCTGCCCTTCAAGGAAAAGCAACATTTTATCATGGGATATGTAGAGAGCACAGCAAACATTTGAAAGAAGGAACTCTTGTCAGATAAGACTTTTTTTTTAAACCTAACATTGAATTTCCATTACATGAACCTCCATTACAATTCAACTACACTGCAAAAACGAATCTAAAAATAAGTTAAATGTTCTTAAAATTTGTGTTTTTGTCCTAGATTTGAGCAGGTAAATAATATTATCTGCCAATGGGATGAGTATTTTGATCGCTAAAATAAGATAAATAGACATCCTGCACTTGAAATAAGATGCTGGAGATGAGCTGTTCCTGTTTTAAGTGCAAAAATCTTATTCCATTGGCAGATCATCTTATTCACCTGCTCAAATCAAGAACAGATACACCCATTTTAAGAAAATATTACTTATTTTTAGTTTCGTTTTTGCAATGTAACACTCATGATCAAAAAACTGCACTAAAAAGCCTAAATTAAAGCCAGTTCTTGAATCCTATATTCTGTTGAGTGAAAATGGTTTCAAAGAAGCCATTAGAAAATAAATAATAAAAAAACAACAGTAATTTAAATGTTGATTGAAGTTTATTTCTCTGATCTCTAAGTTGCATTAGAGCTAGTGTCGGACCGATCAAATGCCTCCCAGCCCGCTCCCAACCAGCATATTTACAAAGCAAATGGATTCTGCCTCTCATCTTCTCATTTACATTAATGTAACTGACCACAGAAAGATTTCTATCCATTAAACAATCTTTCTTCCTGCAAGACACGACAGGGTTGGGTGGAAAAATCCTGTTAAGGTACAGAAAAGTGGATGCACACGGCCCAAGCTCGTCACACGAGTTTCCTTATTCCTGGTTTGACATCAATCGCCCCCATGATCTTATCTCTGTCCCATTTATCAGAGATCTGAGGTTCTAAATGTAGACTACGGAGACAAAGAGTCAAATTCATCTGGGTTAAAACAAGGTACAGGTAATCACGTTCCTCATCTTTTCCTTGAATTAAAAAAATATGAAGCAAAGTAAAGTTAACACCTGACTGTTAGTTTTCCAGTATTAGGAGTTCCCGAGTTTTCCTCTGTGGCTCTTCCAATAATCTCTAGAAATTAAATTTCAACAGTATTTGTAGTATGTTGCATAGAACAAAATTGTTTTGACAGATATAAATGGGGAAAAAAAACAGTTGCAGTGACTGTCAGGGCTTTTTAATATAGTCATAATGTCTTCATATTTATGTCAAATAGTTGAATAGCAGTGTTTATGGCTACAAGTGTCTGACATAATTGGGTTTTAGCCAACTTCAGTTTTTAAACGAACTAAAACTGTCCGGATTTGATGGCGTGCTTCAGTGCTGCCACCTGGTGGTCATTGCTTTACACTTCAGTGGGAATCTGGGAATCGTGACCCTCCCAAGACCCAGAAACACATCAATAGCAAATAGGTTTGCTGTGGTTCTGGATTGCAAAAAACAAGACTGCACAGTGAGTGCATTTAGCTATTTTTTTAAGACAACTCTAACTTTCACTATCAAGCAGACATTCAGTATGAGTACAGTGGAAAATTACAAAACTGATGGGATGGTAATAAGAGTGAAGAGGGTGGGCATAGATGAGATTGATGCATGATTTTCCCAATTCTTTAACAATCTGTAAAGTGTGGTGTAGGTTTCTGGGGGTACCAGTCCCCCAGCTGTGCACATCTGCAGGCTAGAGGGTTTGCCCGTTGCTCTTTGGAAATTAACTCAGCCATATCGATGAATGGAGTCTGCCAAAAATAAATAAATCCGGCTGCATGTTTAGGCCGTCTTCGTGATCACAGTTGACGCCCTTGGAGAAGCTGGACATACATTCATGCAGAGATCAAATTACACAGGAGACTTTTAGGGGGAAACAGTCGCACTAGATTTTATTTAGGGTTATCCGAGTAAACGGGGCTGAATACAAAAGCACTCGTCATTCAAGAAAGAGTTATAAAATTTACTAGAATAAATTCCCCCATTTGATTATTATGAGTTGTTTATGTTGCTCTACGATATAACAAAATTAAACTTCTCAAAATAAAGGGAACACTCAGACCATCCACCTCACCAGCATCTCTAGACGTTGTGTGGAGGCCACACACGCTACTGAGCCTCATATTCCATTGATAGCTTTTGTGTGATTGTGTTGTCAGTACATTCAACTATGTAAAGAACCAAGTATTTAATTAAAAAAAACTTCATTTTAGATCTAGGATATTATATTAGTGTTCCTTTTTTTTTTTAGCAATGTATACAAAATAAACCAGAATGAATCAAATTGGAACTATAGTTGGCTGAAGATTTTAGTAACCGGCTTAATAAAATAAAAACAATGAAGCATGAGACAACGTATCTGAGTACCAAACTATATTTATTGTATACAGTAGTAAAAGACAACAAATAATGTACAAATCAGTAGAGAAAAACAAACAAGACGAGAACCTGGACCCCATTCGTCATAACAGTGTAGTTCAGCCTGCCTCCCAGGAAAATCAAAAAAAAAAAAAAAAAAAAAACGACTTCTGTCCAGATAAACCCATTTGTTAAAATGCCGAGAATGTGGAAGGCTGATTTGTAGGTTACTGATAATAATGTGCTCTTATAATTTATGATGAAAGGCAAATTCACAATCACTACCAGTAAAAAGCGTTGTGCCACACAAAGACTTTACCCCTCCTCTAACACGCCCGTTCAACGAAGAGGGGCGGATGTCCAGGAGTCATTTGTGAACCTAAAACAGTAAGAGTTCAACTAGTAGGCGGCCAGTATGGAGAACGTTTTGTTTATTAATGGATACCGTCATTTACTCAACTGATAAAAAGGATGCATACAAAAATACAGCTGAATAAGATGAAGGCTAAGTTTGATATAAAATAGGAAATGGCTTTCTGGCAGGCTAGAGGAAACAAAAAGGGGGAGTTTGCTGTCGTTTATTTAGATATCGTGATCAAAATGAGACTGAGCATAATCAGTTACAACAAAAACTAGCAAAGCAACTCCTTTTCTGACCACCGTTAAAGCATAAAAGCCAACGTAAAGCTCCAGGCGAATCCACACGGGCTCGCTTTCCTGCAGACTCTCGGTTGCTTCAAAAGCGCCCGGCTCGTTTGACTCTGAACCTGAATATCCAACCTTGCGTCGAACTACGAAAGAACGAGCGAGTGTGCGACCGTCGCGCTTATCCCCAGACGCCGCTGGCTGGAACTTCCTGCGACGCGCGGACGTCTCACTCTGAAGATCGAGGAGACTTCTTAGATATCCACTCTCTGTGACACATCTTTTCTTTTACCCCTTTTCTGGTAAATACATCTCAGCGGGTGATGAATCGTAAAAAAAAAATAAAAAATAAAAATGTGCTTACAACCTTCTGCGTTGGATGGGTGTTCGCGCTCAAACTGGAAGCTGCTCGACAACGAAAACAACTTCTCGGTTGTTTTCGCCCACAGTCCTCTATCACAGGGACAAATCACTTTCACTTATAGCCCAAAAAAAAAAAAAAGAGAAAAAGGATAAAGATGCATTTGTCGCCGAGACACGGCCAAATCTAACCCTACTTCGATGGCATCGTATCATTTTGCGCCCCCCCCCCCCCGGATCGAGCATTTCGCCTGAGCAAATGGCAACCTGTACAACAGATTGTTCTCTACGTAGGAGCAAGGGAGCTGAATACTAACGATCTAACGCAACGCCTCAAAACGACACCGTTTTCACCCTGCAATTAGAGAAACGTTACATTTACAGAGAAGCAGATGTTCTGTCTTTGGGAGTATTGTTCTTAACCTCACAGCTAATCTAACACCCACTTGGAGATTTCTATACAGAAAGAAAAAAAACAAATCCTCTTAAAACCGGTCACAGGAAGTACAAAAACAATGCAGAAGCACCTAAAATGTAAAAGATACCTAAAATACATCTTTTTAGGGGGGGGGTAGGAGGGAAGCAATGTGTAATAGCAAGCAGGTGGGCGTCCAGTTCAACCGGTGCTCTCTCTCTCTCTCCCACCCCTCTTCAAAACACTTGAACGCCCCACTGACTGCGGCCATTGGACAAAAAAAAACAACAAAAAAAAAACCCTGCAGAGCCTCATGGTTTCTGTGGTGAGCCGTTGGTCCGATTACAATCTGCAGCGCCAGAGAGGAGAAGATGGTCCTGACCGGCCAGCTGCAAAGATCGAAAACTCTGAAGTTCAGCCCAGACTAAGACAGCGCATGAACAGCTAAGGAGCACCGACATGTCTTTGAAAAGAAAAAAAAAATCATGTCAATAATAATAATAATAATAATAATTATGACAATAAGCTGGCAGGAGCAGACGGGGAAGGAGGGAAGGACAGTGAAGGTGGTTGAGGGCACGGTCTGAACATGGCCATCAGTGAGGTGGGGGGGTAGGGCTTAGCAACACCCGCCAGTCTGCTGCTGGAACACATCTATGGTGTCTTCATCTTCCATCTCCAGCTGTAAGGAGGACACCAACAAATTAAAACATGCCCTCACCCCAAAAAGGACCAAACAGTCCCAATACATTTAGCAGCAAAAGTTTTATAGTGCAGAAAAATCTGCGTTAAAAAAAATAAAATTAAAACAAGTTTTTCATAACGGTACCTGTGCCGGTGTGTCCGTCTCGTTGATCGGCTGGCCATCAAACCTGAACCTGATCTGCCTTATTGAAAGACCCTGCAGGCGAAGACGGGGCAATAGGTAAATAACCTAAATTTGCTGAAGTAGGTGTGCACAGACAGGCTGACGGGGCATTCAGTGTACCTGCTGTATAAAAAAAAAAAAAAAGGGCTCATCATAACCGTTTAAATTTGTTCAGATCGTGTCAAATCCCAACTACAAACGACAACGATTGTGCTGGGATTTGAAAAGTGACATCAGTTCGTATCGATCTGCCCAGAATCAATACTTTACATCTTTGCACTTCTAGAGATCTTCCATTGTAACTTAGCTCCCAACCCTCCCCTCCAGACTTTTGCAGCCTCTTGCAGGTTTTCCTCCAGGATTCTCCAGCATTTAGCACAGAGCATCGTCCCATCAGCTTTTACCAGCTTCCCAGTCCCCTCTAAAGAAAGGCCCCTCCACAACATGAGGCCGCCGCCACGTTTCACTGTGGTGGACGATGCATTCAGGGCCCTGTACGGAGTCCGTTTTCTGCTACTTGGTGTTTTCCCCACTTGGTAGCAACTTGGCTGCTTCTAGAACTGAAGCTTCCTTTACTTTTGCAAGCAACTGGTTGCACTGGACTTATTTAGGGGTACGGGAGTAAATGGGGCTGTATGCAGATTCTAAATGGCAAAAATGTAAAATAAATACAAGAGTTGGCTTTTTTTCTCTCTCTAATGTCCATGTGACATAAGAACAACATAGGAAAAATCCAAGTGCAGTGTTGAATGTACATTATGACAGCCAACCAGGCCTGCGGCTCACCTGTCGTTCGCAGTACGCCTTCATTAGTTTGCTGAGCGGCGTGTGCCGTTTGATTTTGAACTGGACAACTGACCCATCCTGCCCCGCAACTTTGAGGTTGATGTGGTCATTCTCTGTCTTCACTCCTTCCTGCAGATCAAACATCCAAGTCAGAACCCCGAAAACAATGCAAATTAGGCCCAGTCGGGCTGCAGTGGAAACGCGTGGCTGGCGCTGAAGGCAGGGGGATGAGAAATCTGTTAAAGCAGCACCAGCAGCAGGTTGTGTGGCATAAAACAAAGATGTTGCATCAAATCATTACTCATGTATTTCTTTTTTTTTTTAGGATCTGGCCCTTTTGACGCTTCTGGAACAGCTTGCTTCAAGAAGTTTGACGCTCATCATAGCAGAGGCTGTCATCTTTGAACATGTATTTGCAATTTTGGGCCACAACAGACCTGAATATATTTAATATATTTCTATGATAACGCCTAACATGAAAAGGAATACACAAAAAAAGTACATAAATAAATGTAAAAAAAAATAATAATAAAAATAATTAAAGACTACCAGCCGACAACGCCATATGTTAAATCAGGCCACTCGGTGTATTTTCCTGATGCTAACGTTAGCACAGCTAGCTCCAGGCTAGCTTAGCACACCGGCGGTCCGTCGGGATCAACTGGAAGTTTAGCAGCCGGCTACACGGCGCTAACCGCCTGGCTTTGTCCCGTCCTGGTCCGACCAGAACCCCGAGAGAGGCGAGCATGAACACGCCGCCGCAACGCCGGGGTTTAAACGGGTGCGTCATAGCCATTTTTGCGCTCTTTTGGCGCTAACTGCAGCTGCGGCATTTGCGGCGTTGCGGAGATAACGTGTGACCCTTTCGACAAAAGAGGTGGGAGGAGGAGGGGGGTATCGGCAAGAGAAACATACTGTAACCCACACATTTATAAATAACATAGTTAAAAGGGTACGATTAGCAGGAGAGCGTTTATACTCTTCCCATCGCGGCTCGTGTCGTTTCGGCGCTCACTGAGAGTGCGCAGATGGATGTGCGGCTTCCCATTCATTTTGCGACACTAACGCTGCGCCGATTTTGGAGAAACGTGCAAACCCCGGGGCCTGTAGGTTGCACATTCGCGAGGCGATTTTGCACCAGCTCCGACCGAGCCATCGTTGCGGACGAGCCGCCGCGGGCCTCGGCGCCTTACCTTCGGCTTCTCCTCTGACATCTCGGTTAGGTTTTGTGGGTTTCTCAGCGAACCGATGCCGGCCTTTAACCGTCTGCCTGCCGCCTTCAGCCCAATGTTCTCCTCGCGGACGGGAACGCGCTCCGGACCGCTGTTACGAATAAACGATTGGTCGAGATGGGGACACGTGGTTTCCCTCATCTCGGAAGCGCGGACACGGGGGCGCGCACGCATGCAGAAACCTCGGTCGCGCGCATCTGAGGGGGAAAAAAGCGTTTTTCAGGCCTCCGCTGAGCATCTTTCGTGCTGAAAACAAATAAAACACCTGAATGCAATTAATTGAAGGCGTTATAGTGGCGCAGGAGTTAGGGAGTTTGTCCAGTGGGTTGCTGGTTCAATCCCCTGCTCCAACCTCAGTTGTTGTGTCTTTGGGCAAGTCAGAAGGCACGGGTGTATGGCAGCCTCGCTTCTGTCAGTCTACCCCAGGGCAGCTGTGGGTTTGTATTTTATCACTGTCAGAGTGTGAATGTCTGAATGTTGTAAAAAAGGGCTTTGGAGTCGTTGGACTCTATTAAGCTACCGACTTTTGGGTATTTTGCAAAAGACAAATGGGCAAAAAGTTCACTCACAGCAGCAATTATAGCACAAGGTGGGTCTACAACAGTTGACTTGGGTCTGAATAAAAATGCATGCCCCACTTTGCAGATATGTATCTGTGAAGACTTTTGATTGTACGATTTGCGTTTCTGTTCTAGAAATATGTGGCGGTCCTTGTTGGTCTGACACTTTTCAAATAATACAACCCATTTTTGGACCATCCTTGCAGCAAAGACTGCACAATTTAAACAGCGTTTTCAGAGTAATTGCTTGGATACGGGGCATTCGAGGTCAAGGCACTGTGGAAAAAGGTTGTGGTTAAATTTAGCTAAAAATGTAATAAACAAAGTAATTATATTAGTCTTTACATGAGATTAAAGCATAAAATGGACAAACACTTAAGATCTCCTACAATAAAGGATGTTAAGTTGTTGCCTGTAAGTGAAATTCAAGGAAAACCCAGATGGTTCTCCCAGATAAAAAAAAAAAGAAATCCCAATTCTGAAACATGCGGGTTAGTGGTTCTGTAACTTTCTTTTTAGAGCACAAGGGTGAGGTTGCCCTGCTAACTGAACAATATACTACTGAAGAAAATAAAGGGAACACTAAAATAACATATCCTACATCTGAATGTATGAAATATTCTTATTAAATGCTAAGTTATTTACATAGTTGAATGTGCTCAAAATAAAGTGAAAAAAACACTACAGACAGATCCAACTTTGATGTAATGCCCTTAAAACAAGTCTAAATGAGGCTCAGTAGCGTGTGTGGCCTCCTCCTGCCTATGACCTCCCTACTATGACTGGGCATGCTCCTGATGAGGGGGCGGATGGTCTCCTGGGGGATCTCCTCTCCAACCTGGACTAACGCATCCACCAACACCTGGTCAACGTGGCGTTGGTGGATGGAGCGAGACATGATGTCCAAGATGTGCTCAGTTGGATTCAGGTCTGGGGAACGGGCGGGCCGGTCCACAGCATCAATGCCTTTGTCTTGCAGGAACTGCCGACACACTCCAGCCACATGAGGCCAAGCATTGTCCTGTATTAGGAGGAACCCAGAGCCAACAGCACCAGCATATTGTCTCACAATGGGTCTCAGGATCTCATCCCTGTACCTAACGACAGTCAGACTACCTCTGGAGAGCACATGGAGGGCTGTGAGGCCCCCCAAAGAGATGCCACACCACACCATGACTAACCCACTGCCAAACTAATCATGCTGGAGGATGTTGCGAGCAGCAGACGTTCTCCACGGTGTCTCCAGACTCGGTCACATGTGCTCAGTGTGAACCTGCTTTAATCTGTGAAGAGCACAGGGTACCAGTGGTGAATTCACCAATCTTTGTGTTCTCTGGCTCATCCTGCACGGTGTCGGGCTATAAGCATAACCCCCACCTGTGGATGTCAGACCCTCATACCATCCTCATGGAGTCTGTTTCTGATCGTTTGAACAGACACACATCTGTGGCCTGCAGGAGGTCATGTTGCAGGGTTCTGGCAGTACTCTTCCAGTTCCTCCTTGCACAAAAGCAGAGGTAGCGGTTCTGCTGCAGGGGTTTTTGCCCTCCTACACGTCTCCTGATGTACCGGCCTGTCTCCTGGTAGCGTAGCGCCTCCATGCTCTGGACACTACGCTGACAGACACAGCAAACCTTGCCACAGCTCACACTGATGTGCCATCCTGGATGAGCTGCACAACCTGAGCCAAGTGTATGGGTTGTAGACTCTGTCTCAAGAGTGAAAGCACTGCCAGCATTCAGAAGTGACAAAAACATCAGGCAGAAAGCAGAGGAACTGAGAAGTGGTCTGTGGTCACCACCTGCAGAACCACTCCCTTATTGGTGGGGCCTTGCCAACTGTGTTGTTTAAGTGTTCCCTTTATTTTTTTGAGCAGTATAATAATAATAATAATTGGTTTAAATACAAACAAAAGCAGAACAGAGCAAGAACAAAAACGAGTAAAATATTTTATTAGGATTGTAACAGCATATGATACAGAAACAGCAGTAAAACAAGGGTGACGCAGACTGAAGGCGATTATGATCTAAAATGCATCAGCGATTAAGCTTTCTCACATTATGAATATGTTAAAGGGAAATTCCTAAAAGGAACAAGCAGCAACACAATCATCGTGGCTTTCAGAAATATGTGAAAGATAAGATAAAGCACAAATAGTAAAAAAAAAAAAAAGTCTCTAGTTTTAAAAACAGCAGCAAGTTTGAAACTGTGCAGTTACAAATTTTCTTAGGCAGAAGAAAATTATCTTTTAACACCTAAAATGACTTCCATTTTGGACCAATAGCTAAATACTAATAAATAATAACAACCGGAACCAGAGAGAAAACCTGTCTGATTTGGATAAACAGCTTGCAGCCACATGTGTCCATTTAATATTCAGTGGAAGGCTTTCACTCATTCATCAGCTTATAAGCACACCAGGCCACCTACAGAAAACTACTTTTAATTTTTAATTGTTTGAGTTTCCATCAAATATTGGATCATGCACATTTTCGCTGCTAAAATAAAACAAATTACAGATCATCAGCTTTGTCCTAGGTTCAAAAAGCTCCGGATGTGGATCTCAGGAAAATCTTGCATATGGGTTTGGCCCACTCAGTCCTACAAAGAAAAAATAAAACATTAAGTACAATGCCTTTGTTATTGATAAAAGGCTGTTTGAGGAAATGAATCCTGTTCATGAAAATGATTCTAAAAATTGAAAGGAGTCAATTCTTTGATCCCATGAACATTTGGAAAGTTTGAAGAGTTAAAATCTAACCATCCAGTTCAATTGCCAACACACTCCTTGGTGGTAGAGTTGTTGGAAATCTATAAAAATCTCTTTAAAATCAGTATATTGAGCATCTGTATTTTTTTATTTACTTGTTTAGTCAATCAGAGGACTTCTAATTAGTAATCTATCACTTTGTTTTCCTTGTAAAAATAAATATAATACAGAAGTCCTTTCCATTTAAAACACTGACTGCAAGGCTGAATTATGAACCACATTTCCCATGCTACCATGCAAGAAGGGAGGTAAAGGCGGTTTAAAGAAAACTCAATCAATGTTAGAGAGTGGCATCTTGAGGTTGCTGAAACTCAAAAAAAATAACACATTACAAACTACACATCAAGTGGCTTTTTAGGAAGGATTCCAGAAACAAAGTATTTTCTGTCCAACCATCGCAAACATAAACATATAGTCTGTCAAACTCCACTGGGATTCTAAATGGAGCTGTGTGCTTTGGTCAGTTTGGACTAAGATTGAGCTTTTGGACAAAGCTCCAGGTTGGATCTGGGATGAAACACATGATGAGTATGTGGGAAAGCACATTATACTCGGTGTTAGGTGCAAAGGAGGACCTGTGGCACAGTGGGCCCGTTTGGCTCCCAAAAATCCAAAGATGAGCCAGACAACTTATACAAAAATCATCTGGTGGACTCTGACAGTAAACTGGAAATTGATACTTGGGTGATTTAAAAGGATAAAGATATGGTCAAATAAAAATAGTAATGGCTTAGACACAAACTTCTTCCATAGCCACCACAGTCCACTGACCTAAATCCTATAAAAAGCTGAAGGTGAGAGAGCATAAGAGAGTACCCAAGACCCAAGATGATCCAAAGAGATCGTTCTAAGACAAATGGTCAACTGCCTCTCTTGGGTTTCTCCAATCTTGACATAAACAATAGAAAAGGTTGCTTCTCGAAAACTCACCATATTTCTGCCTGATCTCCTTGTGTCTCTGATTCATCTCTGCTCTCCTGTAGACACAGAACATCCCTCCATGAGCCACAAGGAAATTCATGACATTCCTCAGCCTGTCTAGAAGTTGCAGAAGTCGCATGCTCATAAAAACCAGTTTGGGCTGATAACAGGATAACATTTGCATTTTTTTCCCCCCCTCCTCTGCAACGCGTTATGCAAGAAACCTGATGCAGATAATGACCGTCAGAGCAACAGCAGCAGCTGGCACGACAGTCCACAAAAAGCGGCATGGCCTCTGAAAAAGTATACATCCTTGAAATAAATACTTAAAAAATTACGCATTTGTATTCAGCCTCCTTCACGCTGATGAAAATCATCTGAAAATATCTGTCATTAGATGTCAATGGTTCCAAAATAGATTTTGAAATTTATTTTAAAACCAGTACAGATAGATGGAGAACGTTGGTGAGCAAACAGCATCCTAAAGACCAAAGAATACCAGGGACAATGTTGTAGATACGTTTAAAGCAGCGTAGGTTAGTAAAATAATACCCCAAACTTTGGTTGAGATGATACTTAAATTTTAGATTGTGGCCCAATTAAAAACTATTGTAGTGGCAGCACCAGGCAGTGGGGATATTTTTTCTTAAAAAAGGAACAGGAAAGCTACAACAGTTAGACTAACACATACTCTCTCTTACAATGGCTCAGCCAAAGTCTAAAAGTAAACCCTACTAAGAATCTGTGGTAAATGGGGCTAAATATAAATGCACGACCCACTTCACATGTTATTTTGTTATACACTTTGAAAACTTTCCCTCCACTAGACAACTATGCTCAACTTTATGGTTGTCTTTCAGGCAAATTAAGAACACATGAAGGCTGGGGTTGTAAACATATGAAAAACTCTAACTGGTGTGAATATTCCTGCAAGGCATTTGCACTTAAAAAATAATTATGCTCATTTCCGTGAGTTGAAAGGAATAAAAACACAATTTGGCAACTTCACTCAGATATTTGAAATACTTTACAGCCACAGTAGAAAAGACTGTCTCATACTTCACATAGTGTTCTTCGATATCAATTCTCACCTTTCCTCCTGCTTGGTTTTCGTCTTTTGGGCCTGTTTCTGCATCTTGGCTTCAAATCGTTTGGATCTGACACACAGCAACGAGAACAAAAATGTAATTAAGTCATGAGAAAACGCACACATTTTTGTGTTAAGGCTGAACCAAATAAACTACACTTGGAAGTAGAAACAATAAGGCCCAAACGAGATCTGAAACAAATCTTCCACAATACCCAACACATAACTGGAAGGCCTATTTACTGTCTTGGATATCTTATTACAAGTGTCATTGTAAAATAAACCAACCAAAATATGATATACTAAATTAAAAAAAAGTATCGGTACTTGTTCCATTGTCCCAGAGTCAAACAAAGCCAGTATTTACTCACCCAAAGTTCTCACACTTGCAGCAGCAGAACAGGCAGACCAACAGAGCAATGATGAGAACACCACCAACCACAGACAGGGTGATGATCAACGTCTGGAAGTTCACTAAAAGGAACAACGCAACTGTTACACATCTTCACACTGAAAAAAAACATATATTGTTTGTCAGACATAGAAAAGGATCATATGGGCAATTCCTGATCTATAGGATCCACAACCCTCCCAAAGAGATGCAAATTCTTAATCTCTGCTACATCCAGTTCTGCCTCCTGTCTTTTCGTCAGTGCCACCGTCTCTAAACACAGCTAGTCTCACCTCCGTCTTGGACACCTCTTCCTTCATTCTCACTGATGCTCTTAAAACGTCATCTCCAAACATCATAGCCCATAGATATTACCGTCTAACCTCATCCGTCAACCTGTCCATCACCCCAGCAAACAAGAGGGACTTGATGCAGTCCCACTTGCACTTTGATCTCCTCTGTCACACCTACACCACACTACCGTCTTACACACTGCAAAAATGGAACTAAAAGTAAGTAAGGATTTCTTGAAATTAGTATATTTGTTCTTGATTTGAGGAGCTAAATAAGACTATTTGCCAATGGAATGAGTATTTTTACCCCTAAAATAAGATAATTAGACATCCTGCACTTAAAATAAGATGATGGAGCAAAAAACTTATTCCATTGGCATATAGACTTATTTAGCTCCTCAAATCAAGGAAAAAATAGACTGATTTCAAGAAAATTTCACTTACTTTTAGTTCCCTTTTTGCAGTGCAGCCCTCATACTCGTCCTGACCTACTCTAACATGCTTCTCTGCTACTCCAGACTTCCTCATACAATACCGCAGCTTCTCGCTTGGCACCCAGTCATGTTCTTTCTTTAGATCTACAAACACACAATGCAGCTCCCTCTGACCCTCTATGTGCTTCTCCATCATCAGTCTCAAAGCAAATACTGCCTATGTAGTACCTTTTCTTGGCATGGGGGGAACGCTTTGTGCCCTGTAAGGGGGGGGCGGGGTATGAAGTGCCTTCTTTGCAGACTGCAAGTTGCTCTCACTTTTCTGGTTTGCTCTAGAACATAACTTTATTGCATCAACATGACACCGACACATCCAACTACAGGTTGCTCAAGTGCAAGCCACCAGAACCGACAAAGACTCCTAGATAGGTGGCAAAAGATTTCCAGAAGACCCCCGGCCAAAGTCCGGTTGCCTCCGATTTAAGCCCATCTGCTTATGACGTCCCCGCTCCAGCTCAGAAGGCAGTGATAAACCTAAAAGAACTATGAACTGTAAAGGGTGTACGAGGTGTGACATGGCACAAAGACAGCAGAAGCAACTCTGTTTAGTGTTCACAGACACAAAAATAGAACTCAAAATGATAAATTATTTCTTGAAATTAGAGTATTTTTCCTTGATTTGAGCAGGTAAATAATATTATATGCCAATGGAATAACATTTTTGCACTTAAAATAGGAACAATTTATCTCTATCATCTTATTTCAAGTGAAGTATATCTAATTATCTTATTTTAGGGGTAAAAATACTCATCCCATTGGCAAATAATCTTATTTACATGCTCAAATCGAGGACAAATACACTCATTTCAAGAACATTTTACTTATTTTTAGTTCCCTTTTTGCAGTGTGCACAAAGCAGATATCTTGCACCATCGTTTGGTGTCCGTCTGATTTGACAAACACCTGATGAGAATCAGTAGAACCTGATGCAGCTAGCATCCTGCAGAGAGTGCACAACTTTGTGGTCAAAGTATCGAGGGCTTTAAGACGGCGTGCTTGACGAACCGCAACACACAGAGCTCAGGACTGGGAAAATCCCCAAGGTCAAATCCCCTGCAGGTGAAGGGTGCTAGTTGAAAGCCCAAACCCTTTAATTTAGCAACGGCAGGAAGATGAGCTGAAAGCACAGAGGGCTGCTGAATCCAGCCGATCGCTGTGTATGAAGGGCAAAGCGATCCGTAACGAGGGTTTGTGGTCGTCCTTATTGCAGAACTTTGGCGTTCAACGGGTTTTTGATAAGTTCAGGCAAGGTCCCGCTGCCGTTTGTTCTTTTAACAACTTCCCTGATTTCAGTCATGGAAATTAATATAACATAAACTACAATGCTGAAAACAATTGTAAATGAAAGTAGTAATAATGATGATTCATTTCCCTTAAAAACACTGGAGACCACTGATACAGGGAACTAATAATCAGAATTTAGGATGTGTAAATGAAATTCAATATGATGGAGACCTCTACCTTTGTCAGCTGAAGCACTATGCAAACAGCACATTTTGGTGTCATTTTTAAGAGCATGATCACTCAACGTCACAGATGTTTTCTCACAAAGAATAAAAAAATAAAACACCAGGATTAGGTGTAAATAAATCGTTATTTAGCATAGAATGCACTTATCTGTAGAAGAGAGACTTTCTTTAATACTTCAGGCAAAACCAACAACTATACCAACTTTTAGTTCCCAGTGCAGCTTCTGCACTCTCCTGTCCCTGCTGGGAAAATGCATTTGCCCTTTTACATATTTCTTGTTTCTGCTTTTTTTTTTTTTTTTGGTCACAATTAAAGGTTTCAGGTCGTCAAATAAGGTTTGATTAGAGACAAAGATAATCAAAGTAAATGCAAGAATTGTTGTTAAATGGTTTCATTTATCAGCGGAAAGGAAATTATCCGCACCAACCTCGCTCTACATGATAAGCGAGCCCCCTACGTGAAATAAATTACAGTTAACCACATTAACAATTCAGTCCAAATTAACTGCCTTTCCTAGAAAAAAAAAAGTCAAGAAATTCTTAGAACATGGAGTTGACTAAAAGATCTCAAACAGCAGGAGATCATGCCGCGATCAAACAACAGATGAGAGACAGTGATTGACATCCAGCAGTCTTGAAAAGGTTACAAAGCCGCAGTAACTCATGTTGAAACAGTTTGCAACCTCACTGTGACTACCACTGACATGAACTCAGGAAAACTTCACTACGAGCTCAGCAACATGGATGAACCAATGCATGACTTAACATAAGCCTGAGCGTGCAAAAGTGAAATACAGGTACCAACAGAAAATTCCTTTAAAAAAATATCTAAATAAAAAGTTGATAACCAAAGAGCATTTAAAACCTGTATGACTTAAACAGAACTTGAATATGTCATTAATATGTGAAATCTGATTCATCTAAGGTCAATTCTCTGTTCTCATTGTGCACCGCCGTGCACTTATTTGGTTACATGACGGGGGTTTCCACAACAACGCAGTCTGCAAATACTTTAATGGCCTAAAGCATCAGCCAAAACAATGAAAGCACCTTTACTCTAAAGGCACAACAAGGGAGTTTAAATGGCAAGCGAGTGACAATCATTTCTTTTGAACATAATTAAGAGTAGTTGGCTCTCAAAGGAGAAACTGGTTTATGCAAAAACACTGTGGCTTTGGAAGTTAATCATTAAGAACCTGGTGCATGCATTAGGCAGGGGGTGATGAATTCATTTTGGAGGGAAATCCAACACAAATATACGATGAAAACCTCTGAAAATGCCGCCCACATCATATCTTGGTTATTTTCATGCATACACTGGAATGAAAAAAAAATACTCTCAAAATGTATTAATTAATGACCTTATTTTACAGTTTATACTTTCCCCCTGTTTCTCTTTATAAAACAACAAAGGAATAAGCTAATTTTAGCCGGTTAACCAAGCCAGGCTTTTGCTCAGTTAGTCAGCCTGGAGTCAGCTGGAGATACCACCCTTAGCTTGCCAAAATAGGGTTTTGAAACACAAATAAGAGGAATGAGTTGCGCTCAGTTCCTTTCCTCACCATAACGGCAACCCTGTATTTTGAAACGTTAAAATCTTAAAGGGAACCTACTATGCTTTCTTTTAAACATGTTAGGATAGGTCTAATGGCTATACAAAACATGTTCGTTTGAGATAATGAGATTTCACCTCCTCATTTCCATTCATGTTGAGCTCCTTTCAGAATGAGCTGCTTTTAGGACTCTGTCACTTCTACGAAAAATAAACTGTAGCTGGCCATGCCCCCCCCAGCTCAGTATTTACACTCACCCTTCAGGGTTTCCCTCAGAAATCTGGCTAAGCTTGGCAGTGGTCCTTGCTTCAGCCAGCTAGTCGGCAGGAAATAGTGGAGGAGGGGCGACTGAACATGTCGATATGTGGCATCCACTTTTTGGACAACGTTAAATTTAACATTGCTGTTTTTCCAAGGGGTTGAGACATTTACCTTTAAGGGTAACCCTTGACGACTGCTGTGCATTTGTGATAGTGTGCATGTTCAGACTGCTGCAGACGCACAAGTCCATCTCCGTGGAGACCCGCTATTAATAATATTTGCCTCTCTTCATGCTTTAAACTTGGCTTTGACGCCTTCCGCTTTGCCTTATAAATGCAAAACAAGTTAAAGGCCGGTCCCCTCCCCGTCATAATCAAGTTGTGCCTGCCCGGCAGTCTGACGGAGGCAAGGAGAGAGAGTTTTCAAGTGCAGCAGAGATAAACTAAGTAATGAAGTCGCAGCTCAATGCATGTAGTCACTTCTGAATAAAAGTAATAATTTCTAAAATACTATGAAAAATAAAAGCCTAGCGCTTGTCCTTTAACTGCATAGTTAAAGATCTAGTCAGTTGATGTGTTTAAGCAGAATATATAAAAAAAAAAAGATCACCAACCCTTATAGGGTATATACTTTGATGGCGGCCTCAGTTAAGAACGCAGTCTTGATGAGAAAATTTTATGTTTAAAATTACACACTTTTTTTTTTTTATTTCTGACAACTAATACAAGGAAACCTGTGAACCGAAGGTTTCTTTTTGAGGTTTTGGCCACTTCGACATGCAGGTTGTTAGGGCAAAGTGAACAAGGGAAATCTGAACAGCAGTCAATAAGCTGGCAAACCAAAGGTAGCAAAGGTAGATGACATAATCAATAGGCTAATGGAAGCATTTTACTTTATTTAAAAGATGATTTATAAATGAAAGTTCTCTAGCTCAAACTAAGACTCTAAACTTTATTCAGATTGTTTAGGTGCTGAACGATGGACAAAAATGACATTTTAACAGCGTTAGGTGGACTGAGATCTAGCTCTTTAGGAGGTTGAACTGACAAAACTGTCTGGTTCCTAAAACCAGAGAAAACTCTTTCAGGTATCTCAATCTACTCTGAGTTTTAGGAGCAGTATTGTGAAAAATCCTAATAGTACTGAAACCGTTACCTCTTAATAAAACCTTGGTGTTCCTAAACTGGCCAATGCCTAATCCTAATCCGATGACGCAGTATCAACTAGTATTTACAGTCTTTCATAGGTATATGCTATGATCAATGAAAAATAATAAACATTTCCCATCAAAAAGTGCTGACATTACAGGACAGTGAAAGTAATCCTGACCGGCAAGTCTACATTGCAGGAGATAAAAAGCTTCTAAACATTTTTGATTCACCAAACGAGTATGAAAGCTGCAGATCAGCGCAGTGATTTAAATGTGATTTTCACTAAAACAAGCAGCAAATACAGTCATGAACCGCGGTTCTTACTCCAGCAGAGGCCCCAGCGGGCGTCATCCAGGGGGCAGAGGGAATGGGGTGGAAGGATGGTCCGCACGGGATACGTTACACATAACTTTGTCTTGATGCACCACAGGCACTGCGAACAAAACACACGCAGGGATCCATAGTCAAACAGTATTCAGGTCAGTCTCATGTTCAGCTACATGACAAAAACACACAGAATGGGAGGGGTAAGTCGGGCACGGATCAGTTACTCCTCAAACCAGTCCAACAGGTTTGAGGGTGGAAGACGAGTCCCCAGCTACAGTACCTGCACCTTGGACATGTATTTATCAGCCTTGCATAAAACACCCTGTAGAGACATTATGAGAGTATAGGAGCAGAAATCTGGACTCACCGTCACATTTCTCAGACACTCCTCACAGCTCGTCCCATTCTTTGTCTCACACACTGTTGGGGGTGGAGAGAAAACATTTATTTAATTGATAGAAGAAAAAAAAAAGGATTTTCTTTTAATGGTGAAACCATTCTAGATCAAAAAGGGGAAGTCAAACTAACTCTGGTGTTACACTGTTTAGCTGAAAACTCTCAGTCAGGGTGGGGGGAGATTAAATGAGGCCTGTAACTATTCTCAGGGTGCTTTTTTTTTTTTTTTTTTTAAACCACTGCTAAGCTCCCTGGGACATTTTCTATGGAGACAGCAGAGTAAACAGGCAGGAATTGTGTATGTGTAGCCATGCATCTGTAAGACTGAGGTTTATAAAGCCTATGGATACTACCGCTGGTCTCCTTAGTGAGACAAATATGTACCCAAAAGGCTGGAAGAGGGCTGAAAATGGAGATAGCGTACTTGGGAAGCTACAAGTAAAATCCCTCTTTTTTTGTGTTTAAGTGTAAATAAGCAGAAAGGAGACTTTTGTTGTCAGTTCATTTTGTTGAGAGAAATGATCTTGAATTATTCCCAGAATTTAAAAACTGGCTCTAAACAAGCGAAAGTGCTGAGCAAACATCAATTCGAGGAAAAGTTCAACAACGACTTTAAGTTTCAAAAACAACAATTCTTAATTTAATTCTTATCGAATTACGCAGCTGAGTTTTGACGTTATTTCACATGTCATCGGTCACCTGTCTCCATACCTACCGTCCTTAGGTGCGGACTCGGCCAGAACTGTGGCCAGAGCAGAGACAAGAAGGAGAGCCGGGAGGAAAATCCGTAAACACTTCATCATCCAGTAGCTTCGACAACGCAGGTTCTCCGCACTTTTCCTCTCCTTCTTCTTTTTGAACGAGCTCTATTTTTTCAAAAGACGCGAGACACACGAGAGCCCGAAAGTACAAAAAAGTTTAGCCAGCTCCTGGCAGACAGGAGAAACCCGAAAAGCGAAGTTACCGAGAAGGAAACGCAACAAAGGCTGTGACGCACGGCCGTGACGCAGCGCAGACAGGAGGAAGGGAAGGTGGAGTGGAGGATTTATTTCGAAATACGTTTAAAGTATTTTGTAGAAAGAATGCCTAGATAGCAACGTCAGCAGAAATTGGTGCTACTTAACGCAAGAGTTTTTGTAAAACCTCAACAAAAAATACAGCATAATTATCGAGAGGAATGAAAAAAATATATATATGGGTCACATATCAGTTTGTTTGTTTATAAGAAAAAACAAACAAAACAAAAACAAACAGAAATAT
Organism: Fundulus heteroclitus; assembly: GCF_011125445.2. Taxonomy (NCBI): domain Eukaryota; kingdom Metazoa; phylum Chordata; class Actinopteri; order Cyprinodontiformes; family Fundulidae; genus Fundulus; species Fundulus heteroclitus. The sequence continues at coordinate 19,532,383 of NC_046379.1, forward strand.
TCGGTCTGCGTTTGTATTCATCCCACTTTATTCTGATTCCTCTAAAGAAAACCCAGAGCCTTTTTGTCTTCAGCAGTAAATTAATTTGCAATTAGACTCCACGTGTGTGTGTACTTCAGCAAAATCCAATATTCTGTGAAGCCATCAGAGACTTGGTAGTGAACAAACAGCATCTTAAACACCAAGGAACACAGCAGTCGAGTCAGGAAGAAAGTTGTGGAACCATTTAAAACAGTGTTAGGGCATGAAATAACATACCAGCTAATGGCCCAGTAGTTAACAGTTACTTTGCAGCAAGCCGTCTAGAAGTTCCTGGTTTCTCAATGGTTCATACAATGAATAGATGGATGATCCTTAAAATGGAAAGAGCATGGCAAACCTACCAAGACATGACCTTCCATCTAATCTGACAGCAAAGAGAGGAATAACCAGAGAAGCTGCCCAGAGGCTGATGGTAACTCTGGAGGAGTTGCAGATATGCACAGCTCAGGTGGGAGTATCTGTCAACAGAACCACTATTAGCTGCGCACTCCACAGTGGGCATAATGGACTTCAGGGAGAAACCTGGTTTTGAAAGAAAGCTATCCAGTTTGCAAGAGACGTGTCTGCAAGTTCAGCTTCCAGCAAGAAAATGACCGAGCAGAGCTACAATAAGATGGTTTAGAGCAGAGCATAATAATGCCCAGTTTGTCTGAGCTTTAGTCTAGAATATCAAGCATTTCAGTGTATAGCTTTGCAGAACTGGTAGCTACATACCCAAAAGGCTTGCAGTTGTAATTAAAGGACAAGGTGGCTCTACAAAATGTTGACTCTGGGAGGGGGGGGAATCTTGGGATGCTACCTTTTCATATTTATTTCGCAAGAAGAATAAGTTTAAAACCCTGTACTAATTTCTTCCTTCACAATAATCCACAACTTTGTGTAAGTCTCTCACTTAAAATCCCAATAAAATCCTCTGTGATTTGTGATTATAGTTTGTCATAGTGCCAAAAAGCTCTGTATAAATACTTCTGAAATGCAAGATATATGAGCTTTGAGTTGAATTAAGAACAGAAACTGCTGGAATTGTAATCTGGATAAAGTCTTCTTGCAAGGTTACAGTATGAACTGTTCCAATACTGTACTTGACATGTCATATCTGGTTCATTTAATCTGCAGAGTGAAAACACTCTGAAACTTCTTCCTCTGTCCCTTTTCTTATCTATCAAGTGCAAAAATGAGACATTAACAGATCAGAGTTTCCAATAATTTATTAAAGCATAATTTTGTAAAGCCATTTACAAATAAAAAAAAGGAAACAACACACACATCTCTCTCTTTCTCTTTTTTTTTTTCAACAAGCACAACGATTCACAATGTAATGATGATAATAAGCAGGACAGGATGACGGGCCCAGCTTTGGCCGCCTGCGGCTGATAACAGGAGCCCTTGTGATGAAGTTGCCCTTGGTGACAGATTTGTGATCAGGTACTGTAGACTTTTAATTTCAATTCCCCTTCTCCACAAGCTGATCACATTTCAGCAGCTGCAGGGGTGAGTTTCCCCACACTAAATCAGTAATATCAGCGACACAGATCCCCTCCAGGTTGCTCCCAAATTATGGCTTAATAAATCATACTTAACATACTTTTGAGCATGCTTTAGCCTGAGTTACTTGAAACTAGTGAGAAGATTCAGATTACTATTGTGTTTAATTTCAGAAGTTTTTCTCCCCCTCAGGTGATTTTACACCTACAGCTAAAGCTGCATATTTTGATATTATTTGCTTATTTGAGTGTTGACTACATTACTTGTCAAAACTGCATGAAAATCTTTATGGGTGTTCTAACAAGAAAGTCTTAAATTTCCAATATTAGTGTTATTTATCTTTCTATCAGCGCAGCACACTGCGACCCTTCGGATAAGCAGCACATGTGTCACATTCTTTTCTGAAATATCTTGTGTGAAAAGCCCAAAAAAATAAATGCATTTGGAGTCTAAACTATTATTGCCACAGAAAGTCCGTTAGAATATAAGTCAAACGAACTTCTCAAAACAGTTGGACCATGTTTTAGCATTAATAGAAGTCTTTTTGCTTTAGGTTGTTTAGCTCTCTGGAGGTAATACATGTTAGCGATGCTGCCATTTAGCTGCAGTGCACTTAATTAGACCCGTTCCATAACTTATTAGAGCAAACACACACACGCGTCCTCAACATGTTCCTTTCACCTGTTCCTCTCAGTGGTGGCTCTTGCAGGATTAGCATCCCTCCTTCTACCATCCCTCAAAAAAAAAAGGTTAAACTGGCGCTTTAAAAGTCTAGACCGCCCCCCTTTGTATTGGTGCCCTGGGCAACAGCCCAAATGGGCCATATAAAAAAAAAAACACTGGTTCCTTTTACTGGTAAAAGTCCACTGGCTCAGGATGGTTCCAGTTTCCTCCAAACAGACGTTACAATACATACAATACATAGAGTAATAAATAAGCTCTGTAGGCTCCCATTAAAATCCCATGCTTTTTTTTCCTTACGCAAACTCACAATTACAACACCATTCCTTGCCAAAAGTGGTCATATAAATACATCCGATTTTCCAAGAATACACTCAGCACAACACCTTCTCTTTTCTTGTTTCCAATTTCCCAGCAGTTTGCCTTAAATCATTATTACACTCACCCACACAGCAGCAATTCAGATATCACATTTAAGGACAGGTAATATAGAGGGCTTATACAATGGTAATATAATATAGACAATAAAATTGCTAAGCTGAAATGTTCATAACCAGGCTGGAAACACAAACTGGAGCTTACACACGGGCATTGCAGTAGATCAGAAGATTATCGAAAAGTTAATTTAGTTGAGTGTCTTATTAGGAGAAAACCGTGTATAGTGAAAGTGTTTATTTATGGGAATTTTAAAGGCTTAAAAATTCAGTTTCTCAACAAACTAGAATATTACGATTAGACCAAAAAAAGGGGATTTTAACACCGAAATGTCATGTGATGAACTACACTGTCATGGTGAATTCTGGGGTAAACCACGAAGGAGCATCGCTTAGGACGCTTGCAGGTCACAAAGAGCTGGATCCAAGCACGTTGATCAAAAGTGGAGTGGAAGGCAAAAAAAATGTGCGCAACCAGCAGGAAAAACTGTAGCCTTGAGTGATTCACAATATGTGTACGAAATCGGTGCTTCAAGAGCCCCCACACACAGACGTATCCAGGGCATGGGCTGCGACTGCTGTGTAAGCCACCCCTGAACCAAAGTTGTCAGCAGTGTCTTACCTGGGCTAAGGAGAAAAAGGACTAGACTGTTGCTCATTGGTCCGAAGTCCTTTTTCTGATACATTTCCTTTGGATATCCAGGTCCCAGAGTCTGTAGAAAGAGTTTAGAAGCACAGAATCCGAACTGCTTGAGGTCCTGTGTAAATTCCAAAAAAAGTAATAAACAAAACAACTGGACTTGTTTTCCGTAGTTAAAGACGTTTGGCTTCCTCTCCAGGAAGCTTTCTCAATCCAAAAAGTCTGGAGTAATGTGGAGTAACAAGCTTTATACCATTGCCAAACAAAGGCCTGTAATGGTTTAGATAACATGCAAATTCAACAGAAACAGGTCCACCCCTTAGTAATGGGCAGTCGTTGAAGCCATTAAGCCAGCAGATTGAACCAAAACCGGACCACTCCTCTGTAACGAGGAGTCGTTAGGGTCGTTATTGGCCTGGCATAAAGGAACGATGTTATGATCACCCATATGAGGGTGAGAACTGAGGTGATGATTGGCCGGAATTAATTCTATAGCTGTATTGTAAGTTTTTGAGAGTTGGAACCTAAGGCCTCCTCCTCCGTTTGAGGTCCTGTGTAAAGTTTCCACGGTCAGCGTTGATCTGGGGAGCCGTGTCAGCTGCTGCTGTTGGTTTCACCGTGGTTTATCAAACTCCAACGACAGTGCAGGAGTCTCACAGGAAATTTAAGAGCACTTCCTGCTTGTCTCGGCTGACAAGCCTTACGGAGATGCAGATTTCATTTTCCCGGACAACTTGACACCTGATGTGCAGCACTCTAGGTTCTGCACATTATCAATCTGGGACTGCTTCCATTGAATCCGTTTGGAGAAAGCAGGGAGATTCAGCAGAATTCTCCAAGCTGATTGGGCAAATCGACACCTAGTGCCCGCCTGCCCAAGGTTGGTTTTAGCCAATCACGGTATCAAATTAAAAACGCAAGCAGCAGACGTCATGAGAAACCACAAGAAGGTAATTTAGTCAAGGCTCTTCTTGCTGTTCTACTATCGAAAAAGAAACTGTGGATTCTTACAGAACAGATGTGATAGCGGCGGCTACGTGCGTGTCCTCCTGCGCTGCCATGTTTGTGTTGGTCCAGCTGTGGGCTCGTCAGCTCTGGCTTTCATCGCACTGGTATGTCTCGCCTTAAAACTTAATGCTCCATTGTGATTGGCCCGAACCGTTTTTGGTTCCTACACAAACGCTTGAAGCCGGAGCGGTACAACATGGATTCTCGTGTGTTTGTGAACGCACAAATACCGCGAGAATTCATCTTGCAGGCAAGGTCAGGCTTCCTTTGCACCTCAACAGAACCAAAGACTGATCTCCTCCATGCCACGCTGCTTCGATTTAATGAAATATTCAGCCTTTGAGAGAAACTGGATTTTTTTTTCTTAGTCGTAATCATCCTTTTTGATGATGTTCTAATTCACTGATGCATCTGTCCTGATATCCTCAGTAACAAAAAAACAAAAACAAAAAAAGATCTGTTTGAGCAGACAAGGCTATACAGTATTTTATGGCTCAAGGTAAAGTGGGAGTGCGACTCCAGCAAACAATGAAAATGGTCGACTGGTCAGTGACTGTGAAGACAAGAGCTGGATAGCAGCAGGCGGCAGTAAAGCCTGTGTTTCTGCTCCTTTTTTTACTTTCCAGTGAGTCACAATGATGCCACAGCCAGTGAATGGTGCACAGCATTGGCGTCTTAATCCCCAGACACACAGTGGTCATTATTACACTAATCTGCTGCACGTATTTTACATGACACGCGTCACATTGTGTTAGGTATGGCATCTATAGGCTTTACAGTGCAGTAGCCACCAAAACAAATAAATCCAAAAACACTTTGCAATATGTCTGTGAATCATACAAAATGATACATTTGTTTAGTTCATGTGTACATAAATCGTGACTATACAGATCAATGCAGGCTGCGTTATATTTTCACATAAATAGATATTAGTCTTTTTGTTGAGCCAAATGTACATAAACCCTGCACAGACTCCTCATGTCAAGCAAACGTCCAACGAACCACCTCGAACCTCTTCATAAAACTCAGAACCACTTGCTGTCGCTGTGTTTTACTGGTGGCCACACGGTGGCGCTAACGAGTGAGCACGTGAACGCAACGTGGGGAAGGGAGGTCTCGGTCCCCCCAAATAATGATTATTATTCTGTACTTTCACTGAAAAGTAATAATGCAGACATTAAAGATAAACTTTTGAAAAAAGACATCAAAAACGCAAGCAAGAACAAGAGTAAAACCTTACTGGCAACAGAAACAAGATGTCATGAGAATAAATAAAACATGAAGTGAAAGAGAGAGATTTAAAATTGGAAGAATGAGAAGCAAACAACTGGGTGAGACTGGGTGGATAATTTGTGCTTGTTTTTCGTTATTTTCTTCATTTTTTTTTCTTCATTCTCCAAAAAAAGGGGAAAACGGGGAGCGGTTTGTGGTGTGCTTGAACATCTACATCATTTACTACAGCTGAGGGTGAAGGGGGGGTGCGTATTTCAGGGGAACGTCCAACACTACTAATGATTTTCTCTGCCATGCTCGTTTTAATCCCAAGTAGAACTCCGGCCAGGAGAGTTCCCATCTTTCCATGTCTCCCGGTTTCGCTTTTGACACGCCTTTTAATTTCAGTCGACTCAGCCTGTTGGATTTGCTGGCTGCTGCAACCGCCATCCTCAAGACCTAAACACTAACGTGGCCGACACAGGAGCCGCTTCCTGCTGGACGGATGGAGCGAGGGACGTGGTTTGGCGATCACCTGGCCCAGGAACTGGCCACGCTGGTAACGGACATGATGCTGCAACGTTTCTTCACCATCATGTTGATGTAGGCCTTCATGATCTTGGTGATCTCCCCGACCTGGAGAGGAAAAAGACGAGTTGGGTCGTGCATGTTTAGGATAAAGGCTGACATTGGTTTTTCATATTGGTTATGGGGCGACACAAGGGCGGAAGAAAACATTTTGCTCGGCTAATCTTAAATATTTAGACTGATCAGACTTCAGGTGGATGATTCTGTTTATTTCAATTATTATAATAATATATAAACATCCGTAATACCTCAGATCATGCGATATACTGTACTCTGGGTGGTATATTTCTAGATAGATTTGTGGATGCAGCCACAGACTGCGTTCAGGGGCACTTGGGTTCGCAGGAGAGAATCAGAATTGGATGAATTCAGCTTGAACGACCCAGCTACCGAGATGCTCCTTTGCCCGTCAGTTCAAACACCGATCCACGGCACTAGCAGTTCAAAAAACGACAACGCTCTACGTAGTGGAAGTCGATTTTTAAGTGAAGAAGACTCAGTTAGCTTTTTTCAGAGTCAGTTAATTTTTTTTTACTAAGTTGGTAAGACGCACAAAAGGTATAAGAAGCTACTAAATGGAAACTATTTTCTAGGAGGGATATTGGCAGCCTTTTGAGACGTATAATTGTAATTATTTTATTACAATTTTATAATTAAAAGTTACTTCCAGTTCTCTCTCACACATGGTGTGTGGCGTCACCTCTGCTCCTGATGTGGATAATTATTGACAGCTGAAATCCAGATCAGCAGGTCAAAGCATTTTAAAATTAGAGAGTAGAAATTGGCCACAATACTCTGATCAGTGCATCTGTAGATGACATAGATTTCCAAAGAACCAAGCAGTCCATGTGGCTACACTAACTGCATTTACATGGGAACTTTGCACTGGTAAAAAAAAAAAATCTTGCCAACCTTATATTTATACTTTAATCCCCAAATCTGAGCCCAAATACATACATCCCATTCTAGAAAAGAATAAGCATAATGTAAGTGCAATATTTATTTTTATACCCAATAATGATATTCTGACCAGTCAGAAATTCATCCAATGATTGCAAAATCTCCCAGAAACGTGTTACACCTGCATTCAATACTGTTTAATTTGCCTTTATCCCTATTTGTACTTTTAAAGGTTGGATAATTAGTAATTGACATATTCCAGATTTACATTTTAAATCCATTGGAAAAAAAATCTTGGGTTTATATAAAAGACAATTAACAGGGTGATGTTATGTGACAAGAAAAAACATCATAATTATTGCTCTTTGGAATAATCTTGATGCAGTTTCTGGTGCCGCATTAGTACCACCAGGCTAAATTTGTAAAAGCACCTGTAGCTATATGCAGTGTTATAGGTTGGCTTCTTATTGATATATAAAACAACCACATTGTTTGTTCACACATTAGGTTATTTTAAAGCGTATCAATACACGTCAGTAACTTTGATGATTGATAAATTCTTTGATAAAATCAGATCTGAAATTTAATAAAATGGCACATGCAAGAACCTCTAATAAAAAAAAAAAAAACTTCAATCAAACAGGAAAATGTTTAAAAGCAGTTGACAACATGCAAGTTAAACCCAGAAATATTACCTCGGTGGGAACAGATGAGGCTGTTAAATCCTGGAATCTCACCTGTGGCGTCTCGAAGTACATCTCCCTCTCATCCACGATGATCTTATAGGTGCAGGGCTGCGAGGCTCCGAAGAAGGTGATGTGCTCATACTGGAAGGTCTCCAGCGGTTTCGGTTCTCCTCGCTTGTACACAGAAACATTGTCAGCGCTCACACCCAGCCACAGGTCGTGCGGGAAACCTCCTTCTTTACACTGCCAAGGGAAGACATTATTGATTGTTATTAGTTTATTTATCATCATCGGGTCCGTGAAATCCATCCTGGTTTTCCTTTTTTTTTCTCACCTCTACATCAAAGAGAGTGGAGCCATATCCGGGCCACTCCTTGATGATGCCCATGTACTTGAGCATGGCCTGGTGCTGTGGCATGCCCTGCAGACGGGCCCACTTCTCCAGGATGCTGGTGCGCGTCGCAGATGTCTCCTCCTTCACCCACATCTCCAGCCTCTGCTCCCCTTCCACCTGAAACATCCCAGGAGTCTCTGTCAAGCTGTCAGGCAGCAAACCAGCATGTCTGGCAGGAAACAGGACTCGGTGAACTTAAAAAAAGGCCGTAGGCAGTGAAGCCTGCACCTTAGAATTATAAACTTTTAAAGGATTTTACCACACATTTAATCCGTTTTTCATATATTAAACTAAAACATTTGGTCTAATAGATCCACTATGGAGAAGCTATTTAAATATGTGCATTGGAAAAAAATAGTCTCAGGCACATTTATGATAAACAGCCTCAAAATAAATCAATCTTCCATTACATAAGCAGGATCTCACAGTGACAATTTTAGACAATTCAACCCATAAATCGCCACAGGGATTGTATATATATATATATATATATATATATATATATATATATATATATATATATATATATATATATATATATATATATATATATACAATCCCTCTGGATCATCTAGTCTTCTCTGAACTAGATTGCCATGCAAGAAGTTTGATTTCTGTCTGCTCAACTGTGGCGATGCTGATTTGGCCAAATGTTTCGGATCATCATCCGGCAGAAACACCCAGTGGTGACCCATTCTCAATTTGCTGGTACAGTCCACTTCATTTCTATTCAGAATCTCTCAGTATTTTAAAGAGTTCATGATAACAAGGTATTGGGGGTCTATGGAAGAGAAACAGGCCCACAGCATGACGGATTCTCCAACATTCTCGACAGTGGACATTAGATGCTTTTCCACATAGTTATCCTTTGTTTTAAGTCAAACACACCGGTAGTCCAACTACTACTGCTACCAAAACAGTCCACGAAAAAGAAAAGCATTAACAAATAAACTTCACTTACATTATTTTAAAGGGATTGTCTGGGGCACCAATAGTTATGCTTACAGGGATTTTCTTAAAAACAATTGTTACCTTTAAGAGTTTTTCAAGTTAATAAATGTGCTGAAATAAAATGTTAGATTTTTCAATATTTTTAATGCTGTGTGCAATAAAAGACAAATTCATTTTTACACATGATTACACAGGGTTACTTGCAAATGTGGCCGGCACTATAAACTATTTTAGGAAATTAGCCCCCGTGCTCCTGTAGGTAATTTGTGTTGTTTCCACCTGTTAGAGGTTTACTTACTGGATAAACAGGATCTTTGTAATTTGCATGTTTTTGACTGTGAATTGTTTAATTTAGATGATTTGATTGTTTTATCCTTGAAACCACTTGTTTCCCACTCTTTGGTTGACTAATCTATTTTTCCGTTCTATTTCAGCAAACGTATTTAAAAAACAAGAAAGCCCATCCTAATTACTTTTATCGGAGCAGGATTACCCTGATCTGGGTGACTGGCTATCCAAAAAGATAAGAGCCAGAGTTAAATTGCACATTTTAAGCACCAGTCACTTAAAAAGGAAAAGATTAAACCATTTCCAGTTATTTTCTCAGTCTTAACACCACCTGTGCCCATTGTAATGTCAACATTTGGCACATTTTATTTCCTTACTGTTAATACAAATCAAGAATTATGGATTCATACCTTCTGCTTCTTCAGTGAACCCGTTTTGCTTTTCCTGAGGGAGGAATCCCTGAAGGTCGGAGTCTTTCGTTTCTCCGTGCTGGCCCCGATCCCGCCCTGTCCTCCAATGGTGCCGATCACGTCTCCGATTCCTCCACTGCCTCTTGACCCGGCTCCGCCCACTACGCCCACCCCAGGCTTAGTGGATTGCAAGATGCGATTCCGAAGGCGTCCGATCGGATAGACGCTTCCCAGGCTCCATCCAGCCCGCCCCGCCCCGTCGCCGTGGAGATACTGAAGACGCAAAGCTGCAAGGTGCTGTAACGTCTCCTCTGAAGCTGGAAAGTGGCCGCTGATTAAAGACTCATGGGCCTGGGAGAAAATGTTAAAATAAAAAAACAACAACCAAAAAAAAAGATTATCTTACAATAATATTCTGAATATTTTTAAATAAATCTTAACTTTTTAATTTGAAAAACTGTCTTTCACCTTGCAAAAGCTAAAACTACCTTAATACAAGTTAATACAATACCAGGCAAAACTTTGAAGTTCTCCGTCCAATATTTTTAAATTGTGCAAATGCAAATATGTTATGCTTGTAATACATAGTAAACCTTATTCAGAATGAGCCGATGGGAGATATTTCAGGACCAGATGACAAACCTACTTATATGCAAAAGCACTTTTAGACTTTTTGCATATTCATCAGACTCATTTGTTTAATCTGTCCTCGCGTCCGGCTGCTGAGGTACCATGAAAACTTTAAGCACTTCTAGGTAACATCTCTGTCTGGTAATTCCCTGTAGATTTCTGAAATGGTAAAGAAGTCAACGAACAAAATGCCCTAGCAAAACTATTCATAGGCCTTGAACTGTTCCATATGTTTAACTTTACATTCCAGAAACTTTGACATATTTTATTGGGATTTCATCAGATATTTTTTTGCAAGGTTCAGTCTATAATTACAAGAATTAAATAATTTTAGTCTCTGCAATAATAGTTCCATAGTTTTAAGATCAAGCATACCTGTTCAAACATGAAAGCAAACTCCACTCCCTCTTTGGGCATGCTCTCTACATCCAGGAAGCAGTAAAGTTTAAAATACAGTTTCCACTCTCCCTCCTCCTCATCTTCTTCACTTCCTGCCAGTCTGAACAGAAGAAAATAGACACATTGGATCATTGCACAAACCAAAATGAGAGCTGATAACAAAGGTTTGGTCCAAAAGGCTCCTGGTTGCAGTGTGACGTTCAAAGAGGCTGACATACCTCTCAAACTTGGCCAGAACATCCGCCACAATCACTCTGCTCTCGAGTGCTCGGTCTGTGAAAGTGTTGTGTTCGAATAGAGAAAACAGGTTCTTGCTGTCCTCCATGGCCAGACCTCTGATGAGCTTCTCAACAACCTGCAGCACCCAAAAAATAATCGTATAAACAAAGATTTTCTCATGCATCATTTTTTGTATTTTTCCTATACACTTTGATGTAACCTGACATCATTACACATAAAATTGATTTAATTGTAATTCAATCTGGCTTAGCAAAATAGGAAACATGGAAAAATGGAACAAAAAAAAAAGAAATAGGCCACGATACTCTAATGAGCATTTTATTAAAAAATCTGAAGGTGTAAAACAGACCTGTTCTATTAGTTCAGCCTGTCATTGCATCTGACCTGATTCATAGAGTTAATTCATCCCTTTCATTGGGTGTTTTCCCCCAGGCTTTAAAAACAGCAGTTATGAAACCACTGATTAAATGCTGCCCGCATTCTCACTAAAACCAGGAAGTTAGAGCACATAACCCCAGTTCTAAAGTCCTTACACTGGCTCCCTGTATATCAGGGAATAGACTTTAAAATACTTCTGTTAGTTTATGAATCACTGAATGGATTAGCACCAATATACATTAAAGACCTGTTGTTGATGTATCAACCCTCCAGACCACTCAGATCTTCTGGTTCTGGTTCTGGTTCTGCTCTACTCTGCATACCCAGAACCAGAATCAAACACGGAGAAACAGCATTTAGTTCCTATGCTCCACAAATCTGGAACAAAATTCCAGAAAAACGGCAAATCAGCCAAAACACTGTACCTTTAAATCAAGACGTAAAACCCACCTGTTTTGCTTTCGACCTATAATAACAGGAGCATTGACCAACATGTTTGATGTGTATTGATGTTTTTCACTTGATACAATTTAATGTTTGCTTCTGGTGAACATTTCAACGTCTTATGGTGGGTTTTTTATATTTTCATGATGTAAAGCACTTTGAACCGCCTTGCTGCTGCTATACAAATAAACTGGACTTTACTTGACTAGTTGTGTTCCTGCAGCAAAACACTCCAGAGATGTAAAGGATGTTAACACTTGCACACACCTCTCCAGCTGTGGTGTGTGAGTTAATAGAGATCTTGCAGGAGCCTCCTCCATGGCAGTAGACGGTGGTGCTCATCTCCTGCCTCAGCAGCAGGGCCGCTATCTCCTCCTGGGACGGAACAAACTCACGAGTCTTGGTCTTCTTCAGCGACTCCCCAATGAAGCTGGCATAACGCTCGATCTCTGTGCCGGGATAACGCTCGCGTACCCTGAGTCACAAACACACACAAACGGTGAGGTCCGTTCAAACTGGTTCCGGGAATCAAAGCCAAAGCATCCCTGCTGTAAAGCCGTACCTTTTGAGGTGGAAGCGGAGGTATCTGAGGATGGCTCGACTGGGCAGGAAGGTGCAGCTCATGCAGGTGAGTAGGTGCCAATGTGCCAGATTGGCTGGGCTGTTAGGCTGAGGCACATGATTGGTCTGCTTGATCACCTGACAATAAACCTAACAGAGGAAAAAAAAGAAATGCACAGTCATTGCAATAAAGCTGTGCAGGAGAGTGTTTACACCCATTAAACTTGTTCACATCTTTTTAGCCACCGTTGCTGTAAGAAAGTGATAGAAGGAAAACCAAAATCTGAGCTGCAGACAATCAATCGTATTACATATGGTGGCAGCATCAGGCTGTGGGGCTTCTTTTCTTTAGCTGGGACAGGGAAGCTTGTCAGAGTTTTTGGGAAGATGGAGAGTGCTCAAAACCAGGCAATACTATGAGAATATGTGTTAGATGTGGAAAAACAGGGAGGGGGGGGTTCACCTTTTAGCAGGACTTTGACCCTAGACATCCAGACAGAGATTTGGACATCGTCTGGAGCTCAGCTTAATCCAACGTTTGGAAATGAGAAGAGTATACCATGTCTGCAAAACTACCAAGACATGGCAGCCCACCTAAACCGAAAGGCTGAGCAAGGAGACTAATAGTCAAAGAAGCAGCCAAGAAACCCACAGTAACAGTGAAGGAGCTCCAAATAGTCACACTTCAAGTGGGCAGAACAACTAATAATTGTTCCCTCCACAGAAAAAATAAAAGAGTTCCAAGTCATAATTGAAAGAAAGTCACATGATGTCCTAGTTAGCATGTAATGGATACAGCAAACAAAAAAAAGAAGACCATAGTTGAACTTTCTGGCTTACATGAGTAAAACTAACAATGGACGTGACCTTGAACATAACATTCACATGATTAAACGTGGTGGTGGAAGCATCATGCTGTGGTTATGCTTTTCCTCAGCAGGAAAAGGTTGGCTGATCAGAGAAGATGGGAAGAGCTAACAGGGCAAACTCAATGAAATGCATTAGAGGCTGCAAAAGGACTGGAGGCTTTTGGAGAGGTTCATTGTCCAAATCCAGTTGGGAAGCTGTGGCAAAACTCTTCCCATCATATTTGAGACTGGTTGAGCTATTTCACAAGGATGAATGGGGAAACATTTCAGTCGTTAGACGTGCAAAGCTAGCAACATACTACTAAAGAGTCGCAGCTGTAACTGCAGTGAATTATACGTTAAAGATGTTTTTCAGATTTTTATTTAAAAAACAGTTTGAAAACCATTAATCATTTTCCTCCCGCTTCACAATTATTTGCTCCTTTGCGTTGATCCACCACATAAAATCCTAATAAAGTAAAGTAAAGGCTCTGTTAATGTATATCTTTTTTGACAAAAACAAACCTTTTCTCTGACAGGAATGAAAGAACTTTGAAAACAAAACAAGTTACCTCATCCCTGAGAGGGCGCAGATCCTGGCAGGTCTGCAGGATGCCCTGAATGATGGGCACCGTGTCTGCCAGCGTCTCCATCTCCTGCAGCGAGTTGAAAACTCTCACAGCCTCATCCTGCAGACTGGCGTAGCCCTGCTGCCTATGCACTGCGAGCAGAGAAAAGGATGTGGAAGGGAAATAGAGAGTGAACCAGTAGAGAAGAAAGCCTTCTCGACAGCAGCAAAAACACACATGAAGAACCTTGCAGGGATGTTAGAAACATAGATCATGCACAACTAGAACAGCAGAGAGCAAATGATGATGCCACTTACAGCTGGTGACCTCTCCGTACGGCAGCGGCAGCAGAGGGGAGTGCAGTGGATGCTGAGTGTATCTGAGGATTGGGTTTCTCCTGTACATCTGCTCCACTATCTCTGGGTTCACACTGTTCTCCTGAGAAAACAAAGCATGCGGATCCTAAGCACAGATGTCAGCTCAGATATTGGAGTTTGCGCTCCTACGGCGACTTTGTTTTACCTTGATATCTCTGATGAGCTGCAGAGTCGGAGTTTCGATCGGAGTTTTGCTTTCTATGACTCCCAGGATTGCAGCCGTCCATCTCATGGCCTCATTCAGCATTTTGGTGTATAGGCGATAGCAGTGCTTCCTCCCGTACACAATGATGTTCCAGTAGCCTGTAAAGAGAGAACCCAATCAGTGGGTATGAATCTGAACCCTTTCCAGTAAGGAGAAAACATTGCATGCCTCAATGATCCCCGATTAAACGTCCTCTTCCCTTAGTTTTACCCTTTCCTCACCAGTTTCCCTGTGCACCCGTTCATCCGGCTGGATGACAGAGCAGAGTGAGTTAAGGACCAGCGTCCCCATCTTGGAGGAGTTTTTCTCTGCGCTCTTGTAGTAATCCAGAGAGTTGTGGGTCAAAACAAACCAGCGCTTCTTCAGCTTTAGGGACGTGCTCTTAGCGTTCGTCTTCATCTCCTTGTGGAGCCAACCTGAAGACGATGAGAGGAGAGGAGGCAGAGGATGTACACTTTAAAGGGTAACCAAGAAATAAGTCAGCCTGCTACTGAATCCATGTCAGGAGGAATGTTAAAAAGGTGAAAATAAAAATAATTGTTGCTTAAAACTATGTATTTATTTTTTTATTAGCAAATTTAAAAAACGGTCTAACGTACTGTAATCAACATTTGTTTTCTCTCTAGCATAATCTCACTATGGAAAAATTTAGAACGAATCCCACTTTTAAACTGTGCAAATCTATTCAAAATATCTAAATATAAAATATCCTTTTTTTTTCAGAACTACTTGGTTTTTAAGCAAAACCCAGAAACTGGCCGCTGCACTAGATGATGAGGTCCAGTGAGCATTTTATTAAAGGAGGTTAAACATCTTCTCTGTTGGAGAACTTCAGCAAAGAGAAGCATCCTGGGGTTATTATGTATACATACCAACCGTCTCCCTGACAACTAGCTGTTTTGGAGTGATGCCGGGGGGGAAAAGCCTTTTTTGTTGTCCTACTATCGTAAAAGTTAAACGTGGAGTTTTCTAAACTTTACTGCAATCATGTGCTTTGCTCAGATTAGATTAAGTGTTTGAATAGTTTGTTGTTCCCAAAGTTCAGTGGGATTAACATCAAACCAAATGCCCACTTTTAAGTACGGCGGTGGACCCGTGATGCCGTGTGCTTGTTTCTCTTCTAAAGGCCCAGGGAAGCTTGTTGGACTGCATGGCTCCATGAACGCTGAAGTAACATGGAGAGTTTGCATAAAAATCTGCTGCCCTGTGTCAAAATATTTAAAATGGGTTGTTTTTTTGGGACAGAGGAGATTTGTCCATCTCTCTCTTCCCAGACCTGAATCCTACTGAAACCCCGTGGCATGAGCTAATAAGGTGGTAGTGGGTTGATTTTGCAAAGGGCCATGGGGTAAGATCCCTCGTTCTATATGCTTTAAACCGTGTGAAATGTCATGAGAGAAGATTTAAGTGTTGCCAACATGGGCAAAATTATTAAAAACAATAATTTCTTCTTAACAATTGTTACATATTCCAATTAAAGCTTGAACGTTTCTAAAATTGTAATTCCAATTTTATCTTACAGAAATGAAAGATTGGATTTATTTTAAGGCTTTTTTATCAGATAAATGTGGACTGCAGTTGAAGATGGCATATATTTTCGTTTTTACTTTCTGAAACTCTTACCTCTTACAAGGAACTCCTGTCCATCTATCCTGGCATCTCCTTTGGGCTTCTGCAGCAGACTGATCCAGTGATGCATCTCCTCGGGTGTGTCGCTGTTGCAGTGGATCACCCGGTTGGCCGTGATGATCACAAATGAATTTGGGCTGCAAAAAGTGAGGTCAGATTGGGTCAAATTAAACACTGTTGAATTTGATTAAGAAGGTGCTGTCTCCACTACTTACATATCTTCTCAGCTTATATATCGTACAATCGTCACCAAAACCTTTTGAATCTAAGAGATTGATGTTGGTTTATGTATGTTATGTAGCTTTACGTAAACATCCTGTGTTTCATTTTCCAGACTTCTTCCAGGCATTCTAGAGCTCAGAGTTTCTAGTGCTGCCATTTTTATATCAATTTGATTGATAGTCTGGAGAGCTTTCCAGTTGCAAAGCTAAACTTCTAATGTTTTAATCCTTAGTTCACTTAGTTCACTTTTGCCTGTTGTTTGAAGCTTCATTGTACTGAACAAAAATAAAATGTTCACTGCAAAATTGATTTTGCTATTGATGGCAAAGATGCTCCTGAAAGATGTTTTTAATCTTTATTTAGGACATTTTGAGTGATCCCACTCTCTGGGAAGAGCACTTTCTTCTGCAGGCATCCTGTTTCCAGATGTCCTAGACAGTCTGAATGTTACAGTCCAGTCCTGGCACTTCCTGCAGAATGATTACAGCCCTTTCTTGTTTTCAGTTTCCACCTCACAGTGCATATGCAGAAACCACCTAGCTGTTGTGATTCCTGGACAAGCTCTGCGCTGCTGGCCACCCGATCCCTAAACTGAGACCTTTTCAGGAAACCCATGCCAGACTTTCTCGGGCACCCTGGAGCTTTTTTCTTCATAGCAAATTCATCTCTCTTCCTGAAGCACTTGAATGATCTGTTTTTAATCTTATTATTACTAGCAGCAGAAATATCTTTGCCTGTGAGGCCCATTTGGTCTGAAGTGATGACCTTGTAGATTAACAAAGAAATAATGATTTCAGTTACGGCTCCCTTTGAAAGACAGCATTCTGCTCTTTGTATCCAGTAGGAATGACAATGATATCTGTTGTCCTGTCCATGTAAACGCTTTCCTCTGAGCTTAACACAACTGAAATGATACCACCTGATCATGTTGTTGGGCTACCCATGGTGCAAAGGAGGTTTTGATTGGAGGTTGTGATTGAGTTCATTTTTATTAACTTTAAATTTAGCTGCATTTCATCTGATCACTCTTCATAACATCCATAGCAGCTTTATTTATAGAGCACTTTAAACACCCACAGGACCAAAGTGCTGATGGAGTAAATAAACAGCAGTCATATGATAGCATTAAGCCAGTAATAAAATCAATAAGACCTGAATAAATAAAAACAGCCCCATACTAAACTAAACTGCTCTATTGCAGTTTGAGACAAAATCCTTGTCAACGAAAGGTTTGCATATTTCAATTTTTTTGTATTTTGACTGTTCGAACCTACCGATCAGGGTTGTCGGACGCACAAACAGAGTCAATCAGGCCTACATCAAGAGTTCCCTGGATCAAAGATAAAGCAGACAGAAAAAAAAGTTACATGTTTCCACAGTAAATATGATTTAAAAAAAATTACATTATTTTATTAACTTATTGGTATACAAAGATAAAGACTTACAACAGCATTTTTAGGATTGGCCTGTTCATGGGACATGTCCAACAGCTGTTCAGGTGTGCACACTCTCACCTTACTTAGCACATTAAACCATCCACTATACAAGCAAAGGGACAATTCAGTTACATCTTATTTTGTAAAAGCACATGTTTCCTTTTTCTGCACAAAGCTCTTGGTCACACCTTGCATCTTCTGGCGACTCAGCAAACACTTGGTACGTCCTCTCGTCTGTGACAATGTTCAGAGCGTTCTCTTTTTCATGGTTGTCCACGATCTCCCTGCAGAATCACAAGCAGGGCAGATGTCTGAGAGGTGCAGCTGTTGGAACCAAAGGGCTGAATGTTTGAAAAAGATGCAGCTTTTTCAATCCGGGAGTTTGAGATTATACTTGGCCGCTCGGATGTCGATGGTTCCTTTCAGCTTCTCCTCGCTGTCGTTCTCGTAGTACATCAGCTTGTTGTCTCGCAGAACGAACCAGCGCATCTTCCAGTTCCTTAGGATGAGAGACGTGGCAATTAGATCGACTTCACACACTTTTGAGATCCTTAGATTTGCACTGCAGCGTTCTTTCAGACGGCACATGTTGCAATGTTTTGTTTCGTTAGCATGCGAGTTGAGCTCAGTAGTGACTACAACAACCTCCGGGAAAGAGTGGAGAGTCCTCCTCCCTTCTTGTAGAGCCACCCAGACTTCAGGGACTCCTGCTTGGACCGGAACCACATGAACGTCTCATCTTTTAATACGCACCAACGCCTCTTCCACGGAATCATCAGACCAGCTGAAGGGACACAGAGGATATATTGGCACAGCAAAGAGAATATGCCTTACTACACTAAACGTAATAATTGTTGCTGAATGGTTTTGATTCAGATATAGTGTTTGGTGGTGGATTCTTTCCCAAATATACACTGACAATAATAATATTAGGTTATTCAATAAGATACCTATTGGCATCTACTGACCTGAGATATGATAAATGAAAAGGGTTTGAGGATTATAATCATGCTGTTTGCTGCAGTACACTTTCAAGGTTCTTACAGTTAAAAAAAATACTGAAATAACAGACGATGAAATAACAGAAGATGAAGGGGAAAAAAGGAAAAGAAGGAAAAAAAGAAAGAAAAAAGGGAAAAAAGAGAAAAAAAGAAAGAAAAAAAGTAAAAAAAAAAAAAAGAAGATTAAACACATTATATACATTTTGCTTTAAAAGAGAAACTTAAATCTCGACACAAAAATTACTCTGGGGTTATTTCTTCAAGCAAAATGCTGGTTTTGTGCCGTTAGGATAAATGTTTGCTCAAAAGTGGGACCTAGTTTCTAGGTTTATAGAAGAGCAATGAAGTAGCCTCATCATGATTCACGGTCGGCCATTTTGAACCACTGAATTAACCCTTTTAAACTTCAGTGAACCTCTCACACAGGATTAAATAAGAAATGGTAAGAAGGTAAATTTATGCTGTATAATAATAAAGTCAGTGAGTTTTGTTTATGAATTTAGTTCATATTAGAGAATAAGTTTTAGGCTTAATTATTTCAGGCATTTTTAGGCCAGCACTAGAGTTTTAGCTGCTTATTAGCTAATGTAAGCTCGCTCTAGCTAGGTTCATACTTTTTCACATTTTGTTTCTAAAGACAAAGTATAGACAGACAAATATTTATATAGTGTTATATAGGAGTAGGAATTTTGCCATTGTTTTTAAAAAATGTAAAGTAAGAGCAAAAGCTGCGCTGTGGTTTGGTTGTTAGCAACATAGCATTTTAGCAAGAAGGCTCTGGGTACCAAACCTTGACCAGCCTTTCTCCATGGAGGGTTTATCTCGTCCCCATGCAGACGTGGGATTCTCCGGGTGCTCCAGCTTCTTTCCACCAAATAATGCATGTTAAGTTATTCAAACACGTTGAATTTCCCTGAAGTTTGAGTGTGTGCCTGCATGTTTTTTTCCCTTTGTTCTTCTCAGTGTAAAAACTTAAAAAAATAAAGTCTTAGCAGTGTTTCATGCTTTGTTTTGTTTTTCTTTGTCCATGGAAAGTCCTAAAACTTCAGAAAGTAATAAAAAAAACCTTGAACTGTCAAAGATGTAAAGGTAAAACAGACACACCCTTCATGTAGAGGTAACCATGGAAATACGGTGGCCCATTCCCATTGAGCAAAGTCACTCGCCCATTCGTCACCTCTTCATCAGTGTCCATAATGCCATCATGTTCATCTTCACTGTCTGCGTACTGCAACATCCCACACACACACACAAAAAAAAACACAATCACTTACTTAGAGGAAACTGGAACTGGTATATTCAAAATATAACACAACATGAGTTTTTCAGAAGATTGAGCAAGGAGCGAAGGATTCACTGTAGAGCTGCTCATACATGTCTGCGTGCACGCATGTGAGAACGCGAGTGAGTGTGTGTCCTCACAGAGTCAGAGCTGCCTCTGTAGGACTCCACGCTGGTGTTGGTGCAGGTCGACTTCCTGGGGTGCTCCTCATCCGTCACGGCAGCGCTCCCGCGGTTGCTTCCGGAGACTGAGCTGTCGTCCCCAGCGGTGACAGACCCCTCCTCGTCTTCCTGGTCGTAGTCCGACTCTGTGTCGGCCGGCATGCTGTAGATGGGCTCCTCTCCATCTACGAGGCTCTCCACCATGCTCACTTTCCTCTCTGAGTCTGCCTTGGCTTCTTCTTTTGTTTCTCCCTCCCCTGGAGGAGGCGGTGGCGGAGGGATGGTGGTCCCGTCTCCAGGTGTGGGGAGCGGAGGCGGCGGAGGAATTCCAGCGGCAGGGATGCCGTCTGCTGGGAGTGGAGGAGGAGGAGGAGGTGCGGGGGGGACTGTTCCCTCTGCAAACGCCGGTGGTGGAGGAGGCAGATGAACTAATATGTCCTGATCTATTGGAGCATCAGACTCAGCAGGAGGAGGGAAGTCCGGCAGGGGGATGCACTCCTCCTCAGCATGGAAGCCCTCGTCGACTTCCTCTTCTTTAGATGCCCCTCCAGCTGTGCTCGCCCCTTTTGCAGCTTTCACCTCCGCCGCAGGCTTGGCTCCTACTGCCTCCGCAGAAGGATCCACGCCCCCGAAGTTCAGGAGGTCGATGAGCTCAGTCGCTTTCCGGGACGCCTCCTTTTTCATCCGCTTGAGCTCAGCATCCCGACGCAACTGCAGCTCTTGTTTCGAGGACTCGCAGAGCTGCGACACCTCATCCTCTCGCTTTTTCTGCAAGCGCTCGATCTCTCTTTCCAACTGGAGGATTTCCTCCATTTGACGAGCTTCATCCTTAAAGCAATAAAAAGACACAGGGACACGTGTTTCATTGTGTAGCTCAAACTGAACATGAAAAACTACAGCGTCAATAATTGGACGACTTTTAATTAGTGTCCGGCTTCACTGTTCAAGGTGCCTTGCAGAAGTATTTATAGCGTTTCACCTTTCCCACATTTTGTCCAATTACAATTATGAAAAAAATCAGAGTAGTGCGTGATTGGATGGATGGATGATTGTGAAATGGAAGAAAAAGGACACATGATTTACAATTTTTCTACATTTAAAAAAATCGGAAAAGTGAGATGTGTCACTTGTGTCCCCGTGGACTCTGGTTATTTTACAAAGAATGAGCAAAACTTTTACCAGTTAGATTTACAAACCTGCTGTTATTGCAGTGAACGGTGGATCTGCAAAGTATTGGCTCAGCGTGGCTGATTGCAAATTCACACAACGCTTTTCAGGTTTTTATTTGTAAAAAATTTTAAAAACTATGCATGGTTTTCGATTTCATTCCTAATTATGTGCCACAAGGCGCTGTAAATATTTTGACAAAAAAAAATCTTAGAAATACAGAATTTGCCTTTGTTGATCTTACCTTCTTGTCTGCTTCTTCGGTCCCCTCTTCTTTTTCCTCTTCACCCGTCTTCTTCTTCTCCACCTCCTCTGCCTTCCTTTGCTCCTCCTCCCTCTTCTTCTTCTCTTCTTTGAGCTTTCGAACCCGGGTGCGGGCCACCTGGCCTCGCCTATGTTTCTGCAGCACCAGCGCCGCCTTGCGCTTCTTGACAAACTGCCTGCGCTGGACGTGCCTTCGCAAGTGTTTCTGCAGAATGACGATGCTGGAGCGAATCTGTTTGAAACGCTTCCTGTGAGAAAAAGGAGGGGAAAAGCTGTATTAGAACCACCAGGTGGGAGTCATTGCCGCCCTCCGAGCAGGAATTCAAGATGGCTCTTACTTTGCGGAGAAAGTGAGTAGATGGGCTCGGATTATCATGGCGGCTTGACGCCGGACTTCATCCCTGTCTTTCTCCAAACGCTGCTCCAAAGATTCTTTCATGAACACCTATAGAAGTAAGAAAATGCTAAATACTAAAAATATTGATTCTAAGTGCTACCTGGGACAATATACAACTGATTAAAGATATTCACATACATTCTATAAAAGAAACACATAACATTTTTTCCCCCATTCAGACCTGACCTTTCCTGTTTTATGTCAATTAGGATTAACAGATTTTCTTCTGTTTACTAAAACCCAAAATACAAATTATTATATGTATGTACATTTTTCAATTGCCTTTTAAAATACATGACTTAGGTCACATATTTTGAAGATTGGTTCTCAAGATCCCCGCAATGGTTTGCTGTTATTTCAGCCCATTCCTCCTGACAGAAGTGGGGTAACGGGGTCAGCTCTGTAAGTCGCCTTGCTCACACACACCTTTTCTGCTCACAAAAACCTTTTCTGGGACTGAGATCAGGGCATTGTGATGCCCACACCAAAACACTGACTCTGTTGTCCTTAAGCCATTCTGTGACTAATTTCTTTGTCTTTGGGTTATTGTTCAATTGGAAGACCCATTTGTGCCCAAGCTTAAAGGCGCACTCACTGTGCAAGTTTTGGAAGTTAAATGTTATTTATTTTGTTTCCCATACATGCCCTTACAATTGCCTGACATAAAAGGAGTTATCCTCTATTTATCGCAGTTGCCTCATCTGGCTGGATTAGTCAGTTGATGAGAGAGTGAATCAGGCCGAATCCTCTGGGCGTGCACGTGGGAGTGACACCCTGCATGCTACTTTGTTCACCTGCTACTTTGTTGAGTCAATGGTTTAATCAATGCAGTAGCAAGAGAACATGAGCTAACTTCAATATTTATAACTACATTACCTCAGAGGACATTACGCCTCTAAACAAAACCCTCTAAACAGCGGCAGATGCCTTTCCTCTTCTCCCGTGCACGTGCAGAGCAGTGGTGTCATTTCAACTTGTGGCCAGAGGGGGCAGACGTCTGCATAAATCGCTCTATGCTCCTTTAACGGAGGTTAATTATGGCCAAATATTTGAAGCTTAGATTTGCCAAACCACAGGACCTGTCTTGAGAAAATTAATCTTTTTCACCCTGTTTTTAAGTTGCGTTGGAGTAATGACTCCTTCCGTGCCGAGTGGCCTTTTAGTCTACGTTGTTTCACTTTGGATAATGACGCACTTTATCTAGTTTCAGCCTTCTTTCACCAGGTCTTTTGTTTTTGTTCTGGGGTTGATGCACACATTTTACTCAAAAACATGTTTACCTCTGGGACACAGCAGCTGTCTCCTTCCTGAACAGTTCAATGGCTTGACATTGGCATTGTGGTCATACGTGCATATAATTGCTTAAAGATGAATGTGGTGCATTCAGGCTTGTAGAAATTTTGCCTAAATATGAATCAATGGAGGTTCATAATTCTTCTTCCTTTTATGGTGGACTATTATTAACTTTAACATGATGTTACAGCAGGAAGCAATGAATTTCAGGTTTTCCCTGAAAATGCATCCTCCGCCGTGCCTCCATATTGCTCAAATCCTATGAATTAACCAATCAGAGGCTTACAAAGCGATGGCATCATCATCATGGTTATCATCATGATCATCAGGGGTTTCCCTAATAGCTTAGAGGTTTAGTAACCTTAGGGTTTGTAGAAATCTCAATTTGAAGAAGGCTCTAAAAAATAATCTATACATTATTTTCTCTAATCATTCTGGCATTTGGCAACATTTAAATACGCTATAAAACCTACAACAGGAAAACTTCGGTTTTGTTTAATATCAGATAAAAAGGAAAAAAAGTAATGTGTCTTTTTATATTATCTGGTTTCAACCGTCTGACACATTTTAAAGTCACTTTCAAACCACTTGCCTTGGTCTTTCCCAGCTGCCACTCTTTCTTGGTCTTATCATATTTAGTTAAGAGATCAGAACTTCTTTTCTTATCATCCCCTGCTGCTGGTACCTTGTCTTTTAAGATGATTTTATACCTGAAACAAAAAATAAGACACGGCATGAGACAAAAATAGAAACAACTCAGCAGAACGTTAGAAAGCTACGCAAATAGACCAGACTAGATTAGGCAATAGGGAGACGTGCCGTGAGAAAAAGTCTTTGAACGTTCTGCGAACGGGGAACCCAGCTCGACGGATCTTCACTGTCTCCAACATCCCCGAATATCTTAGCTGGTTCAGGACGATCTCGGGGTCAAACACATTCGGAGTCTACATGAAGAAAGGAAACAAGTTTAACATTTAGAGAGTCTTAAACCCTGAGAGAGAGAAAGAGAGAGAGAGAGAGAGAGAGGGACGGAGACATTAATGTCAGTTGGAGAAAAGAGACGCATAATGTGAAGAAAGTGACCTTTTCCATGTTGGGCTTAATGCAGCGAATAAAGAACGGATTGGATGCACTAAGAGTGGCCATGAGAGCATGGAGGGAGTCCTGAAGAGACAAAGCAATGAATTAATATGGATTTTTTTTCCCCATAATGTAAAATATCCCCACAGTAACACAATAATATAACTCATTACTGCCACTTTAAATAACAAATCAATAAACCATCAAAATAACCGCTTGGTAAAATAAACAGTTGCTGATGCATTTATATTTTAATCACCCTCTGTTGTTTTGATTCTGGTTGCAGGGTATTGATCTGTCTACTGTTTAGAAAAGCAAAAATGTCAACAACGCACCCTGAACTGCGAGCTCACTGTGGGTTTACGTCTGGCTGTCCCCATCTTCTCCTCGTTGTTTCTGCTGCCGACCTTCTCGAACAAGTCATAGATGAAGTCCAGCCTGGGAGGTGACAGGAAACAAAACGGGCAGGAAATCATGTAAGCCGCAGGAATGTTAAAGGCTCTGTCAATATTACTTCACAGAATAAATTATCCTTTTTGAAACCCACTTAAAGCATTCAAAAGCAAATTTACATGCCTTTAGATCAACTTACTGACTTTTTACATGACAGTACAAAAATTTAAAGAAATAATTTAAAGGATTGAAAGATTTGTAAATCACATCAAAAATATCCATCAACACCAATATATACTAACTTAATAGCCACAGGACATATTGAACAAATAGGAGTATTTGCTCCGATGAGGCTCGTTTGACAAATTAAAAGTACCCTATGAAAATAACAGATATCACCTAACATACTTTTCATTGAGCCCACATTTCTGCATTGAAATGTTTTTATTGGTCTGGTGTAATATCATTATTGTTTCATGTTTGTGGTATTTAAATCTCCTACCTGCTGTCCTTGAGCATGTTCAGGATGTCATCCCTGAACGTGTCTCTGTTCTTCTCCAAGATCCCCCTCACATCATACAGCACCTGCTCAAAGCAGACGCCCGGCCAAAGGTTCAGGCAACCATTTGCACAGTTTGCTGACATCAAAAGCTGATCATTTACCTACAGCTCACCTCTCCAGCATAATGCTTGATTCCAAACTGATGATCTGCAACTCTGGGCTTCACATAGTATGGGTTTGTCTACAGAAAACAGACGAAGGAGCCCAGCATTAAGATACAAATAAAATCAAGACAACTTAACATGTCGAGATGCATGCAATGTGTTGCAGGAAACAACTCACAGCGTGTCTGCTGTGCAGCTTCTCCAGCAGAGTGAAGTCTGTTCCTTTGGGGAATCGACTCTCTTCGTTCACTAGTGCCAACAAGCCGAGTTTCTGGTGTCAAGAAAAAGAATAGATGTAACTAAATCCGCTTTACAGAATCAACATCAGAATTTCGTGAGTTTCCCGAAATCCTTCGCAGCAGCTGTTCATGTTAACAGCATCATTTTGCACCTTCTCTATGAGGTCGAGACACTCTGCGTTGTCCATCCAGTCAATGGCATCCCACTGAACACCTTCCCTATAAAACACATCCGAACGTCACATATTGGTGAAACGGGCAGCTCAACTGAGCTAAGGCTTAGAGAAGCACGGCACGTTGTTCAGCATCACCTGTTGTAGTCCAGCTGCTCCAGGGAGAAGATGTGCTTGTTAAAGTAGGCCTGAAGCTTCTCGTTGGCGTAATTGATGTTAAACTGCTCGAACCGATTCACCTGCAAATCCACATATTGTCCGATCAATGTAAATAGCAAACTATACTTGGATTAACCCAGACCACACCCCGGCTGTGCACATCTAGAGGAAAACATGTTCATAATTCTTCTTTTCAAAATATCTCAGGTTCAGTCAGATTAGATGACTGCATAATAAAAAACATCCATTTCTAGCTCTTGCTATGGATTGGATTTAGGTCTGGACTTTGACTAGGCCATTTGAATACTTGAATATGTTTTGATCTAAACAAGTGCTGCCCAAACCTTTTGCTCTGTGGCTAAAAAACTGGCAAGTTCAAAGCACTCAGGGGTATTTTTTTACCAATTAAAATGTTTACCACAAAGTCTATTCTTTTTTCCTAGCAACAGATTGAACATGCAATATTTTAATTAAAAAAAAGAAGAAAAAAATTAATTGTTATAGATCTGAAAAGGGGTCTCATGTGTACCTTAATAAAAAAAGGTACACATGAGACCCCTACAGTTTCAGTTTCCTAACTTTTTGGGTTGAACTAAAAAACCTTGCTGGATGTTTGTGTCCCTATTTACTATGAAATTATAATAACATGGTTAATACAAGTAAAATACCCAAGAAATATACCTTCCATAACGTCAATTTAAGAAGATACAAATCTGTCACTGAAAATTTGACCAGGGAAAAGACTTTTTTTCCCATATTCAACTGCAATGAGGCTCCATGCTAAATTATTTTACGGGCAATAAGTGGCACCCGGGCCAAACCTTGGACACCCCTGGTCCAAATCCTTCCATTGCAGGTCTGGCTCTATGTTCTGGCTCTGCTTTCATCTATCTTTCCATCAACATTGACAAACTTCCCTTTCCCCGCTCAAGGAAAGCACCCTGCAGCATGATGCTGCCACCATTGTGTTTCACTGTATTAATTGATGTTTCCAGGGTGATGTAATTCCAACCAATTCTTCTTATTTCATTGATAAAATATTTGTAGATCAATGCAGGCTTTTCCTTCCCATTTAAAGTTGTGCTCTACTTTATGTTGATCTATCACAAAAAAATCCCCCCAAATGCATTGAAGTTTTGGGTGTAATGGGCCAAAAACTGAAAAAAAGAGCATTTAGAAAATAAGAAGGAGCTCTGAATGCAGCTGGTAACTTCCAGTGAGTTCAATAGTTAGGCCTAAGGAAATAAGCCTATTCTAAAGATGTTAATGAAAGTCATTCTTATCTATAAGTCTATAATGTTTCTGTATATCCTGTAAAGTTTTTAGTGAGCTAGCTGCTTTGAAGTCAAGCATTTTTTTTAAATAGCTCTGCGCGCATTGCAGCATATATCAACAAATTTTTTTCTCTGACAATTAGCCACAAAATTGTCTGAGTCTTGACCCACTTTTGAGGCTGAAGAGCTTTTTGCAGCTTCGTTGCACCGTATGAGCGAAAGCAGAACAGCGGGAGAACGGGACGAGATCTGACCTCAAAATTTTCAAAGCCGAAGATATCAAGGATGCCAATGGATTTGAAATTTTCCTTTCCTTTGATCTTCTGATTAATCTTGAGGATGATCCAGGAGAAACACTGGGAATACAACGCCATTGCAACAGAGTCCCTGGAATCAATGGCCTGCGGTGAGCAGAAAGAGAGTGAGGACAGGTGTGCGAATGTTTGGGAGTGATCGTTTAAAAAGTGGAGAAGGAAAATGTATTTATCTGCTGACCTGTTCAATAGTGAGAGGGGAACAGATTTCCTCTCCTCTGAGAATTATGGATCGCTGAGTCAGGACTTCAGAGAGTTGGAAGGCGTCCAGACCCAACAGTTCACTGGCGTTACTGACCACTGGAAACAAGAGAACATGTCTCACATTTCTGCTGTCAGTCAAACTCCACCCTAAATTTTCAAAATCCTTTTTTAACGGGCTAAATTCTGACCTTGCTTGGTGGTGATCTGAGCTCCTCCTGCAAGCATAAACTCCATGTTGCCGAGCTGCAGGACTCCAGACAGCAGCTTGAACATGTCTCTGATCTCTTCTTCTGCAAACCCTAAAACCTTCAGCGCCTCCTGCACCAAGACAAGGGCAGGAAACACATGAGTACAGAGCTTTTTAATAACCTAGGTCGATTCCCTACAACAACAAAAATTAGGGAACATTTAAACTTCAAGAATTTATTTGCAAAAATTAGAGCGTAAAAGTCGTAGCATCTTCTGAGACTTTTGCAATTACACCAACAGAGAACGCAATTTAATTATTTCTCAAAATGTTATTTCACGTCGTAGTGCTTGTTGTTGACAAATATTAAACAGCCTTTGAGTTGAACAAAAATTAAAAAAAAAAAATACTGACCATAACACTGTTGTACAGTTCTTTGTCATTCAGGCTCTTATCCTGCAGACATCCTGATTGGCTGAGGTAGTGGAAAGATTCAGCCGGCTCCTCCAGGAAGTAAAGGCCTGTTGGAAGAGACGTGTAAGACTTTTAGATGTGTCGATATGTAAAATATTTTTCTCATCTCAGTTAAAACTAAGTGGTTATAGCTGTGGTGTAAATCCTGATACTTAAGTCATAGCAAGCAGTATGAAGGAACACAAAAATCTTGTTCCCTCACGAAATATATTAATTTTTACCACCAGGAGTCATGGCATTGGCTTAATTTCTTTTTATCTGACATTATTTTTGTAATAAATCCATTATGATTAAACCAATAGTAGGCCACTTCACCCCGAAAGAACAATAATGCCTAAAATCTAAACCTTATTTGCAAAGTGACCAAATATATAATGAGTTGCACCACTAATGATACTCATTTAAACCTGTTTTTAGGGTCATTATCCTGCTGGAAGGTGAACATTTGCCCTAGTCTATGGTCTTCTGCGTCTTCTGAAAGAGTTTCTTTCAGGATTTCCCTTAATTTAGTTACAGCTATCTTCTCAATAACTCGGCTAAGTTTCCCTATCCCTGCTGCAGACGCAACCCCACAGCATGATGCTGCCATCACCACGTTTCGCTGTTGGCGTGGTGTGTTCAGCACTATGTGTAGTGTTAGTTTTACTTCACACACAGCCCTTTTCATCAAGGGAAAAAAAGTTACATTTCGGTTTTTAATTTGAGCAGAGCACCTTCTTCCACATGTTTGCTGTGTCTCCTACATGATTGGTGGCAAATCCAACAGTCAGACAGAAATGTCGAGTGTATGACTGATAGTTATACTTCTGAAAAAAGGGAACTAAAAGTAAGTAAAATTTTCCTGAAATGAGAGTATTTTTCCTTGATTTGAGCAGGTAAATAAAATTATTTGCCAGTGGAATAAGATTTTGTACTTAAAATAAGAACAATTTATCTCCATCATCTTATTTCAAGTGTAGGATATCTAAATATCTTATTTTAGGGGTAAGAAATACTCATTCCATTGGCAAATAGTCTTATTTAGCTTCTCAAATCAAGGAAAATACACTCATTTCAAGAAAAAAGGACTTACTTTTAGTTCCCTTTTTGCAGTGTGCACTTGAGACTCAATAGGTTTAACGTTGATGATTAAGAGATGATTAATGCCTAAGATACTATTGTATAACTTAGCTTTGCTTTAAACTTGCCCACAACATTATCCCTTACCTCTCTGGCGTGCTCCTTGATAATTATGATGCAATTTGTTCACTAATGTTCTCAGCAGTTTCACTGAGAATAAATAATGTTGGTTGCATTGAGTTTTATGCGGGTGTATTAAAATAAATTGGGCTTAAAACAATAATAAACAAATAATTACTGTAAACCACAATATTGAATGGATTTACTTTTATCCTCTTTACTGGCTCCTGCCAGCAGAGCATAGAAGATGTGGTAGTTTCTCTCTCCAGGGTTTTGTCGCACGACGCGATTCTACAGAAAGAGACATTTAAAAAAAACAAGGTTGCAAAGCAGCAGTTGAAAATTTGATGATTTTTATGAGTTTTGGGTTTAAAACTAATAAATGACTCTATAAAAAGTAAGACATGACACAAGTGGTGTGAGATGGGTTTACCTTTTCCAGTAAATCTGAAAGGTTTAGTCAAGGAAACAACTGTGACTGGATAATCTGTTCAGTGATTAACGTAATAAACAGTCGGTTGTCCCAGCAAACCTCGTAAGGATACAGTCAATGACGCAGCCTCCATGGATGTTTCCGCACTCCGAGAAGTGAAGCTGGATGAACTTCCCAAAACGACTGGAGTTGTTGTTGTAAACGGTCTTTGCATTCCCAAAAGCCTCCATTATCGGACTGGAAAGGACACAAGGATGTACCGTTTTTGTTTCATGTGGCTTTAAAATGCATTGGCACAACTATTCTTGATAACTGCATTATTTAAACATCCATATAAATGTCTCACAACTAAAGAAAACACTGCCACATCTTCTCAGTGATACTAAGAAACCAAGTCTTAGATTTGTCTACTATGAGATCTGACTTAAATATTGTCAAGTTAAAATATTAACTTGACATTTAAATGTTTTAGATTGGCAATCAAAAACCTGCCCATATCTTACCTGTTCATTTTAGTCAGTTTTACTGAGCATTTAAAAAACGATTTTGGTATATACTAATCAGATTTCACTCAGATCACGGGAGAAAGACACCATGTCATTTCTCATGCCCAATCTTTTCTAACAAGATCCAAACTTTTCAGACAAACCTCAAACTAAAATTAAAAATCTCTGTTTGAAAAACAGGGATTGTATTCTCCCTCCGTTTTAACTGTTAACTGTAATATTGTGTTTAATAAAAGAAAAAAAATAGCTGAAGTTTCCCATTTCGTTCCATTTCACAGCAACAACGCACCGTTGAGTAAATGGCTGGTCTCCGTGAAAGGCATTGTGTATGTGTTGTACGGATTTTAACCACTAAGTGTCATTATTATTTATAGCTCCTTTAAATATGTAGAGATCTGAACTTAGACTTTTCTATTTTCTTTTTCAGCTATTCTGTTGCAGATTTGCTGTGCAGGGTGGGGGGGGGGGGGTAATTGTCCTGTTTCATGACTCGATTTCAGACGTAGTTGCCACACAAACTACCTTCGATTCGACTCTAAAACACTTTGGTATTTATAGGTGTTTGTTGACTCAAAAAATGCAAGCTGCACAGAGTTTGTGGCAGCAAATAAGCCCAAACTATTAACCCTCCACCACTGTGTTTGAGGTTTTTCAAATCTAATATGAGCGGCCAGATGATTTCTACAGAGAGACATGCAGCAGGGCCAAGCTCATAATGTGGCAGCGGCATCTGATACTGGCACTTCCGGTGGCAGCTGCAGGTAATAGGTCATAAAACATGATTATTTGGAAGTAGTTATAGACTAACAGGCATCTATAACAAATCGTTTGGCCACACACACAGCAACAGGAATGCGGCCACAACCGTGACACCTTCTTGGCAGTCGCATGCCAATGAAAGTGCCACCGGAATTCCCATTACTAGGTGCCGCTGCCACCGGAAGTGCCACTCTTAGCTGGAGTTGCCACCGGAAGTGCCACTAGTAGCTGCCGCTGCAGCAAATTGAGCCTGCTGTCTCTCGAAACATGACGTTCCCCTGATGAGCCTTCCAAACAAGCAGTACTTGTTCAGCCTTTATCTAAATGTAAGACAATGGATGTTAACATCTACCAGGATGACTCAGTCCCGTACTATAACAATGGAGCTAAGGGTTTTTGCAGATTTCTGAGCAGAGGGATAATTTACTTGATTTTTTTCACCTAAGAGTAGCATTTTTCTCAGTAGAGCGATGGACCTTGAAATGTTAAGAATCGGCCTTCAGACCATATCTCTTATTGATGGGCAACAATTCCTGGTTTTCTAATCTCATTGCTGATGTCTTTCCACCTTCAAAGAGTAGAATGCTTTGGGTCAACAAAGTGGCTGCTTTTATGGAGGTGGTCACACTGATGCGGTGCTTTAAATATCAACATGTGGGCGGTAGCTTCCTCCTTCAATCATTCTGAGGGACCAAAGGTGCGAAGCTTTACCTTTTTTGCTCTATCTTTGTTCAGTGAATAATGATAGAGTGCAACCGTTGAGTAGATCTGCAGACTAGAGGTTCGATCTAGCATAGAGAGGGTAAGTTTTTATGTCCTTATAGATAAAACCCTAGAACTGAATGAGGGTGTACTCTCTTTTTCAAATAATTGTATATGGACAAGTGTGTGAGTGTTCCTTGAAGACATATGGCACAGGACACACTCAGCAGATTAAAATGTTACCTGCTCTGAACAATGGCTTGCTCCACGTGCGTCGTTCTCTCTGATTGAGGAGTCCCAACTGAGTTCTGGCTCATCACCGACAGAAACTGCAGCAGCAGTTTAGTGCTCTCCGTCTTCCCCGCCCCTGATTCACCACTGGAGAACACACACACACACACACACACACACACACACACAACCCAGATCCAATTATGAAGCCAGTGACCTTCTCTGACATTCCAGTATCTCAGACTGGTCTGGTCATCCAATTGATAGTGGGGCTTGATTGCTTCAGAGATATTTCATTAGCTTCCAGTCTCTCTCTATAAGGATGACACAGAGGCTGAGTGTAATTGAAAGCATGATTAGATACTGGACACTGACATTTTTGAACTTTTGTTTTTTTTTTCATTCACCGTTTGTTAATTATATTCTTTATCTTCATGCTACTGGCTCATTGAAATCCAAGGTGGACAAACACTAGATCCACCGTCTTGTTACCACCCTGTTGAACGTAGACATGCCAATGTATCCTGCTCCTTGACTACTACAAAGTAACTAATAACCATAAATTGGAAAGAAAAGTAACCAATTATTTTCAAAATTGTTTACTAATGAACATTTGAAAAGTCTGGCTTGCATTTGTGTTCATTCGTGTCCACTGATTCAATACTTTCTAGAACCACCATTTGCTGCAGTTACGGCTGAGAGTCTTAATAGCTCAAACTCAGTCTAATTGGATGGAGAACAGCTACAGATTCTCAATTCTACTTTGGTCTGAACTTTCATTCCATTCTACCTCTGGTTGCATGTTTAGGGTTGTTATTGTGCTGGCAGCAAAGCCTCCACCAAAGTCTCCAGTCTTTTGCAGCTTCCCAGTACTGACCCACATTTAACTAAATCTATCTCACTGAGCCGCTTTCCAGCCCCTGTTAAAAAAAAAAAAAAAAGCATCCTTACAGCAGGCCAATTCTTTCACAACAAAATCGCCCGCCATGTCTTTGCAGACGTTGTTTTGTGCTCTGGTCCCGTTAGAACAGGAAGAGACCGAAATGTTTAGCTATGCCGAAGCATTAGCAATTTCTTTCACTGGGAAAAAGACGGGTCTGAGCCCAGCTCGTGAAAACCAGCACCCCCTCCATAATCCTCCCTCCTCCTCCAAACTTTAAACACAGATTCTGTCAGTTGGATTACCAGACAGAGAGGAACGATTCGTCACTTCAGGGAACATGTCTCCACTGCTCAAGAGCACATCGGCCACTGTATCTGATGCCTTGCATTGCACTTGGTGCTGCACGCACTGGATGCAGCTGCTCACTCACAGAAACAGCTGGATTTATGCACAGATTAAATCACACACAGGCAACTCTTTGTACAAGCTTTGAAACCCATGGTTCTTTTTCCTACCACTTTTTTGTGTTGGCCCATCACATAAAATCATAAAACACTGTAAAAAGGTTTGTAGTTGTAACCTGGGAAAATGTGAAAGGGAGTTTCAAGAGTTTTAAGACGCTACCAACAGAGATAATTTGAACCATGGACTTACCTTATGAGGACACACTGACTGTCGTGGCGCTTCCAGATGCAGCGGTAGCATTCATTGGCCACGGCAAATATGTGCGGGGGGAGCTCCCCCAGATGGTGCTTGGAGTACGAGTCCACCCTCTCCAGATCGTACAGACCAGGGATCTGTTTATATGGGTTGACAGCAGCCAGGATGCTTCCAATATTGGTCTGAAAACAGCAAAGAAGAAGTGTTTTAAAAATCATTTTGAAGTATTTATACTCCTTCTCAATAACCAACCAAAAGTCTTTGTTCGCATCACAGCTATTACCCCCTTTCCATTACTGCTGACCAGCTGTTTTGCTTTGTGTGTCCACATGTGAAGTTGGAAGGCCTCCATTCGCATGCGTGCTTCCAAACATGACAAACCACGTGGCTCTACTAGCGTACTTACGTAAATGTTATCCTTCTGGTAGCGCTGGTAAAGGTTGTGCATGATTGCAGCCTCGTGCAGCTCAGCCAGCGCCGACATGTCCTCCACCCCGTCGATACTGGACTGGTCCATGGCGTACACCCGCTCCCTCGTAACCTCGGCCTGCTGTAGGTAAAACACCTGCACACAAGGAAGACACGCAACCTGTCACACGTCATGACTTTCAGGGACCCTAAAGTCCAAAAGCAAAATAATAGCTTTTATTAAAACTGACTATTTACACCAATGCAGGGTTTTTGTTCTGCTGTCAAACTTGCATTGATGCCAGTGCCGGATAATTAAAAGTTAAATCATGTTGCTGTTGGATTGGTAATAGATGCAGGCAAATTGTGAGATCCGATTATCTTTGGACCCACGTGACGACAACACAGAGCATTTTTTCGGTTCAGACCCCAGTCTCCTCCGTGCCACCCGTCACCATGGCAACAGGACGGCGTAAGGGAAAGTGTGGGTGTGGATATCTGCCTCGGAGAAGTGGGGGTGAATCGAGAGGGAGAGAGAGGGAGAGGAGGATGAGAGGAAGTGTAACAGATCTGATGTGGTGGGATCTGACAGGTGAAAGCAGCTCGGTGCGTATTCAGGTCAGGCACGCACACCATGTTACTACGCATCCCCACGTCCGGATCACACGCGCACAAAAAGAAACGTGTTCTCACTCAGCTGTACAGGTACGCGCGCACACACACACACATATCCTTGTTTAAAAGACAAAGGGAGGACCGTGCCTTCACTTCCATTGACTCCTATTCATTTTCAACCCTTTCTATGGCCTTAGCCTGACCCTAACCTTTACCAGTATATATCTAACCCTAAACTAAACCCAATACACAGCTTAGTCCTAAACCTAACCACTAGCCCAGAAAAAAAGCGAGGACAGAAACAAACTTCTCACTTTACATCAAAGTCCTCACTTTACTAGTAAAATGAGCAAAAAATGTTCATCTACAAGTATAAGTACAGGTATATACACACACACACACACAACCACACACACAGGTAACTTCTGTTCTGTTTCAGCTAGAAGGTCATTCGCTTATTTCACTGGAATCAGCTTGTCTGAAAATAGAAACCATGCCATTTACAATACAGGGTTGCTGATATGACACACAGCAAGCCTTCAGTGTGTGTGTGTGTGTGTGTGTGTGTGTGTGTGCGTGTGTGTGTGTGTGTACGCTGCTGAAACAGATGTGATGGAGGTCTGTTGAGAGGGGCTCGCTCTAGGCCTCCAGACTGCTCCTAGATGAATCTTTCACTCCCCTTACTGATCCTTCTTTTCTTTTTTTTTTAACTGTGCTGAGTTGTTGCCTGGAGGCGACTCTTGCAGGACAAAAACAACAAAAAAAGCAAAATGCCATCATCCTTTGCCAGCTGACTGCGATTATGGAGTTTTTAGTACATAAGTGTGCATTATTCTGCAGATTGCCTTCTCTTTTCCATTATGTATGTCAAGATATCAAAGATATTTCATGTCCAATCTCTGGGCTAACGCAGATAATGGTCTAACCTATGACGTCGCTAAGCTTCTTCACTCAGCATTAGTAATTTGACTTAAAGCTTTTTCTTTCACTGGAAAGGAAATATTAACGTTTGCTTGCATTGGCAGCTAAAAGCAACTATCCACAATTGCAGCGCTTAAATTTTCCAGCCTGGGATTTCCTCTTGCAATGCCAGTCTTGATGTGGTGATCCTTGGGTGTTTGGGTTTTGATTTTATTGTTTCCTGGATCGTGCTGTCTTTAATTACTTTTGCTTATTGTGTTTGTTTATATTCTTTTGTGGACCGCTTTGTGCATTAGTGATTTTAATAGGTTCTTGATTCTGTCATGTCTACTGGGTAAAATGTCCTCCCTGTCTGCCTCTGTCATTATTCTCCCTCCGCTCCCTGCGTTCATAGCTCTCAGCTGTCATTCATAAACATCTAATTGCTTTCATCTGCTCCCCACACCTTAACTCCTCTCTTCCCCTGTATTTAAGCTGCCTGGTCATAGCTTCCTTTTGTCCATGATGCCTCAGGTTTGTCTCTTTCTTCCAGTTCCCTTCTCCACATTTTTGTTTTATGCTCTTTCTTGTGTCCCCCATTTCTGAGCTTTATTTATTTAAATCTGATAATTCACCATACAGTTCCCGAGTTCCTGTCAGCACTTTGGTCAAGCTCCAACCTCCACATACATGACTCTGTCATGTTGTTGCAGACTTTATTTTTCTTTATTTGGTTTCCCAGTTTATTCTTGTGTTCTTTGTATATTTGGGTTTTCATATATTTTCCATCAGTTCCATTCTTGTTATTTGGCTTCCTCCTCCTGTTTCCCACGTTCTACCCCCTGCAGTCCAGCTCATTCAGTTCACCTGTGTCTGCTCATTATTCCTCATGCCACTCACCTGTTTTCCCCCTTATTTAGAATTAACTGTGCTGTAATTGTGTTTTCTGCCTTCATTCCATGGCTCATGCTCGTCGTTTTCTCTGTAAGTCTTATTTTTTCATTAATTATTTATATTCTCTGCCAGGCCGCCTGCATGTCGGCACTTTTGTCCAGCTACAGCCTCTTATACTATGATGTAATCAGATTTTTTTCTGCAATTATATCAACAAATTGTGCTTCCTATCCTGTTGCTTTGGTTGAACGGATGGTTCAGATTTTTTGAAGTGAGGTTTTATGAAGTTTTTACTGGAAGGTCTTTTACTGGTAATTGTAAGTTGTCATACCACCATATATTTAGTAAATATGTTTTCAGAGGTGTGGAAGGCTAAGAATTATTCAGCTGGACCCCAATATGAGTATCATTTTTAGCCTTGCAGCCAGGTAAAACAACGTTTTAAAAAAAAACCACAATAACAGACACAAATGCTCTACAAAAGTAGGCAAAACACTAAAGAATAGGCAAAGGAACACATCAGTCCTTAATTGTAAGTTGTCATACCACCATATATTTAGTAAATATGTTTTCAGAGGTGTGGAAGGCTAAGAATTATTCAGCTGGACCCCAATATGAGTATCATTTTTAGCCTTGCAGCCAGGTAAAACAACGTTTTAAAAAAAAACCACAATAACAGACACAAATGCTCTACAAAAGTAGGCAAAACACTAAAGAATAGGCAAAGGAACACATCAGTCCAAATATCAATTAAAACTATCGGACTAAAATGACAAGGCAACCAGGAGTAAACACATCTTAACATTTATTTGAATATAGGCCTGATTAATGAAAGAGCTTCTCCATCTGTGGGACTGTGCTTTAGGCTGTCTGAATCTCTTTCCAGATGACAGGAGCTCAAATTCACCATTAAGTGAGCAATAAGGGAGTGGAGAATATATTTACCCTTTTGTGTGACTCTCTCTTTAAAAATGTTTTTGTCGTCTACGCTTCATCCTGTTCTTGTCTCTTAGTGTGTGTGTTGCTGAACCAAATGATTTAAAGCAAATGTAAGGATGAATTTGATCATACAACTGCAGAAAATGGTCATCAATTTTTTTCAGACTCCAAATTGACGTAATTTGTGGAGGAAGTGCAATCATTGATGTGCTTTTTCCAATGAACTAATCAGATTTTTTTATTGAGCGTCAGCTTCTTGTCAATGACGACATCCAGGTACGTATAACACTGAGCATGCTCCACTGGTTCCAAGATGAGAACTAAAGGTGGTGCACTGGACTTCTTGCTAAAATCTATACACACATCTTTGGTTTTGGTAACATTTATTTTTAAGTAGGAGTTGTTCCACCACATGTTGGCATAGAACCATTCACCTGGACACACTGGGAGAAAACCTAATACCCATCCAGCATCACGTCAAAGATGTGGTCTGTGTTAGTAGGCTAACTTTACGTTGATTAATGCCTCCATCTGTATCGATCTTCCAAATCAGCTGATGTTGAGATCGTTTCCAGACACCAAAAACAGAAGTACAATCTTCAATATTACACAACTGGGGGCCTGATTGCATAATCCAAACGTTTTTAAACACATTTGGCTAAGTTTCACCCAATGATGTGGATTGATACAGCCAGCAGCCTCAATAAGCCTAACTTTAGCATGGTAACGGGTAACTAAACTCCAGCAAATCTGTCAATGCATGGTCTCTGTGAAAGTATAAACATTTTATTTCTGTGATAAAGCATCATACCCCACTAGTATACATGTACATGTATTTTTTATTTTTATTTTTATTGTTTTAAATTGTTAAAATCAGATAAAACTGGCCAATAGCCTTCTACCATGTATTTATTTAAATTTGAATGGATGAGCCCTTTGAAATGAAACCATCTTGTTTTCAAGGGGGTCCAAGGATTTTTCTACAGGCTCACTTTGACACGACATCTTCACACTTCAAGGAAAAGAACTATTAGACTTATATCAAAAAAGCCAAACTACCCCTTTAAACTTTACATTGGCAGACATTTAATCCTTATCAGCTCAAAGCTTTTGTAATACTGAATGTATGGGGGGGGGGACTACAAGGACAATACCAAATTGTCCAGATAGTTGAAAAATAAACAAAGGGTCATTACGTTTTTAAACACACTCTAACATGTTGCTCATTAAAATTATCTAAAAATTTAAAGAAAATCATGTTTTTTGTAAAAAATAAAATAAAATTAAAAAATTTAAAGACCTAAAACATTTATATGGGTGCATTTATCTGCCTTTATCTATCGATGAACTAGAAATACAGCGGATGCTGAATATTGGAGATTTATTCCCCCCAGGGCAAAAAGCAAGAATGAATCTGCTCTAAATGAAAACATCTGTATTTGACCTTCATCGGGTTGTTGTAGATTCAATTAAAGTTGCTTCCTGAAAAGCCGACCGTTAGACGGCGAAGTGACAGGAGAGCAGTCTGAACGTCTGTGTGCTGATGTATTAATCAGTGTTTGATCTGCGTGATGTTCACGGTCGTGTGAGAGACAAGATGCACTGACATGCCTTCCAGTCATAAGGGGGCTTGGCAGCTGTGCAAATGCGTCAATGTTACAGCTGGACCGTGTTCTCTTAATGTGTCCATCCTCGGTTGTTGTTGGACAAACATTTTCCATGCCGCCTTGCTCATTAAGACCTCTGACTCTGTTACATCGTTCTCTCTGACTCTAAATTTTTCTTAATTTCTGCCTCTGTCTCCAAATGTACTTCCTGTCTCTCAACTTTCATTTTCGTTTTTTGCATTTGATCCTCTTCTTCTCTTACAACTGTACTATAATAGAAATCCCAGTTCCACAAAACATTCGTATTCCTTTTTTCCCCTCCATTTTATAAACAAAATTAATTTCCAGTGGCTCTCTTTAATCATGTACTGTTTCTTTATCGCCAGACGTCCTGATCTATCGTTCTTTAAATGTAACGTGTGTGGAATATAGACCGTCTGAAAGCCTAATGGCTCAGTCTGGGACCCCAGGGTGTTATTGACCAATCACTCACAGCCGTTTGAATTAGAGAATCAAGTAGCCTTTGCAGTCCAGGGTAATTTATAGAGAGGATAAGGCTTCATGTAATAAATCAACATATTCAAAGCTGAAAAAGGTGGATTCGCAGTCTCATGTGGAGACCAGACTTGTTCTTAACATTTAAGAATTTTTTTATTTTTTGGCAAATTGCATTGAAAATATTACAGTTTGTTTATGCCTAATCTTATTTTATAGTAGTGCTTTGTTTTTGTTTTTTTGCAATTTCCACTTCTCGATGTTTAATTTTTAACTTATATTATGACCTGTGGGTCGTACTGGGATTGTTTTTAGTTGTTTGATTATTGCCTCTAACAGTCTTCCGTACTAAGTTTTTTCTTGTTCTTCTCTCTGTGCTGATTTAGATTTTTATTTTAATGGTAAATGGACTAAACTTATGTAGCGCTTTTCCAGTCATGCTGACCACCCAAAGTGCTGTACACTATAGCCACATTCAACCAGTCGCTCTCACTAACGCGCACACATTTATACACCAAGACGCAGCTTGGTAGGGAACTTGGGGTTAAGTGCCTTGCCCAAGGGCACATCGACATGTGGCAAGGGGAAGCTGGAATCGAACCCACAACCTTCTGATTGCCAGACAACTACTCAACCCATCATTTTTATTTTAGTGTTTCCTTTTAGCCTTTGGTTAGTGAGACTCATTTGTGTCCTGTTTTCTTTCAACTAAGTTTCTTTCTGTTTTTATTACTCACCTTCTCTAAGTTTTCCTGCTCAGGTTGTCTCCCAGCTGCACCGTAGGTCACCACTGCTTCTCATGTCACTCATCCACTTTCCCAGTAGTTTAAGTTAGTTTGTTTTCAATGTTGCCAGATACTTCCATTGTTCCCTTTTCCATTGTCTGTTCTTTAGCCTCCTCCAACATTCTTGGCTTCAAGGCTCATACTTTGAATTTTGGACCTTGGACTTTGTAAGGTTTAATTTGTATTATTAAACCTTTCATTTTGTATTCATCTGTCCCATGTTTGCCTACATTTGGGTCGTCGACAACATCTCGACAACTTTCCACATAACTGATGGTAAAAATGATGCATGCAAAACTGTTATTTGCTCATGCAATTAACAATTATCTTCCCTTTTAACAATTTAGATCTTTTTAAATACTTTTATTACTAACAGTCTGCAAGTCGTGATGAGTTGTATGACCATTTGCATCTGCGGCCAGAGATTTATCTGTGAATATAGTGTGACATCTAATTGGATAATTCACATTCAGAGTACAGAAAGATTTGCTAAATAAAAAAAAAATGACATTTAGGTGATATTGAATCAGGATTTGTGTGATCTACATGTAATTCAGTAATTAAAAACATAATCTCTCCAAGAGAAATTGACTTTCTAGGATCTAAACGTAAGAGTGACACCAAAACTTTACAAGCAGCGCATTATGAGGACATCTGGGCCACGTAAGGTCCCACGTTCCCTCGGCACTGTCACGGGGAATTTGTCGTTGGCCACACCGGAGTAATGCTACCTCAGCTGACAGGCTTCCCATCGGTGACAAGCAACAACTCGTGTGGGAAATCTCCTCACTGTGTTGAACACGCAGCTCTTTCTTGCCATTAATTTTTCATAAATCTGTCGGCCATTTGCGCAGGCACGTTCAAACGCTGCGACAGTGTAAGCCTCGGGTCAGTGGAGCCAGATTCGTGATAAAAGGCCAGGGTGGGGTTTGCCCTGGAGATGTGTGGGGAAAAGTGGAAAGTAACACCTGTGGAGCTCAGATAGAAAGCCAATTCATGGAAAAACACTGCCAGCCACGTGTATTGATACCCGTGGTTTCAGTGTTCTGAGAGAATCTACTAGAGTTTTATTCATAATTGGCCAGTATTTTAATGAAGTCATGATGTCATGCATTGTTAGCCAGGTTCTTGGCGCCCACGGCAAGACAGATCCTCTCCCGTACTTCAGAGAGGACATAAGGTGCTTTTCAATATTCATCCTTAGTTTCCAAACTAAACCAACCAGGACTGTATGTTGTGAAAAAAAATCATCTTTTCTCAGTAGAGACGGAGAAAATTGTGTAATACTAATAAGATGTTCACAGAAAACTCTGATCACATATAGAAAAATGCTTCAGTTGCACTCAGTCTAAAAGGCTTAGTAGAGATAACATTAATACCACCAGTGGTTACTTTGTGATAGGTAATTCTAAATTATATTTTTTCCCCTCACAGAATAAATGTAATCAAATTTAAGGCTGGATTAGAACCCTCTTAAATATTAAGCATGAGAAATTGAAATAACTCAGGACAGTCCTAATGATTCTATGAAAGAGGACACTTTTAAAGTGGAAAAGTATGTCAGAGACTAAAAAAGTAAATTAAGCTGGAAAAGGGACATAAAAAGGGATTTCTCTGAATGTCTTCCTCCATTTGCCCTCAGGTGAGTTTTTAACACACATTCTGTTAACAGTTCCTCGTTTCGTCTTAACACACAGAAAAGACACAGGAACTCTCAAACTCATGTAGGTGATGCCTCGCTGCGCACATTAAGTTCTACAACCCAGAGAGTCTAAAATTGAGCACCCTGCGTTTAAATATTTACTATGAAGATGAACAGAAAAAAACGACTTCAGATTGGTCAGGGGGAAATAAGATAATCTCGAAGTGGAGCATGAATAAGCACCTCTGATCTTTACTTAGTCATAAAGCACACTGTGACTATGATGCTTCCTCTCTTTTTCTAACAAATTGTATTTAAACGGTCTAAATCAAGCAGAACTAACCTACGTGCTTTAAAGCCAAGGCAGAGATGATACTGTGGGTAAAACATAAGTACACACTTTCAAAGAATAGTTCAATATTATCTTTTTTCATTTCATTTTCATTTTATCAGCCAAGAAGATGAGGAATCCCTATCATCAAACATTAAAAAGGGACCATAATGGTGTAGAAACAAGTATCCCTTTCTTCACCTACTCTACTCTATTTTTTTAATAGATTCGATGCACTATGCAAAAATATTTTTGTAAGTTTACCTTACTTATGCAGCACTGATATTTTTTTTCATCCATAGAAATTACATAAATTAATGACAGGGTTTTTTTTTTTGTTTTGTCAAGGGGGTTGAAATTAGGAATACATTCAAATATTAGCCAGAATTAAGGGTGTAACAATACATTGATCCACATTGACATATCAATTAAATGATAAACAATCCAATAACCTCAATGCAAAATGAAAATATCAAACCATACCGTCATTTTTAGGATATGCCTTTATTTTGAAATTAAGGTGTGAAACTATAGTGAATGGATGATTTATTATTTTATTATTATTATTATTATTATTATTATTATTATTATTATTAAATGTGAAAAGGGCTGTTTAAATGCCTGATACATGTAAGAGCTTAGAAATAAAATGGTCAAGTTGATATCAATGTAAATTACCGTGTTAGAGGGGCAGATTATATAACATTATATCAATTGCATCGATCAAAAATCCTTACAGACTTTGTGATATCCGTAAATATCATATCCTCATACAAAAAAATCTATGTAACATTGTAAATAAATGTCAAACATGTAGAAGTATTTTAAAAATTATTAAGGTGTATATTTTTACATAAAACTTGACACTTTTATCAAGGGTTTGTGTCATGTTTGTGTTTGTTGAGAGAGGACCTAAGTGCAAACTGACTACACAAGGGAACAAAGGAGAAGAAGTATGGTAACCAGGAGCTTAAATACTGAGACAGGGGTGGAAGATGACAACGGAACCAGATGAGCCTAATTTGGCAACACCTAGAGTACATAAACAGCAGTAAAATGATGAAAAGAGCGATATAAACGGAAACCAAAACCTACACACCTTAGGATCATAACAGTAATATGAATGTTATATTTGTTATAGCTATTAAATACAATTTGATACAACATGCACAATGTATTTTTTTCTGACTTGTAATATTTCAATATACATGTGTCGTAGTGCTTTTTACACATAGTTTCAGCGG
This sequence comes from Fundulus heteroclitus, assembly GCF_011125445.2. Classification (NCBI taxonomy): domain Eukaryota; kingdom Metazoa; phylum Chordata; class Actinopteri; order Cyprinodontiformes; family Fundulidae; genus Fundulus; species Fundulus heteroclitus. The sequence goes on from NC_046379.1 coordinate 19,575,981, forward strand.
TATTTGAGTTAAGAAAACATATTCATAAAATCATATGTTTATTTTTTCCTGTGTATTGAATATTGAAATAGCCAATATTATACGTATCTTTTGATTTTTTTTTTTTAAATGAACACATATATGACATAGACTAACTCATCGTATCATAACATAAGTCAAGATTTTGTTTTTAAAATATGTTTCTTTTTAAATAGCAGGAGCACACAGTGGGGAAAAAAGGTCATGCACCAAGGAACAGATTGCTCACTGTTGAATTTAATGTGCAGTGATATAGCATGATCTGCTGTAAAATTTTGTATAAAAAAATCTATTTTATTCTTCCCCCTTTTCCTACTGCTCCTTTTCGGCACAATTACTTTGCTCCTAACCTGATTTATGGAGACGCTCATGCACTTTCTGTGTGTGCACTTTCTTTTTTTTTTCCCCCATAAAGCTCCTCTGATGTCTGAAGCTGCTTTGCATGATTCAGGAGCAGAGCCAGGGGAGACAAGCCTCTTCGTATGATTTCACATATTAGCTGCAGCAAAAGTGAGGAAGCGCGGGCCTGAGAGATAAAAATGGAAAGGCAGAGAGAAGAGCGCTGTGGGCACAGTGACCTATATTCTGCTTAGCAGAGCAGGGATACAGTATCACCCAGTACTGTACACACGGCAGCTCTCATCGCTGACCTTGGACCTGATCCCTCGGACTTCTACCTGTCTGATTAGGACTGAAAAAAATCTCATTAGGGTTAAACCAAAGCCGCTGATAGAAATACAGCTGCAAGCAGTGACTGAATGCTTTCATCTAAAATCTAAAGCTGCAGCTGTTTTATTTTATATTTTTAAACCCCAACAGGCTTTCCTGACTCCCCCACACTGATGAATTGGATTAGATGAAAGTCTTTTCATTAAGCATCCAGAATTAAAGGTGAATGAATGAAACCTCTCCGCCCCATAGCTCCCTCTCTTTCCTTGGGTTTTATTATATATCTGTTTCAGCCTTTTAGTTATGCACAAATTTAAAAGAGACTGCGTTATCTCATTGTTTGATGCACGACTGGGTAACTCCTAAATTGCCAGAGGGTCAAAAGCGATGAGTTTATAAGGGAAAAAAAATTGGGTCAGTAGATAAAACAGTGTTAATCTTTAGATATACAGAATGAAACTAACAAAGTGACGCATATACACTTTTCATTAATTATATTTCAGGGTGTATCTGGTCTGCAGTGTGGTAGTTTTGTCGGTGCACTGGAAGTAATGCATCCTTGCAGCCTCGCCCGCCCCCACCTGGCTCCATATTGACGGTGGGTTTTTCAGCTCATAACTCGTCACAGCCATAACCTGCGCATGTACTGTACATGCAAATGTTTACATTCATCATACAATGCGTCTTTAAAATGTTGATGCACAATTTAAACAGCCACAAAGAGAACAGGCTGATGAAAAAGCAGGATGCATGATTTTTAACGAAAGCTTGGGAATAAGCTCTTCAACACAGCTTAAAATGTTTACGTATAAAGAAAACAAAAATCTATTTTAATTTTAATGTTTTTCCTCATCTGTAAAGCCATACACTGGCGATCTTTATCTGATTTCAATTTTTTTATTATTTATTTATTTATTTTCACAAACCCAGTTTCATCTCAGGTTCATTAGACTTTCCTCTAATCTGATCTGATCCAACCATATTCGCAAATCTGCAGGATATATTTCCATGATAGAGGAAAGGGGAAGGTTGGCTGTGTGGGGTGTTCTCAGTCTAGAGGAAATGTTTAACCTTGCAGCCTGATTGATAATGTGTAGTATTCTCCGTTCAGCACATTATCAATCTGAGACTGCTCCCATGAAATCTGTTTGGGGAAAGGAGGGACATTCAGCAGGAGTTGATTGGGTGAAGCGACACCTAGTACCCGCCTACCAGAGATTGGTTTTAGCCAATCACGGTATCAAATAAAAACAGAAGCAGCAGCAGAAACAGTTCTTCTTTCAAAGATTAAATTGTGGATTCTTAAGAAACAGATGTGATAGCAGCAGCTACGTGTGCCAACAAAGTATTGCATCTAAGCAGTTCTCTGAGATTGCACTATTGCAATTTGACATACTGTGCATCTCTGCCGTGGATGGAGCTAAAGATTAGGGACATGGAGAGAAGGCCTCCCCACCTCAAAGACATGGAGCTCATACCAAGGGACCACTAAGAAGGTTATTATTGCTGCCATGCCGTAATGAAATTTTCCTTTGATCATTAAAATGGTTGTGAAAATATTTAGACAAGACCTTTCTTTAAAAACAATTTTTACATACATCCTAATTGAAACAGAAGGAGGCTTCTTGGTTGAATCAAAACTAATCTGAAATCTAAATCTCCCACGGGTCATGGTATGATAGTTTTAGGTTTGACTACACATAGAAATCTATTTAGTCCAAAATCAATTAAAATCTATTCATTCATTTTCCATTTTCGATCGATCTAATTCTATTGTGGAGATTCTGTTTCTGTGGGCCTTTTCTCACCCTGTCCTCGCTAGTTTACTTTACTAGAGCTTGTGTGCTGATTGAAGTGGTTCCTGGTGATTCTGTGATTCGCTCTGCCCTCGCTGGGGACACATCGGCTGCTTTGGTTCAAGTCTGATTCTGCCTACGACTCCTGATCAAACCTGGTTCTGTCTGCTACACCCGGTCAAGTCAGTCTCCACCTGCATCATCGGATCTCCTGCCGATTGATGCCTGCCTGTCCCATCTGCCATCAGCCACCTTTTTTAACAATTAACCTTTTAAACGCAGCTCAGCGTCTGGCTTTAAGGTTCAAGAACAATGTGCATTACAGTACCACCTATATCTAATTTTAACTGGCTTGGATTAGTGTCATAGACCAACCAGTAGTTTTAGAACATCTTCATGCTATTTCTGTGATCATAAGTGTTCATTTTGAAAAGAAACGGTGGGTATGTAACACATGCAAACCAAATTTTGATAAGACCTGCAAAGAACAACGTGAAACTGTTCTCATCCTAAACTCCTGGTGGTTCTAAGTTATATTCGGATAAATAATTAGAACCAATAACTGGGATTCCCCATTAGCATGTCATTAATAAACTAATGCTGAGGGTGGAGTTTTACTAAAAAAAAAAAAAAAAGTAGCTTTAGTTAGCTTCACCTTGTAAGCTAATCATACTCGTGGTTTCAGTTAGTTTCAGAAAAGTAAAAAGTCGACAATGACAGCAAGATGTCTTCTTTATAATGCTGATTTAGACTAGAGTTGAGTCAAAAGGTAATTTATTGTGCTTTTCTTTACTGGATTTGACTGACTTGATTATTTTAAAGACAAATGCATCTAAATTGGCGTTATCTGGGGGGGATTTTGGCGCAACCTGCAGAATACTAGACTTTTGTTTAGCTTGTCTGGTTTCTTCTAACCCGTCTATCTACAGCGCGCAGGATATGATGTGTGTGAAGCGTTGAATATGCTTTTGTAAGTACAGCCAATTTAATGGGAGGTTTTACAGCAACAGCATCTGAAGCAGAGAATGGATTCTGAGGAGAACTGGGTCAGGAAGACTGTAGGAAGAAAGACAAATGATGAAGTAACTGCTGCATAAGAATAAATTGTTTTACTCTTTAGTAGCAAGATGTTTGCAGGATTCACATGCCTGTGTGGTTTTTGGAGACAAACATGCATTCACAACCAGGCAGGAGAACGGCAAAGCAAAAACAGCAGGGATGGACCTGGAGTCAAGGACCGCATTGCTCAGATCCTGTTGAACCAGGGTATAGCCCCCAAATCCTGCTGATTCCCTATCAAATATTCACCATCGCCCGCAGAGGCAACATTTAAACACCAGCCGCTGGCAGGCAGCAGGAACACGAGGACGTAAGCGGAGCTGGATGGGGGTTGGGTTGGCAGTTTATAATCCACTGCGAGGAGAATGCTTGTTCCCGTAACCTCTATTTTGGTAAATGCCTCTCTGTTCCTGTTGCACCACCAGACAGGACAGTCAAAGCAGCAGCATCAGAAGCTCGGCTTTTCCTGGTTGATTGAAAGGCCACAAAAAAATGAATTAATTGCACAGTAATAAAACGTTTAAAAAAGAGTCTGAGATTCTCTGTGGTATACAGGAGGGATTGAAGGTCCAGAATTGCGACTTCAAAAGCACTAAATCCATCATTGGCTCGTTCTCTAAATGCTGCCAACTAGAGCACATGGGCATTCAGGGAGCAGAATACATCCGAAAGTTAATTCCAAGGCCTAATGTGTACGTGTTTCATACACTAACATAGATTATACATGCACAAATAGATACTTTAAAAAAAACATTTGAATGTTCTGTTAGATTACTTTGGAAGTCCTGAAACTGTGGCAGTCAGAATTGTTGGCACCCCTGGTGAATTGGAGTAGAAAGCCTTCAAATAAATTCATCATCTCTTGCACTGGCCTGATCTCAGGCTAATCTCAGGCATTTTTAATATCCGACTTTTAATTTGGGTACAATTGTTCATTGGTGTAAAAAAAAAAAAAAAAAAAAAATCCCTTCTTAAGAAATATGTGATAAATGTTTGATTTAAACGCCTTGTGATGGACCGGCAACCTGTCCAGGCAGAATCCCGCCTCTCGTCCAGTGACTGCTGGAGATAGGCGCCAGACGGAGATTTTTAATGATAATCAGATGGACTCTGACTGTAAACTGAAAATGGGCTTTCAACAGGGTAATGATGCAAAACCTGCAGCCCAATCAACACAGAAATAGTTCACGGCACAGAAAATCAAACATCCTCCATGGCCATCAAGTTCCCCGGTTGGAAATCTTACAGAAAACCTGTGGGATGAGCTGAAGAGAAGAGAAGTGAAGAACCGTGTTTCTGGAGGATCTAGAGCGATTATGCAATGATGAATGCATATGGTGTTGAAAAACATCCACATATAGGATTTTGTTGCAAATTCATGGAGGTTCAGCTCACCAGTTTTAATGAATCTGCCATTTTTCTTTTCTCGTAGTGATTTTGTGGGCCAAGCTGAAGGATGGCGTAGCTACAATATACGTCAAAATGTTCTGTAGTTCATTACACAAATCCCCCAGCATACTACAAAAATGGCCAACCGGGCTGGAGTGGAACACTGTGCGACCTTGGGGGGGGGGGGGGGGTTAAGTGTCTCATGTGGATTTAAAGAGACAGCATCAAAACGAGTTGCTCTCAGACGCACCTCAGAACAGGGGTGAAAAGACGGGCTGTGGGGCAACAATAACCAGGAACTGAGACCAAAGCAATGCAGCTCCACTTTATATAGACCACAACTGAATGATTTCAATGTGAAAAAGTAAGAACTGAAACGCATGGTATCTCCCCCTTTAAAGCATAATCTTGCACAAGCTTCATTTAATGTCGGATGCAAAACTATGACCTCAACTTTTTCAACACCGACTTATTGAAACACATCAAAGTTTACCCAAATTAGTTTCTTTGTGCCATAGTCTTGAGTAGCAGCTTGTTTCTTCTAGAATGGGGCTTTTTATATGTCGGAGCTCTCCTCTGAAGCCTGAATGTGAGCCAGCGATGATTTCTGAATATGTATGAGGATGAAGAGGCGGAGCGGGGAACTGGGGCAGAAATGTGCCGCATTAAGGCCAGCAGTTTGTATTGATCAGTGAAGAAGAGATGAATCTGCACAGCCGTTTCAGCACCACATTAAACATTCTGCAAACAAAGGTGCAGGAGGTACACTTCCAGCAATCGAAGCAGCCATGACTGAGCAGAGAGGGTCTCTGCCGCAATACTGTTGTCTGCGTATTCCTTACCTCTCCATAGTCTGTTGTGACCACGAGGGTTCCATCTCCACAGGAGTTGACAGTGGCTGGAAGCAGCTGCTCCTTCTCCCTGACCCAAACCCGGGCCCCCTGGATCACACAGAAACATACAAATACTGAGGTTAAAGCATTGCAACAAGCACAAAACAACCCTACGCAAAGTTCCTCCTGCCTAGGTTAAGCACCGCATCATCTGCTGACAACAGATCTCAACCGGAAAGCAGCACAGCCAGTGGGTAAAATCAAACAAAAGCCTGGAGCAAGTTTGATGATAAGCAAACTGATGCGTTCCAAGGATTGAGTCAAAAGAGACAGCTCCAGTAAAAAAAAAATGTAACAACATAAAACGGAGCGCAGGACGGTTGTCTGACAAAGAGCAGTGAGCCGTAAAGATGCTGCCCATAAGCTGAGGGAGACAGATGTGCGAAATAGCAAACTACAGACTAGCATCTGGCCATGCAACAGCATTTAAAGTGGGGCGGTCTTCACCTGTGAATCGGTTACTGTTAAATCCCTGACCTCTGACCGCTCTGAAAGCTCCCGAAAAACAGAAGAGGTAAACATTAAGGGGGCAGGAAATAGGAGACTAAAGTCAATGAGGCATCTGGAGCTGTGCAAATAAATGGCTCTTAGCACTGAATCTTTTATGCTGCTCAATCATGTGTCACAAATCGTGTCAGATAGTTTCAAATTCAGATTTTGAGGGCAAAACAAACACGAGTCTTATGATTATTTGATGCAGGAAAACTAATTTTGGAAGCATGAATAACAGCTATAATATTTAGCATATTGAAGTACATTCATTACATGAATAGAAGACAGACGTTTATGTGCTTATTCGTGTGGTATTTATTGTAATGATAATTCAGAAGGAACTGGGTCCTGCTGTGGGGATTCAGTTGGAGGTTTTTGTGTATTTCAGGATTCATTCTGGGTCAAAAAAGGTTTATTTTAGGATGTGCAGTGACATGTTTTCCTTTCCGTAGGAAATTTCATCTTTTCAAGGGAATCACACATTATTTTAAATAGTAACATCATTGATCAGGAATTAGGAAAATGATCAGCTTGCTGTTAATTCAAACTCAATTTTTTTGCTGGTTGTTTTGCATAATGATGCAATTCATTTTGTTTGCAACAAATAATTACGTTTTTCATAGACTTTAACCCTTTTTTCATTTACTTAAAATACTTCATTTATTTAATTCACATTATTGCTCATTATGGTCCGTTCACCCAATATTCTTCCTATGGGTTTTGACGAGAATATTATAGCTGTGCATAATGCTAACTCCTGAGGAGCTGCACAGCTCAGGTGGAAAGGACTTTAATTCACAGATCCATAAAACTGGCCTTCGTAGCAGATTGGTAACAAGAAAGCCAATGTTGAAAGACAATGTAGAGACTAAAATAAAATGTTTGGGCCCGTATGAAAAATTCTGTGCAGAAGAATCCCAACACTGCACATCACCCTGATCCCCACAGTGAAACCTGGTGGCAGCATCGTGCTTCGAGGATGCTTTTCAATCCAACCCTTAAAAAAACTGTTCGATCCTGTAAAGGACTTCACACAGGATATCCAGCCAGAGCTACAATAAAATGGTGCAGATCAAAGCATATTAATGGGTTTTACTGACCCACTTCAAGTCCTGACCCAGATTCAACTGATAATTTGTGGAAAGCAGCGGAAATGACACAGAATAGGTGGAAATATGCCAGGAAAAAAAACATGTGATGTAAGTGAAAGGTGGTTCTACAAAACATTGGTAAGTGAATACCAATGTGTGCTCCCACTTTCAATTTATACTGTAAAAAATATGCAGTAAAACTGTATCTTTTTCCTTCCACCTCAGATCGATGTACTCTACTGTGTCGTTTATCACATCCCAAATCCTATTGATGTTTGTGGATGTAACCTCAATCTGTAAAACATTTGTGTATAGGAATACGTAGTACAAAAAGGCCATCCGTAGTATTCTTCTAAGCTCCTGAAAAACTCCAACAAATATGGAAAATACTCTCAGAGGAAATCAGATGTGTGCTTCTGAAACAAATGTGCAGCAGAGGAGTGAACTGGCCCCACTACTGCCTCTAAAGCTTTTATTTCTTTCATTTCCCCTCACTATTTCTATTCTCTAGACCAGGGGTGTCAAACATCCGGCCCGCAGAACAATTAAGTCTGGCCCTGTGGCTAAATGCATTATCATTATAATTTTATTTTTATTTTTTTCCAGTGTCCTGTCTGGCAATGTGGCAATAAGATGCCACAAAGAGCTAATCAGATTTGACTTTCACAAGTGGACAAGATAAAAGGAAGAGAATGATAAAACAATTATTGAAAAAAAACATGTATTTTGTTTAATTGAAAATATACAGTTCCTATATTGTCCACGAGGGGTGCTGTGTTTTAATTAGCAGATTAAGCTTCAGGTGTGGAAAAATTTAAATCATTTCTTAATTTTTATCTGTTTGATGTATTTTGTCATGTAGGACAGTGTTTTTAAGTTCCAAAAAATGCGAATAAATGTTTTTCAACATTGTATAATCACTGTGATCAGTTCTTATGCATAATGCACAAGTAAATGTTTAACTGAGTAAAAGTATTGTTGAAATTACACATACTTTTCTTAAAAACGCTGAGGTTATTCATAATATATTGTGTAAAAGTGAAATTAATTTAATATAAAAGCCCAACAACAAGCCCACATTTATTAGTTCTATTTAATCTTGCAATGAGTTTACTCGTGTGGCCCTCTTGAAATCAGATTAAGCTGAATGCGGCCCCTAAACCAAAATGAGTTTGACACCCCTGCTCTAGACCCTTCTCTCGTTTTTTACTCCCATATGCACTGCTGTTACAGAAGACCAGATACATTCCAGGGCATTGAATCCAACCATTCTGATACCCGTACGTGTGCAAGATGATTAGGGTAAGAGGTGAAAGGATTGAGAAAGATGGAGTTTATTCAGAGGCTTACTTTTCACAAAAGCGTGACCTCCTCTTGTTGATCTTTTGTATTTATAGTCTCTCCTGTTTCCTCTCTCTGTTGGTCTGTCCTCAGCATCTCTATAAATACTCCCCCCATTGCTCTTCTAGATCCTTTCAGCCTCTCGTTGCAGTTTGTCGGCCGGCCGGTTGCTAATTCCGTCTGATCTGTCCGATTCCAGCACACTGACCCGTCACGGTGACCCTGTGATCTCCACTGGCTCTAATCTCTCTGTACTTCACTAACTTGAAAGGCAGTGACAGCAAAGACATAAACACACAGCGTTCTAAAAAAGTTCCAGACTTTAACGATAAACCAGGATTTTAATGCACAGAGCAGTTTTCTGCCTCACTTGATCTGGCTCCTCTTTCTGGATCGATGTGCTGTATCTTGTTAGAACACATCTGAGCAGAAACAGAAGGTTATAAACGACCTCCAACCACCTACACACCATCTTCCTCCTCCTCCTCCTCCTCCTGATGGGCTCAGCCCCTCCCCCCCCTGACATTGCACACTCAGACAGGCAGGAATGGCCGTGCATAACAAGAGACCCTTTTTATTTTCTTTGCACTCAAATGTACAGCTGAATCCTTATGCTTGTCTTGTTTTCTCCTCTCTCCGCTACTAATGACCAAACGGACAGATCAGGTCTTTAGCTTTGTTCACCAAGCATTTCTTCAAGCTTCATAAAATCTTAATCAACCTCAATTGTTTCAAACATGACCCCTGACCTCCAATTAACAAGAACTGACTGAGTGTTAACCATCCTACTAACGCGATGTTGTCCAGGGAGTTTCTTTGTGCCAGAGGAAAAGTCAATAGGGCTTGGGATCCGCGTTGCATTGTGGGACGTGGCGGCCATGTTGATGGCAACGCGAACGTTAAAATACCTCTGACATAACGTTGTTGAACGAAGAGACATAGAAGTAGAGTTGAGAAAGAATAGATCGAAAAAAGATGTTAAAATCCCGAAAAGTTTACCGGGACACATTAGAGAAACCAGGGACCGGCATGTTGACAAAATCAGCATTATTATGGAGCGCCGACGACGACTTGTTGCCACTGTTTTGCATACCAGACGTCTTCGGCTACCTTGTTTGTGGCGTGAGCGCCTTTACTTCAGAACAGTTCTGAAGCTACAAGTCCTTGGAGTCTCATGTGCAGTTTACTAATGGATGGGTTCAGGAGCTGCAGATCATAAAGCCAGCAAACAGTGGGAACACAGTCATTCATACAAAGGTATGCAGGGAACACACTCTCATTTATATCGGGACACTGTGGAAAGTTATGTGCGGTCATCTTAAAGCCGCGATCTAAGCGAGCCGACGACTCCGTGGTTGTGCCTCCAGGCAGGAAAGCGGTGGAAAGTTAACCCATTTTCTATGTTTTTCCCATGGCGATCATGTGTTGTGCTGTTACAGCCCACAATACAGCAACGGTTTACCATGGTTGAAATCAAGTTAAGGTGAAATAATCAAATTAAAACACAGCTGAGAGAGGGAGTACAGTACGCGGTAGTCATAGGCAGTAGTCTGAGTAGCGGCGGCGGAGGCAATCAACATGGCGGCCACGCAAAATAATACGTCATGACGCCCAAGCCCTATTGGTGGAAAAAATGTAAAAAAAAAAATGTAGCTTCATATATTTAACCCACAGTGGTCTTTCACCTAACTAAGGCCCCGGTCCACACGCAAAGGAGTTTGGCGGTATCTGACAAACTTTTCAGTTGAATAAGGGGTCCCGTCCAGACGATGAGGCCACGAAACCAACAACATTTAAAACCGGATCCCAGACTGGGACAGGTTGAAGCCGCCTGCTGCAGTGGCTCCGTTTAGACGCCCCTATCCGCATAGCCGGCTACAGGCTGCCATGTTTCATCATTGGAGTCAATGGAGACCTCGCCTTTCGCAACACAAATGTGCTAGCACAAACAACAACAGGTATTCCAAAAAAAGTAAAAAACAAAACAACTGGACTATTTTTCCGTAGTTTGAAGACGTTTCGCTTCCTACCCAGGAAACTTTCTCAATTCAAAAGGTTTGGAGTAATGTGGAGTATCAAGTTTTATACTACTGCCCAACAAAGGCCTATTAACATGCAAATTCAACAGAAACAGGTCCACCCCCTTAGAAATGGGCAGTCGTAAAGCCAGCAGATTTGTTACTTTTTTTGGAATGACCATGACCTGGATAACAGAGAATCTTCACCAGCATACAACGCCTATTATGACTCCTTTGGCTTGATGTGGTTTTATCTTTACGCTCAAACTCAAACATGTGGATGTAGCCTACATTTTAGCAGCTATCTCACAGCTATCCCACCATCTGTTCACAATCTGCATGTCATGTTCTACAATCATTTAAAGCAGTTTCAGTTTCTTGTAAAACTATTTCTTCCTCCTGAACTGGGTGCGATTAGCTAGGGGGGGGGGGGGGCATTCATGTTTTACCCCTGGGGAGGGGATACATTCCTCCCCCCTCGGATCTGAATAAGTAATATTATGGATTTTTCAAAATTTATATTAATACATGTCTTGTGTCCTTCACATTTGTAAATTATTTATTTTTTTGTTTTCAAAGAGTTTTCTGCTCAAAGAGGTTAAAGTAAACTAATACCCACTCCTGAGTCCCGACAGTAAATGGCGCAAGTTTAAAAACAATAGTCTAACCTACTGGATCTAGCTAGCTGCCTGAAAGAGCACCTGTTAGCTAACCATTATTAATAAAACTTTTATTCATTAATAAAACTTTTGAAATGATACCTCCCTTCTGTTTTTTTTTTTTTTTTTTTTTTTTTTTGCAAATCACACACTGCTCCTGAATATTTTCACTTATTCACAACCGCTATAATGCATGAATGTTATCGTTTTATTGGAATCTTAGCTTGCCTGTTCCTGCTTGTGGAAGAGCATCCTGATAGCATTTTGCTAACACCACCATGTTTCCAGTGACGAGACAATTCAAAACGCTGTAGGTGATGCAGTTTGCTGTGCTAGATTTTATTTTGAGGTTATTTAAAACACACTTAATTTGTAGAGGTAGCATGACAAAATGTGAAAAAATGTTCAAGGGGTATGCAGCACTGTTTGCAGTGTGGGGTCAAACTTGTTGATTAAAATCCATGATAATTACTGAAGTGACTTCTAAATATCTTGCCTAAAAAGTTAAGATTCAGTTTTGTTTTTATGACCCAGTAACATGGCAAAACCAAATTTCCAAATAAAAAGATTCAGCTAAGAATTTTTTGCACGTTGATTAAACTTATATTCTTGATAAAGCCTGGTGTACTTCGTAATATAATCATTACCAAACAGTAAAAGCTTTCAATCTCTAGTATGTCTTAACCATGAAAAAACATAAAAATAAGCTGTAACATGTATATCGTCTACTCAAAGTTTAAACAGGAACTCAAATACAATTAAATTCTTTTAAAAAGTATCCAGAAACAAATATGCAGTGTATTTTTTGTTGACCGAAATCACACTAGACCACAAATCCTTTATCTTTGAAGTTTTGAAGCAAAATTATACTATTATCTACAACAATAAATGCCCCTTTGCAGAATAAAAACGTCAAGCGGTGATTATACCAAGAATAAAAAAAGAACTGCTAATGAAACCCTGCTCAACTAATAATCTTTCATTACCCACAATAACACAAAAGGCAGCCTTCTTCCTATAAGCTAGAACAGCTGTGTGATAAATGCCTTGCTCTGCTCAAGTAATTACATGGTTGCCTGTGCTGTTTCATCGAGGCGACCTACCCATCCCCCTGGAGACCTCCCTTCATGAAGGACCGCTCTCCTTTCAGAGACGCTGCCCTTGCTACTGGACGTAGAACATGATCTCCATGACCTCGATTATCACTCAAACTAGGGTTGTCAAAAATATAGAAACTCTGAAAAGTATCAATACTCAAATTCTGTATCAGGATATTAATTTGGCATGGAATCGATACTAAATATTTTGCACACGAGGCAAACGCAGAAGGAAAACCCAAAGTGCAAACAGTGCTTTAAAGTGGCGGGAATGAAGTTAAGCAGCACAACAAACTTGGCCAAACATCTCAAGGACCGAGACCCTGGCCCTCATGATGAACTCCAACAGTTTGATAAATTAGCGTTACGTCCATAATTTTATTCAATACAATAAACGTATGACTGATGTTAGCATGTCCAGTGGTCAACATTAATGTTGTGAGATTAGATATGGCTAGCATGCTACTAGGCTGGTGTTATATTTGGGTTATTTATTTAGCATTTATTTGCATACATGTTTAACTAGCATTTGTTATTCTGTTGAAAAAGTATTTTAATAAATATTTTTTTATGCCTTTTAAGTATTTGTCTTTTTTTATTTACGTGGAATTGAAAATGGTATCGAGTGGCGAATATTTTCCTGGGCATCGATATCGAGTTTGAAACTTTAATATCCTGACAACCCCAGCTCAAACATGGATAAACTGCGCCAGATTTGGAAAACCTAATTCCTGTGTAAACTTTGGTGCTGCGTATCACATCTACATCTACAGTAAGATTGATAGTGGAGGTTTCCGTACCTCCACTATCAGTTTCAGCCTCGCCGTGGAGGAGCAAAGACCATCAAATATTTAGTCAATCAGCAGCATCACTTAATGCAGGTATGAGGGATTTTCAGAACACAGCACTGCACATCACTGAGCAAGTCATTCATAGCAAAAATTGTCATGTGGTGTAGTGCTCTGTGCACATATCTGGGCAAGTGCAGGAAGTTCAGGAAGTTACTCCTCCTACCTGCAGCAATAACCCTAGATCCCAGAACAGGGCACACAGAGGAAATGAATCATCTACCCGTTGTTTGTTTATCCCGATCCCCATTTCAGTTCAAGTAAAGAGACCTTACTAAACACAATGGCTAAAATAAAGGACAACATTTGTGAGATACAGCTGTGAGTTAGACGGATCCCCTTTACTGATCTTTCCGGCCAGTGCAGCCCGTCCTGTGTCAGAGACCTAAACTGTGTCAGCCATATTCCATTAAAGGTGATAATACAATCAGGACAGCGAGGCTTTAAGCAGATTATGGCAGCTGGAAGGAGAGCAACATCTGTTTGTGTGTGGATGTTAGTGTGCGTAGGTGGGTGGTCATCACCTGGCTGCATATAAGTCACATCTGTCACAGAAAGAGATTACAGATTATTGAAAGATTATTTAAAAAATAAAATAATGTGCGCCAAACTATATGACTTTGCTGTAATTATTATTATTATTATTATTATTATTATTATTATTATTATTATTATTATTATTATTATTATTATTATTATTATTATTATTATTATACTTTGAGGCATAGATAGATTAAACCAAATTATGGCCTGGAAAGGTAATTTACTATGTGAATTTTAATATTTGAATTACACAGTGTTTTACACACTTATAGGTAATATAGGCAAAGAGACTGAAACTCATCTTTCTCTTTCTGCTTGCCAGTCTGTGAATGACATGATACAATCCTCTTGTACTCATTCTGCTGCCTCTGTCTTTGCATCATGTAGTTAAAATTGCATTTTCCATTTTGACAACTTCATAAATTTACACTTGCAGGTTGCACAAGAAGATTTTTCCCCAGAGGGAAAAAGAGGATTTCAGCACTCCGACACACATTAAATGTCTCTACTTCTCAAAAAGAAAAGTTACTTTAAGATAACTGCAACAGGAAACTGATGTGTTGTTCATCTAAAGGCTTAAGAACAGTGCAAAAACAAACTGAAAGCTTTATTATTAATCTCCTGATAGATGGCCTCTCTGTTTTTGATGCGCTGAAAACTTTTTAAATTAGAATACTGAAGAAACATTTTTAGTTACTCGTTTTAGACTATGAAACTGATATATTCTTTAGAGCTTACACATAAAGTGAAATATGTCAAGCCTTTATTCTTGGTAATTTTGGCTTATGGATAATAAAAACCATCCATCTATCATCTATACCCGCTTGTCTGTGCTGGGTCGCATTGAACCTGGGATCTATCTTCAGCCATTGCTGGGCGAGAAGCAGGGTAAACCCTGGACAGGTCGACAGTCCATCACAGACCCAGATTCAGTGTCTCAGAAAATTTGAATATTGTAAAAAATAAATAAAAAAATAAAAAATGCTAAATACTCCAAAGTCATTGTCTCACACATCTTAATTGTCTAATTGACTCAAAACACCAACAAAGGTTTGCTGAGCCTCTAAATATTCTGTGAACTTGGTCAAGACTTGACAGATGTCCAGAAGACAGCAGTGTTGTAGTCAAGTCACTATGCCTCAAGTCCGAGTCCAGGTTCGAGTCTCCAGAGTTCAAGTCCGAGTCAAGTCCAAGTCATTAAAAAAAATCTGAGTCGAGTCCGAGTCGAGTCCGAGTCGAGTCACTATTGATCAAGTCGAGTCCAAGTTCCGCACTAAAGTAAGCATAGCCTACATGTTTTTAAACTAAAAAAAAATCCACACTCCACCACATTGCACTAATAATTTAGATATTAAAATCATACACCAAATAATATTCTAATGACATATTAAAATTATAGCCTAATGATATAAAAAAAGTCAAGTCTTTTTCTGTATTTTCGAGTCAGAATGATCTGAATGTAGGAGTCCGAGTCCAAGTTCGAGTCATCAGTGCTCAAGTCCTAGTCAAGTCACGAGTCTCTAAATTTAGCTAATGACTCCAACTCGAGTTCGAGTCTCGGACTCGAGTACTACAACACTGGAAGACAGTCATTGACACCCTCCACAAAAAACACCAAAGCTCATTTCTGAAGCAGCTGGTTGTTCACAGAGTGCTTTGTCCGAGCATATTCACAGAAGGTTGAATCGAAGGAAAAAGTGTGGCAGAAAAAGGAAACAGGGAGAACAGCAGCCTTCAGTTGATTGCTCCCCCAAAATCCATTCAAGATTTTTTGGGAGCTTCACAAGAAGTGGATTGAGGCTGGAGTCAGCACATAAGGGGCCACTAGGCACAACAAACTCCTATACATGGGCTGTCATGTAATATTACATTTTTCTGAGAAAGTGATTTGTGGGTTTTCATTATCTATAAGCTATAATCATCAAAATTCTAAGAAATAAATGTTTGAAGTTGTTCACTCTATGTGTAATGAATCTTCAGTCATGTCGAATAAATTAGAATTTGGGTCAAAGTACCTTTTGAAAATGACATCCTTTAAGCAATTATTAAACCTACTTTTCATTAAGCCCACATGTCTGTATTAAATGTTATTTTTTATCGGTGTGATGTAGTATTCTAATCTTAAATTTTCATTGTATGGAAGCAAAATCATCATCGTTGTTAACAGAAATGAGGGCTTTAAACATCAGTTTGTGAGTAATTATACCATATAATGTGTTTACCTTAGTTAATTGGGTTACAAAAACAAATGCCTTTTTAATAATATTCCTAATATTCTAATTTATTGGATTTGATTGTTTATGAGTTTAAAAACTATTGAGTTTTTTCACCATATTCAACTTTTTTGAGACGTACCTTTGTGTGCACAAAAAGTCAGGAAATGTAGTTATCAAGCCATATGGCATTAAGATTTCTGTATTCGAAGGAAATTAAACATGAGTGTAGCCAAGTGGTTGAACAGGGCGAGACAGCTCTAAACTGCAGCTCGTTGGACCGGTTTCACATGAACGTTACATAGATGTGGGCTCTTCAGTATTGTCTTACAGTTCAGGAGATTGAAGGTTCTCGCAAATAGAACACTGTCACCTCTGGTGCAACGTCATTCCCAGCTCCGAGCCCTGACTCAAAGGACAAATCTCCTGCATAATTTATGACCAGTCATCTAAATCTTACTGGAAGTCAGCCGTTTTGGATTTTAGTCCTTTTCCAATCCTTCACCACCAGACAGGAGCTAGAAGTAACTTTCTTCTGGTTCATAACAGATCTTAAGTGAATGCAGCGGAATATTGTTTCTGAGGCTCAAAAACAGTGCCAACTACAAGCCACAAATATATACAGTGAGAATGGGGTTGAAAACCTTGAATTGGCGGTTCCTAAGGCCCTCGGTCACACCACAGCCCTGAGCCAGAGTGCTGTTTAATGCTGATTACAGCTCTAAAACCAATTGATCTTCCAGCAAACAACTTTTCTAAACATGACATTATGGTTGTGCATAAAGAGGGGAAATTCCTTTTCAGCACAAATATTAGTTTGAAAGCTGAAAAGCAGATTTTTTTTTTGTGTTTGCTTAGATGGGATTGTTTTTTTAGAGCTTCATAGTGTTGCAGTTAGTAGTACTGTTGCCATTTAGCAGGAAGATCCTGGATTTGAACCCAGGCCTGGAGTGTTTCTGCATGGAGTTTGCATGTTTTCCCTACCCATGCATGGGTTCTCTCCAGGAGAGAACTTCCTTCCTTCTATGGTCCACAATGGTAGTTTAGTTGGTCTCTCTAAATTGCCCTTAGGTGACCTGTGATGGACAGGTGACCTGTCGAGGTGTAACCCGGCCTCTCGCCCAATGACCGCTGGAAATGGGCACCAGTCCACCCCGCAGACCCCGTGGCATGGGCGGGCATAGGGGGGCCGTGCCCACCCGCTGAGCCAGCTGTGCCCACCCTGGACTGGAAGCTGTTTGTTTGTTTTTTACCTCGTAGTGGCCATCGCTCTATTAGTATTATCTTTGATATGGCAATCATACAATTCAACTAATCAAATCAACGACTGAAGGCAACATGCAGGCCAATTACAGCTGGAGAGGGGCGGGTCTCTGGGTCAGACATTCAGCCTTCAGAGTCGCCGAGGTTTAGCTGTGGTCACCGTCGGTGTTGGTAGTGTGGGATGGATATTCAGTCTGATTACCAAACAATTACAAGAAGTGACAACGAAGCAAGCGAGAGCGAGCTGGAAGCAGCGCTATTAGTTTCTGTTTAGAACGTCAGCATTGAAGTCAACACTGGAGTAAACATTTAGCTAGGAGGGTTAGCTAGACAGCTAGGAGGGTTAGCTAGACAGCTAGGAGCACAAGGAGCAGAACTCGAGTAAAACTGCCAACCTGAAGAAACTTGGGTTACTTCAGGCAGAAGGGAACTCTGCTTTGTTCTGATCCTTGTTATCCTAGCTGCTGTAATTACAGAACCTCTTCTAGTCTGAATTTTGACTTCAGTGTTCAGCCTGACATTAGCGCTCATGTTTATCAGCGTGTAGCTTATGCTTGACTTTTGAGTCAAGACACAGCACTACAGGTTGTCTATTAATTTCCAGTCCAAACCAGCATAAAACCTGCCCAACTTAAAAGAATAAATAAGCCCAAATCTCAAACTCTCTCATGTTATAAGCACAGAACTATTAAACACATCAGAACATGCCATTAGCACACAAATGTGCTGAAGCAAAGAAAAAAACTTTACGCATACAGGCACCGCACAAAATGTACAATCAGACAACCAAATAACACACAAGATCACTTTAACAATCATGATATATCAACCGGGAAAAAAATACTTATCAATAGCTTCGCAACATGAGTTGTAAATCTACCTTAATATAAAATTAATTTCTCTCACAGAGCTCAAACATTTCTCTTTCACAGCCATGAAATATTTTTAAGTTGATCAGTAGAACTCAACACCTCTTAGGGCGTTTACATTGACCAAACACTTGATTAATCATTATTCTTTTCTTGTTTTATTATAACTATTAATCAATATTATTCATTATAACTATTATTCATTGATGATGTCAGATTCGACAGATTCGACTCATTTCAAAAATAAATTGACCAGTAAAATGCGTTCAAGGAGAAGGCATTTTATTAAAATGGTTTTAGTTTTCTTCCAGACATTGACACCTATTTTGATATATTTTGTTGGTAATTCTTTCTAAAAGCCCAACAAATGTGAAAAGCTTCCCAAATTTTAACAACCTGCCCATATGCTATTTTTGTTCCAGGTCAATGTTTTCAAAAGAAGCCTAATTGGTTGGAAACCTACCTAATTTGGCAACACTGACTACACTATTGCTTTTTGTTTGTTAGTTTTTTTTAGATTTTGAGATTTTATTGAGAATTTCTTTCTCAGCACTGTAGGAGTGGTCTGTAACAAACAGCCGTTTGTTACATCTAGGAATGAACATTTAACTTTGTATTTAAGCACTGTATTTAGCACTTTTGATAGCATACAGCACTTTAAGGATGCATATTTGCACATTTAAGAAATAATTGCACACAGTTACTTGTATAAATGTTTATTGAAGGCATTTCCTTTTTCCTGGTTTTAGATCCAGTGGCACTGCAGCACTTTAAAGTAGAGTGGTTGGGCCCTGGAGAAGAAGGGTGACAAAATTAGAATGGCAACATGTGTGCAATATCTATTTTATCCATAGTGTTGTATGTGGAAGTGAAATGTTTGGTCTTAACTCACCTTGTCCTTGTGTCCAGGTCCGTCCCCTAAAAGAGGCCGGGGCTGAAACGACTGCCTTAAGAAGGTTCCGGACTGGACCAAGGCAGGGAAATGTATAGGGGAGCCAAGTTTAGCTTTTTATATGGTTATGAGGTTTCTATTTATCTTTGGTGTTTGGTTTAGGATTTTATGTAGATAGCTTGGGGTTTTACATGGTTTATGGTTGTTGTTATGGTTTATAGAGGGTTTTAGATAGTTTTAGGATGTCATCTTTAAATGTACACCCCTGGGAGAGTTTTATGGTTTAACCAGTTAGTCAGACAGTATTTAAAGGCGCCTGTTTCATCATTTACTGTGCTGCTGCTGGAGAAGACACATCGCTCTCACAACCTCCTTTGCACTTTGTAAATAGGTATTAGAAAAACAAGTAATTAAAAATTGTGGACCACGACATCTCTGCCTCTGCATCCATCCTTCCACACCCCACGTACTCCAACCTCTTAAGGCCAGCCACGTGACATGGTCACAGAGCCACTGTTCAGCCTGAAGCATATCAAATGCTTTTTTTACAAAGTGTGCCCCCTTGAAAAAATGGAATGCTCCCCCTGTAATTTGTTTCTGAAGCAGGGTGTGACACCCTTTACAGATAAGTTTTAAACAATGAAAGTATGTCCTGTTCTTTCATTTCTCATGAGGATGATTAGTTAATATTAGACAAAGACAGGGAGCATACTCAAAGCGCTGTCCCATGTCTAGTCTAGTTACTGATATAGAAGATCTATGAGTTTGAAGGACATCTACATATACAGAGCAGCCAGTCCGGCTTCATTGTACAAATGCTATTATTATTTTCCAGCTGTGGAAAGATGGTCTTTTAATCTGTATTACAGGGAGAAACAAATTAGAGAATCGTCCAAAAGTAAACCAGATCACCCTGTGAAAACTGCATTTTGTATATAAGTATACGCATGTCTACGCTCAGCATATGGCCTATTTGTGTTAAACGCACTACAAGCCCTTCAGAATGCTAATTATCATGTTCTCTTTCGTTTTGATTAAAATACAGTCGCACACCCCCACCAATGTCCTGGCAACGACACTCCACAGAAACAGTGTGGAAACTGGGCTCCATGGAAACAGTGCTTTACACTTAGGGATGCTGGGAGTTGGTGTTTAAAAACAGAAAATATGATGTCCTGTGTTAAATGCATTGAATGTGTATTTAAGCAATGCATCATCTATATTGGTGATTTTTATAGAATAATTACATGAATTGCTGTCAAATGATTAAAAATGGCAATTTAAAATCACACTGATACACTTTAATCTGTGGTACCTTAGACAAAGAAAAACACTGCAAATATTCCTACGACCACTGCACAATACACTGTAAAATGTATAGTCACAGAAATATTAACAAACAAGAAAGCAATAAATAACTTTATTTACATAGACTCTAAAGGTGCGTTCATGCTGAACACGAATGAGACAAACTGAGGGAGGGATTTCGATTTTATCCAAAAGTAAAGGCACAAATTAACGTGCAGTAGGCGCACGACTAGGGTGAAGCAAAACTGTGAATAGAGCAAAGCGACTTAACTTTCATGTTAATTTGCGTCACATTAAGGCTGCTCCTCGTCCACTTATTTAAGCACAAAAATAATTTTATGTGTTACACATTTAGACATTGCAATTAGGCTATATTTCTATTTAGCAATGATGGATTTACTGTCCAAAGATCCCTGAAGTTTGTGTTACAGAGGGAGACCCGTCCCCAGGCCCCGACACAGTCATGTCTGGGCCTGGGGACGGGTCTCCCCACTAAGTCTTAGGGAGGGGAGGCACTACACCACTATATGCTAAACGAAGTCAGAGAAACCTTTGCTCACTTTATTACTTTTTCTGACATCTTATTAAAATACCTTAAACCATATGACAGGAACATTTTAGCTGTTGTAGTGGGGATGTTAGCTTTTTAAAACAGTACACCTCTAAATCAATAGCCAGTCTATTCCTAATCCCATCCCACACATGAGATGTAATCCAACTTCCTTGGAGTGTAGTGTGGCATCAGCCTTTATATTGGCTCTCTCTATTTCATTGAGCATCCATTGAACCTTAACTACAGTATAATTGCACTACACGTAACAGCTAAAAAAATGATCTCATTCCGTCTCTGTTCCCTTCACACATATACTGCCAAGGTGCTACATTGAACAAAGTCCATACTAAAAACACGTAAAATACGTTGAGTATTTTAGGTACTGTAGCAACCTATGGTCTCTGCAACCACATGGGCCAGCTAAAAGGACAAAATTAAGAGTACTTGGAGGCCGGAAGAGGATTACGTCTGTGTTGAAGCCAGTTACTGACTACCATCCAGCTACCATCCGACGATAAGCTGAGAAAGGAGAAGATGACTGCCCTTGCGTGTAACCCAGTAACCCACTGCATCAGCAACAGCCCAGCTACTGCAGCATGATAGGGCTCAGGGTTGTGGTTCTTGTTGCGTTTTTGTTACCTAACATTTTCCAGCTGTCATTTTAAGGGAACGAATAATTACATCATACAATATCTAAATACCTTTAACAATATTCAGGGGGGGAAAAGATTTCCAGTTGCACACAAACGATGAGCAAGAAAGAAAAATGAGAAGGAAATAAAGAGAGAAGATGGAGACAAGAGAGCCGCCAGAAGGGGGAGGGAGACGGGCAGAGCAGCACTGAGCGTGGTTCAGTTGAGTGAGATGAAGAAGCACCGAGAGAGTGGCCGCAAGCAGAGACGGAGCATCAGAGGGAAGGAGAGAGGAGGAGAGAGAGAGGAGCGGAGCTGATGGAGCTCCTGAGCAAAACAAATGTGTTCGGAGCTGCTGAATATAGGTCACACATCTCCGGTGAATGCTTCCCTCCCTCTGCTGAACCAGATTCTCGCAGTGGCAACACACTTTACACCAAATATTATCATATACAACATGCATCAAAACAGGCATCTCCTTAATGGCCCTTTCTTTTTTGTTTTTCACTAAAATTCTAAAAAGAAATCAAAACAACAAGGAGCATGCTTGGATATCCGCAAACATATCATTTTCTGCTTTTTGACAAATATGCATGCGTTTTGCCAGATAATGCATGGTAAACATTCGAGTCTGCAATCGACGTGACATGGTTCTGTTTAACCATATCAAGAACATGACAGAGGAGGGGGGGGGGGGGGGGTTATCTCCAGTGTAAACAGGCTGACATGAAGACCAATGCTGTCTGCTGAACAGTTGTGCGTGTTGGTTTCTGAAACTAGTCGGGATGCCTAATGCGCCCCTGAGACCAAATATTATCTATGTTAGTCAAACAGAGGGTCTCTCTCTTGAAAGCCCATCTGTTTACTGTGCGCTACACACCTGCCTTCTGCACATGAGCCCAGGAACAGCTCCAGGCTAATAAAGGCGTCTTCGATGGAAAGGTTTAGTTAAACGCTAACACATCCATTTGCATCATTACAATCAGTCACAAACTCCTGGTTGCGCTTAGTGCAAGTGAGGGTGATCTTTTGGTCAATTTAGAGAATAATTATAAACATGTAGATCATTTCTAAAATTATTTAAAATTCCTAAAAGATGGAAGTGTAAATGTTGACAGGATGGGTGGCCAGGTGGGGGCCACTGAGGGTTTTGAGGGGAATGCCTAAACCAAAAGCCACATTCTCAGCTGCTCCTTGCTAGTACGGCCTTAGGGCACCGAAACGGCTTTAATTCTTGTGGCATAAATTCAACTGGGTGTCGGCAACATTAATCAGATATTTTGGTCCACATTGACGTGATAGCATGATGCAGGTGCTGCAGATCTGTCTCCCATTTCAACAAACCCCAAAGTTGCCTAATTGGTTAGAGATCTGGTGAATGCGGAGGCCATTTGAGTACAGTGAAATAATTATGATGCTCAAGAAACCAGTTTGAGATGATTTAAGCCTTACGACACTTTGCATTTCTTGCTGGAAGTAGCCATCAGAAAATATGTATACTGGTCCGAAACAATGATCTTGTGCATTTAAACAATGTTGAGTTGTTGTTGTTTTTTTTTTTTGTTTTTTTTTAAAAAGAAGAAGAAAGCTCAGATTTTCCCAGTCTGTCATTGTCCAATCCTTATCATCCACGTTTCCTGTTCTTAGCTGACAGGAGGGGTAGCTGGTTCAGTTTTCTGCTGCTGCCTCGAGATTCAACATGTTCTCCATCCAGAGATATCATTTTGCATGCTTTGCTTGTCACAATTACAGTAGCTACTGTTGCATATTATCACTCTAACCAATGTGCCCAAAACTCCTCTGACTGCTGACATTAATAGTCCATTTTCATCCACACAGCTTCTGCTCACTGACCATTCTCTGTAAACCTGAGAGGTGATACTGTGGGAAAAATCCCAGTAGCTCAGCGGTTTTAATACAATAAGCAGGCCATGTTTAATAGGATTCAAACTCCCTTCCTTCACCTTTCTGGTGCTCAGTTTGATCTTATTATATTTTTTAACAAATCTAAATTTTTATTTGAGTTTTTATGTTTGTTTTAAAATGCCACTAAGTCAGAAACATAACCAGTGGAAATGTTTTGACATACAGGCAATTGCCCAGGGCGGCATCAGAAAAGTGGGTAGCACCAGATAAAAACAAAATCTTTGTGGTGAACTTTAACAGGTTTTCTTTTGCTTTCATGTGCAGTCTATGGGGAGTTGGCACCTCCTGCTTGGTGGTAAAAATTTGGAGACTAAGCTACACGATTTGTGTGGAATTCCACTGCATCTTATTCTGAGTCTCCGGTGACTCCCTGAATGTTCATTAGTTGGAGGGAACGTGAAGGAGAGGTTCCATTCATAGAAGAACTTAACTGTCCCAAAAAGGTCGAAGAAATACTTTGGAAATAATAATAAAACCCTAAATCTTTTCTGAACCAACAAGATCAGATGATGCCTAGTAAGTTGCTACTTTTATATTACATTTATTACTTTTATAACTATCTTTAATGGCTTACCTTCAAGTGTAACATTGCTCTCATTTTTAGTTTACAGTGCACATTGTTTCAAATCTGCCATAGTCCACTCCAAACCAAAAGCAGTCTAAAAATATGCTGATTATAATGTAGTTTAATGCCACCTGACATTTCATGCTTGACTGGCGGGCCAGCCATCACATTTTCTGCCTGGGTTGAGAGAACAGCAGGGGGTAGGGTTCAGCTGTTTCCCCTTCTCGGGTTTTAGGAAACAGAGCCACAAATGGAGCAATGCAACAATATTAGATGATGGAGCAAAGGGTGGAAATAAGAGGAGGAATCAAACTAAGTGGAGACTGGACAGACAACTTTGCTCAGTGCTCAGTCCTGCTGTATGAAATCAGGCTCGTGGGTATCAAACGTGCAGCGTATGCAGGGCTCCGTCATAATTCAATAAGTCACTCCATTTTCATGTCTCACAGAAGCTTTCAGCAGGTGGTGTTGGGGCTGCAGAGCTGACTGTATGGTGGTCTGCCAGTCAAGGCTGGGATCAATATATTACAGACAGACTGATGGGAAATAAAGCAACAGAGATGGTTGTTGCATGTAACTCGGGTTGTATGACGAGACAAAGGCCTGTGATGGTCAGTCATATTTAATCGCAAAGAATTATGGTTGAATTTCCCTGCATGGAGAGCGCTGACGTCTCTAATGACAGACAGCAGTGCACAATCTAGAAGTAAAAAAAAAAAAGAGAGTTTTCAAAATAAACCAGCATTTAGATCAGGTTGTGTGATCGTGGCGCCATCCAAGTCTCCAGGAAATAGTAAGATTTTACAAAAATCAAACATTTCCTTCAAAGGACCAATTTTTTTTTAGGAAAAATTTCATAAAAAACACAGATGGTTTCCAACATGTGACAAAAAAATATTAGGTACAATTGTAGTTTAATTCTATAGAGGCCTTTTTTTTTTTTTTTTTTTTTTTTTGCAAAAAAATGTGCACGGAAATACGGAAAACCTGGTAAAACTATCTTTTTGAAATCACATTTAAGTTTATTAGCATATTGTTCAGCTCTTTATCATTTTTGGACAAACCTCTTTAGAATCAATGTGGACCGTCTACAGAGCCACAGGTTGCAGAACCCCAGTTTTGGCAGATAACCATCACTTGGTTTGGTGTTCTGCCACACTATTTCCATTTTTAGGATGATTGAACGGTGCTCTGTAAAATGTTCAGAGCTTAAAAACATAAATCTGAACCGTCCTTAAAACTTCACCACTAATATTTTACATGGGGAGCTGTTCCTGGTGTCCTCGTGATGCTGTGAGGTCCCAAATGCTCTCTAACAAACCTCTAACCTCTAAGATTCAAATACACAAAGGTGGACTCAGTTTAACAAAATCGGTGCCATCTGCAGGCAATTGACTGCACTTGATTTTATATAGGGGCACTGGAGTAAAGGGGACTGAATAGAGACCACATCGCGCTTTTCAAAATGTGATTTGGGGTTTAAAAATAATCAATTTTACCTCGTTTGATAATTTACACTACATTGTGTTGGCCCATATAGAACACGCAGGGGCTTGTGGTTGTAGCAGTGACATATATGGAAGACATCTACACAACCTGCCGCACACACTTAGAGATTGAATGACATCACTGCCAATGATTTAAACCCATATCAGATTAACTTAAAATGGGGGGGGGGGGGTTGCTAAGTAGCTTGGAGAGGATAGATACTGGCACTAAATATTTCTCATGAATGGCTGATATAAAATGGGACACCAGCAACACAAATGCTGAATGAAGGATGCCGTGCTTCACCTAACTGATTAATAAACCAGATTTAGTAATTTAATGCATATTTTAACGTACTTTTCATGAGCCTATTGGCCTATTGTTCAGCGAGTCTTTGATACCACATTCCATGTAGAGACTACGGATCCATCCCCCTCCTCGTCTGTTCCTCTGAACCAGCCCATACCCACCCATGGATGCCACTACCGTCCCATTGACGGCCCAGTCATCAACGACTGAAAGCTTCTCTCCGGTGCCACATATTCTCAGATGGCTGTTGCTAAACACTATCGCTGTCTGTTCTTATTCCTAATCACAGACTGGACGTAATCCGAAAGCCTTATGGATACAAATGCCAGAGCCATCCCTCCGCTGGCCAATTTCAATCGCTCTGACTCCACCGAGCCGACAGCCAGGCCCCGATGCTCTGCAGTGATAATAAAACGAATGAGGCTTTATTAAGGACACATGTGCAGATCTGCCGTGGGATCAGCTCTGTCTCGTGTGCTTTCGCGAGGGAGATGGAGCCGAGCCGGTTCCGACCCAACACCCGCCACGAACATGAGGCGACTCGGAATGAAAGCAAATGAAAGAAATAAAAACGCGTAACGCATCTCGCAGCAGCCCGTAAACCAGCTTCGATGCAAATGTGCGCTACCTGCGCGCGTAGGTGCGCGTTGGTGTCGATCTTTGATGGAATGACACAGATTGTGAGCGGCTCACCTCTGTGAAAAACGACTCCATCCCGTCTACTCCTCCCAGACGACGCGCGCCCGGCCCGGCTGAGCGCACACACCGGGTCCGCTCTCGGGTGCGCAAACCTCACCGATGGAAAGGCGCACGTGTGTGTGTGTCGAGATAGGGGGGGGAGGTGGCGATGGCTCCGTGCGTCTGTTTCCCATTCACCGATTGCCTATTTCAGCCAGAATGTGTCTCGGTTCGGCATAGATAAGCACTGCCAGGGCGCTATGCGCCAAGAGGGACACATGAGACAGGTCTACGGAGGCTGTGATGAAAATAAAGAAGAGGAACAAAAAAAATGTCCACGCCGGGAATCCGTCTGAGGAGCGCAAATTGAAGCGAGCACCGTTTTCCAGGTCTGCTTCGTTTAAATGACCGAGTATGCGTGTTTTTGCGTGTTTCGGCGTGTGGGTATGTGTATGCGTGTGTGAGGGATGCTTGTGTGGATGTTGGAGAGGACCAGTCCAAGGATGAGCTTGGATTTAAGCACCGCACACACCGGTGGGGCGGTGCAGACTCAGCCTCCGCCAACACGGAGACGACCACGGCTGATGCGTGAACTACAACGACGTTTCTACTCTTCATAATGCCGGCCGGGCTCATGATGGGAGAGACCCGCTCAGTCTAAGACGCTTGGTTTGAGTCAGAATCAGAACCAGAAAAGCAGCTGGTCCTGTGATCCTCTTGACATTGTGCAAGGAAAAGGAAAAGAGCTGAAGAGCATCTGTTCCAAACGTCTCTAGTAGACTTACTGGTGTTATTTTTACTGTATTTATCTAAGTAACCCAGAAGTTGTTTTAAAGAACTCATTAGTCAGCATCGATCTAGCAATTAAACCTAGTGACAAAAACCGTGTCACCCAGAAGGGCTGCTTTGATCCGGATCATTGTTGGTGTGTCCATATCAAATTATAAAATGCTAAAATGTCTACAGCTGGCAGACAGTTGAAAACCAAGATATTTATATGCGCTGTAAAAAGTCAGAACCTCTTTATTTGCTGTCAAACATTCCATCAAACTCCTGTTTTATGTGCTTCATTTCTATTTGCTAGATGTTAGAAGAACAAGAGGGAACATTTTATACAGACTTTCAGTAGTTTTCCTCAAATTCCCTTATTATTTGGGAGATTTTACGTTATACAAAATTATAACTTATATAGCGCTTTCTCAGTCATACTGACCACTCAGAGAACTGTACATAAGAGTCACATTCACCCAATGGCACACACATTCATACGCTGATATGTAGCTCAGTAGGCAAGTTGGGGGTTAAGTTGCCCAGGGGCACATCAACATGTGACAAGAAGAGGCCAGAATTTAACCCACAACCCTCCAATTGCAAGACAACTCCTCAACCCATCAAGCCACAGATGCTAGTTTAAGTATTAGTCACTGGTTAATCAAGTGATACTATGGAACGGTATTGGTCAATGTCAATTGTAAACGCCCCAAATGTGGTTAAGAGTTCAACTGATCACTTTAAAACATTTCATGGCAGTGTGAAAGAGAAACATTAGTTTAACCTATACTCTATGAAACAGAGAAAGAGAGAAGGAAATGTTCATTTTAGTTAGATTTATAATTTATATTGGTAGGCTATTGATAACTTCTTGCAATTGCTGTGACAACAGGATTGGGAAAGTGCTCTTTGTGTGAAGCTTATTTGGCTGCCTAACTGCACGTTTTGCAGGGATCCTGCAGGTGCAACAGTTTTTCTTTGCTTTAGTGCAGTAGTGCGCTAATGTCTCGTTAAATGGTCTTATGGTGCATCCACAATATTTTGACCTCTACATAGCAAATCGTGCATACCTTTCGGCTCTTATCCAGTTCATGGTTCAAATACTTTCGTGTTTTTTAAATCCTAACATATTTCCAGATATCTACTTTTTAAGTTTGTTGGTGGTGGTTTCAATGCTTCTGCCATCTTGTTTTGTTACGCTACTCGTGTTGTAACGGGATCTCGCGTCACACGAGAAGTCACATGGGATTTTGGTGACATAAGACATATTTAAAGGATTAAATTATGGGTTTCATTAATCTATATTGGGGCATTCAAATGAAAATTGATTTAAATCAACCAATCAATCAATTTTTTAAACCCAGCCCTAGTATGTACGTGCCTTCTAATTTGAAGCAAATCTTCAAAGGAAACTTGGACTCTGCACACTTTCAAGGAATTTTATGAAAACAAGTTAGTATATTTTATTGCTCTTCTAAACAAAACAATGACAATTGCTGCTAATTAGGGGATTACGTACCCTGTAGAACCACAGAGCCGTCTGGAAACTTGCACATTTATGTAAAATGTCTGAAAACAAAGTAATTTATTCCTTTGACATAATAATTGACATAATTTAGTTTATTTAGATCCTAGGATTTAAAAAAAATTAAAGATCCAATTTTTATGATCGCTTTCATCTCTGTGTTTCATTATAAATTCAAAAATTTTGAGAAGCCGTGCTTCTATCGGAAAATTTGAGATGCAGTAATGATGACACACATCACTGCTGTCCATGATTACTCGTCAAAAAGTCACCAGTCCAACAGACGCCTCCTCCAACACTCACAAGCTCACTGGAGCGGACACATGTTGAAATGAACAGACATGAGAAAGTCTGGAAAAAAAAATTTTTCTTGCTGCCACAAGAATGCATTGATTGAGTGAATCTCAGTGGAGATATCCTTCCCTGCTCACTAACACTGACATGAGCGCTCGTGTTCACGGTCATGAGCTTCAGTCTCATGCACATACTGTAGAATCAAATGTAGCTATAGTTTACTCTAAGCATTTAGCACATGTATCTCAATGAGGTCTGAGTGAGTATGTCAGTAGACATCATATGCTGCCTGTGCTAAAAGGCATCACTCATGACGCCACAGGCAATCGGTTTTACGACCGCAGGAGCCATAAATCTCTCCTCATTTATTACCCTCCTTCTCCTCCAGTTTCTTGCCTTCTGTGCGCCTCCTTGTCTTTCACCACAGGCACATCCATTAATGAATGCGCCTGTAGTGTCAAATGGCTTTGACACGGTTATTTAAAAGATGGAAGAAACCTCAGCGTGAAATGTCTGAAATGATCATCAACTACTTTTTTATTTAATTTTTCTAACTTGGAAAGCCAGACTACTTTATGCAAGTCCTCGAATATAAAAAGTGTTGCCCCGGGGCCATTTGTGGCACCTGGACTGACTTTGTGTGCCCCCCCCAGTGCAATTCTAGAATAATATGGTTTACCAGCACATGTGGTTGATGCAGATGGAGACTATTTATTTTTCATTAGGACAGAATCATTACAGACACAAAATGGACTCTGTACCACATTCGCATATTGCACGGTTTTAAATAATACTCACCTGGACACTGTGAATCACGCACTGTCTATTTCCCCTGCATTGTTTACACTGTTTACATTGTTTATCTTCAATTGTTTACATAAATCGCTGCTGCATCTTTATCCTGAAATTTACTGCAATTTACTGTGATTTTTCAAGCTGTGTGCAAACGAAATTTCGTAAAATCTTTTTCCAGTTGAAAATGTTAGGTACAGCACAAAGTATTTGTCTTTTAATAAGCACACTTTTCCCCATTCTTTTTAACTATACAGAAAGCGTTTTTTGACCCAGATCCTATTCTTATTGCTGAGAATATTCACTTTTTTTCTTCTTCAATTGAGCCCAAAAGTATCAGTAACTGGATGACCATCTTTTACTGGGACAAATGTGCAAAAATCCTTTTTGCAGGTTTTAGATCTACAATGATTTACGCATCTCGGTCCAACAGAAAATCTGACTAACGTGTTTAATGAAAATGTTGCATGCTCATATTTTGTGAAGGAGAGGCCCACATGATGAAAAGTTTGGACACCCCTGCTCTAAAGGATTTAACATTTTCAAGTCCTCCATCTTAGGTCTGGGCATGGACTAGATCCATTCTAACACATGCATATGTTTTTAAATCTAATCTATTAGATTGTAGCGCTGCTTGTTTGTTGAAGGTTGTTATTCTACCCCTCGTATCGTTTCGCAGGAAAGCCAAAAAGTTTTAAAATGTGGCTTAAACTGCTATGTAGATAGATATGGATATTGGGGAGGTGTGGCCCAGTGGGAGAGCATGGCACTTGTCCCCTGGAGAGGCTATAAGGTTCTGGGTTCAACTCCCACACACCATGCCACTCTGGGTCCCTGAGCAAGGCTCTTGGCCCAAGAATTCACACAGTGGCAGCACACTGCTCCCTAAAGGATGGGTTTGATGCAAAGAACCAGTTTCATTCGGATATATGTTAGAATGACAAATAAAGATAAATACATGGAATTATTTAAGTGGTCATATATCAAAACTGAAACCATTTTTCAACTAGGATTAGTATTTATTAGAGCAATGTGTCAGACAAAAATTTGGTCCATCACTCAAACTCTAAATGAAGGAAACGTAACTGGACAATCCTGCTACGGAAAGTGGGGGTCCATTAGCTGGAGCGTAAAGGGAAGCTGACTGGGACTTGCTATTAAAGGTCCATATCAATAAATTAAAATATTATTGAAAAGTTGCTTCATTTCAGTGTTCACCAACTAAACCACATCGTATGGATTAATCACAGACTGGTGTTTTCAGAACTTTATGTCAGTTTTCTGCCTGTTAATTATGAAAAACAAATTTATACAGAAAGGTGGTCTTGATGAAAAGTTGGTTTAATACAGTTGTTATTTTCTAAAGGGACTTTTACTCTGACAAATAAGCAAATTCCAAATTTACTGCACTGCCCTCTCTCCCTCCCTTTGCCCCAGTTGTCCACCAGTGTCCCATAGTGCTGCCCCATAGATGGTAATGTTTTGGTTGGTTTAATTTGGACATATTCACTCATGCACATTGAGATGACTAATTTTAGTGACATCACACATCATCCTGTAATTAGTTTATTCTTAAAATAAATATTTGTAAACCATTTAACGTGTCCTTTCCTATTTTCTTCCCTCATATCCTCTCAGACATGCTGTGGCAAAAGATATGTGAAAAATCTAATGTTTTGGACCCTTTGGCTTGCCACACTAATAACCTTAGGTTTCATTTCTACATCCTGAAAGGGAGCTGGTATAGAAGTGGTTTCCATCTGCAAACATAGCTGCATGTATTTGTCAGTTACACAGCTAAACAATGAAGGAAGAAAAATTTTGTCTTAACGGGATAAAAACATCCAGGACAACCAGACTTTGGGAGGCTGGCTGTCAGGGTGCCCAACCCAGCCAGGAAAGAGTTTAGGTTGAAACAAGAAGAGTGTGTGAGGAAAAGATACATGGTGTTCATCCCTGGAGTGTCAGACACAGAAAGGTAAAGAGAGAACAAATAAAAGTGACAGTAGGAAAACACAATTACAGGAAAGAGTCCCCAGCTGCCACATTAAAGTATCACCTAGGCCTCTCCTGACTTTGAAAAATAAGGTTACAGGCTTTTGAGCTCACTCTGGAAGCTTCTTTCGTGGAAAAGGAACCTGAAAGCTCATTTTACTCCTTAAAAGGTCTTTAATGACAGACTTTAGTAATAAAGACGTTTCACCTACTATAGATAATTATGGATTTTGCAATTGATGGAAAGTGAAAAGAGCAAAGGAAAAAATGCTTTTTGAGCTTGCTTTGAAAGTTAGTTTTTTTATTATTTTCAAAGCATTTCAATTTGTGTGGGACGACATTCAGTCGACATGAAAGAATTAAAACACGAACACGTCTTGCCCCTTATTATTTAATATTTAATATTTAATATTAAATTAGGTTACTTTTGCATACGACCACCAGGGGGAATTTGGTAATTAGACGAGTTTTAGTAGGATTGATACTTTATGCATGTCATAAAACAATATCTCAAAAACTTAATATTATAAGTGGATGAGTATTTTTCTAATCATTCTGTTTTTTCCATTAATAATTAAAACATTTTCTTTGAAAGGAAAGGCGTTACTAAAATATGTATATTTGTGACTGTCCCTCTGTAACAAATTTTGGATTGTTTAACTTTATTCACATGAAAGTGTAACAGCTCAGTCTGCCTAAAAGGTACCAGCATTCAAACTGAAAACTAACAACGATTAAAACTTGTTTTTTTACGGTAAACGGTGCGACGTGAGCTGCGTACCTGCAAAGCGATTCCATACCTGTTTTGTTATATGCACCAAAGGGCTCAATCTGATTAAACTGCTTTGGGAAGATGATGTCATCCTGATTCTCTAATCCGACAGGCACCCCCACATGCCACACCCTGCCCCCCGCCCGCACCACCCATGGCTTTTAGAGCAGCATGACAGTCATTGAACCAAAGCACCTCGCAGAACGACCCCCATAATTCCCAACAGGCAGCGGGGTAATTCAATCAGCCAGCTATATAGACTGCAGCAACGCACACATGCTTATGCACTCACCCAGACATATGAGATCAGAATTACTCTAGTCTATTGTGAGCACATAAAAGAAAGCATTAATCTGTAAAATAAAAGTAGCTAAAATAGACAACAAGATGTAGTACTTTGGAATAAGTGTTTAGATTTTATTGGCTGTAACAACAAGAAAACCCCACTGGATGTACTTGATTAAAGCCTAATCCTGATCCGAATGGATTAAATTCCCCAAATCAGTATTTAAGTGGATTACACAGGCTAACCACCCAACTCAAGACACCTCAGCTGTTTTTTTTTCCCCCTCTAATAAATTTTCTTGAAGAGAAATAATGAGAATATGATATCTAAGCATGTGTGAGAAACGTGCTGATGTATTCCTAAAGATCGACGCCTTGTCATTCAAGGTTCGTGTAGCGAGGCCAATCAATAAAATCCTCAAGTTTAATTCTCAAAGGTAAAAAACACTTTCAGTCATCAGCATCAACAGTGCAGCAGCGATACAGCGAGCAAAGCCTAGCAGTTTCTCAGCAGGTTTAACACTCAGATATCCATCAAGGCAGAGAACAAGGCTTTTGTGCTTGGATTTACCTCCTGGACCTCGTTAACTCTACAGTCATCTAAACATGCACAACACAGACAAAGATGCCAGGCCAGATTTAGCTTTGTGACTTTATGTCGTTTAATTCCAGGAGTCGCTACAAACTTGACTTTATGGTCTTGGAGATTTTTTTAAAAGAGAAATAAGTACTTATTTCAGGCATTTGCAGTGGTCTCAAGATTATTCACACAAATCAGCAGATAATTGAAGTGGAAGGAAAATTATATGGGATTTTCAGCTTTTTTTTTCTTTTTACAAACAAGA
Source organism: Fundulus heteroclitus (assembly GCF_011125445.2). Classification (NCBI taxonomy): domain Eukaryota; kingdom Metazoa; phylum Chordata; class Actinopteri; order Cyprinodontiformes; family Fundulidae; genus Fundulus; species Fundulus heteroclitus. Next base: position 19,609,869 of record NC_046379.1, read on the forward strand.
AATTTGTTGGCATTTGCCTCCCTTTGGTCTGCTGCTCCCTAAATAAGATCCAGTGCAACCACAAATGACCTAATCAGTAGAGACTACCCGTGTGTGATCGAATATCAGCAAAACCACAGCAGTGGTGAGGCCTAGGAGGTTTATTAGCGAACATTAGTGAACAATGTCATGAAGACCAATAAATGCAACAAAAAAGATCAGAGACAAAGCTGCAAAGAAAAGTTTAAAGAAGGTTAAATACAAAATAAAAAAAACACTTTATAAGTTGTGAACATCTCACTCCACAGCGCAGTTTTGTAGGAAACCGGAGAACAGAAATCCATTGTTGAAAGAAAGCCACACTGCCTCCACTCTGAAAACATGGAAGTGTCCATGGAGAGGATTTTCTTCAGCAGGAAGATGATTGGAGTAGATGGGAAGAAGGATGGAGCTAAACAAAGGGCAGTCCTGAAAGAAACCCAAACATGTTAGAGGATCCAAAAAGACTTGGGACTGGGATGAAGTCTCATCTTCCAGTAAGGCAATGATCCCAAACATACATGAAAATTCCCTCATGTTCTTCTTCCACTTTACAGATATACACAATTTTGTGTTAGTCTATCACATAAAATGTTATTGAAATGAATTGAAGTGTGTGGGTGTAACACATTAAAATGTTAAAAAGTTGAAGAGATGTGAATACTTTTGCAAGGTAATATACTTATCTCACTTCATGGGAAAACTCATTTCTTATTGAGAAAAAGCATAACACGATCAGTATATGTTGTCCAAATACGACATGTCATGGTCTAATGTTGTGACTCCCTTCTTTGTCAGCCTTAGGAGAACCCTTCAACCAGTCTATTGTTTGTAAAAGCATCAAAACATCACCATTGAACAAGTTAAACATAGACACTTTGACAATAAAGAGAGATGCATACATTTTTTAATACTTTATTATAATTTTTTTTACAATAATAACATAATATAATGATAGATTTATTTAATTAATCTAACATTAATTAAACGAGACAAATAGAATGCATTTAAATGGGATATTTTATTAATTACAATAAAAATAATCACTTGTATTTTTGCTCTTTTTACTAGGTCTGATGACTTTCCAATTGGCAGCTTTAGAAACCATTGCTCTAATGGCTAGTCTCAAGTTCTATAACTTTAAATAAAGGCATCCAACAAGAAATGAATATTTATTCTAATGCCTATGAATAAAATACCTTTTACAGTTTTTATTGATTGCTTTGACCTGTTTGAAGAAACTGGCAACCTCTCAGTTTTCATCATCACCATCTCAGCAGAGTAAAAGACACCTCTTGCAAATGAGTTAACCCATTCTCATTGGTTTGACACATTTTCCCCGCCCTTTAGCAAAATAGTTGATGTCATTCATGCAGTTCAAACTCCATTGCTTTAGCTGTGGTAGCAAAACAGAAACCATATGTTCCAAGCTCTTAGAAACTTCTTGATCAGAATGAAATCACTGAAGCGCCTGATTGACACCTCTTTACACAATTTTTCAATTTGCAATCAGTCTGCAGGCTTTACGTAAAAGGTGCCATGTTGTGTGTTGTTCTTTGCAAGCATGGATGGTCTAAGGCAGATGAGAGGCAGAGTAAGAGGTAGATGGCTCAGGGGAAGAAGATTATGAGGAAGAGGAATCCGTGGCTCAAGTTACAGATGAAATTCAGGCAACTATGATTGATCATGTGGTAAATCATGGCCTTTCACTTAGAGGGGCTGGACAAAGAGTCCAATCTGTTCTCAATAGAAACACGGTTGCATCCATCGTAAGACTTTTTTGACTGGAGAACAGGTAATGTTGCTATACAGTATATACAGATAAATCTCTATATATTCCTATAGAGGAATTCTTCAGTGCATGGAGATGGAAGGTATATCACCGCCCTATGAGCCGATGCCCTTGCTCAATGCAATGACTGCTGCTGCCCATGATATAGATGCAGAGGCATGTCAAGGATGGATCAGGCATGCAAGAAGATTTTTTCCCTGGGTGCATCACAATGGAAAATATTGAGTGTGATGGAGATGAAGCCATGTGGCCTGTTCGTCAAGAGAGAAGAGACAGACAGCTTGAGTATCTTCTGTTGGAATATTTCATTTGTAGCCACAATCTGGGAAAAAAAAGAATGAATAAGCAATAAAATTTGGATCACAGCATATCTGATTCTGCATCCATTTTTTGCAAAAAGGCAAATTTGACTACACATGACACTGACATGTAAGCTGCATACAGTCTTTGGCTAAAATGACCAGCAATGCTGCACTGATTCACATTGAGTGTGGTATTTTATATGTTGTTGCCCCTTGTGTAATGAATGATTGGAAGGGCTCAAACATTTGTGTGCAGGTTGTGTTGAGGGCAAAATTTGCTTTTGGTTCGTATTTTAAATGGATCCTTTTGCAAACAAAATTTGTAATTTTGACCATTTTTGCCACTGTTAAGGCCTCTGCGTTAACTTTTTTAAAAATGTGGGTTTTGAGTTGACTGCTGCGTCAAAGCAATCTATAAAAACTGTAACTGGGATTGTCGGGAAAATTTTGTTTACATTTACTGCATCATCGTTCATCCTGGCAAATGTCACTTTGAAGGTGTTGTAGTACTGCCAAGTAACCAGGTGGTGGTGCTAGATACTCATATCAGATGATTCAAAGCAGCGCAAAGGGCGAGGGACCAGGGAGAGCCCGCCTTTGTACAAATCTGATTGGCTACTGCTGATTTTTCGCCTCAGAGATACTCTATTGTGATTGGACGATGTTTCTGCTGGTTAGCTGCGATAGACGTCACACTGCTAGGTGTTTCGAAAATGAAACTGGCTTGTGCCTGACTTCTAAAGGGAGCCGTGAGAGAATGACAATTACAGCAAGTCATCGGACACAAAATCAAGCGGAATATCACATTTAGACCCGAACTCGAGGGGAACCAGGGGGGGGCGTTTGGACTTCATGCTACGGGAACCGATAGGGGGACATGTTTTTGGTGAGGTAGGCAGGCCTGCGCTGTCAAAACACGACAACACACCGTAGCCTAGTGTTGTTTCTCATTAAAAACCTAACACTGTGTCAAACAACTCATCGCTTGTTTGGGATATTTTAAGTACAACGTAGCTGATACCTGCTCGGCCTATTGCTCAATATGGTCATTTCCGTCAAACCTTCGTTGTCCTATCCACCAATAAACAGGCAGTTTTAGAGAGAAGACCCATTCTTTTATATTTATGTCGCATCTTTCTCAAGCGTCTCATATCTTTCTTGATATTGCAGGGGATGTTGACTAGCCTCCAGAAGAGGATGGACCACATTTGGCTGGAATGGATGTAAGTCTAATTGTAAGTCGTTTGGTTATGTGTTTTTTAATGGGTTTTTTTCTTACCTGCTTTGAATATTATGAGAGGTCTACCGTGTTTTGTCGGCGTGCTCATACGTTTCCTGTTACAGGATGTCAGTCTACCTGCTTTACAGACTTCCCAACAGAACAGAGCCAACCCCCCTCCTTACATCGCAGCATGGGATGAAATGCTGTTTCATTGTGGGCTATTTAAAGCTGAATCTCAGTGGGATCATGTCAGTGCTTTTATGGTCAAATATTTTAATTGCCGTTTTATTTATTTGTTGTTGTTTTTTTTTTTTTTTTTGCCTCATTAGTCTTTTTTTCTTTTAAAATGCTTTAAGGGAACCCCTCACGACAGATTCTGCTCGTTCGCCATGCTTTGCAAGACAAAAAAGGAAACTTGCGTTGGCAATTGAAAGTGCAGGTTGTTCAGGGTGGCTGGTGAGAACTGGGCGGAACAAGATGAGATTCGATATGAAAAGTGAAAGCAGTCAGTTGAGTTGGTTTGGGTATCTGATCAGGATGTGTCCTGGGCGCCTCCCTTTGGAGGTTTTCTGGGCACGCCCCACTGAGAGGAGACCCCGGGGAAGACCCAGACTCGACAGAGAGACTATAGAACCTGTCTGGGCTTGGGAACGCTGTGGAAAGACGATAGATGGATGGATGGATGGATTATGATACGCTTGATTTAAAAATAACAAAACAACACATAATATCAAAGAACAGACACAAAGATTTTGAAACAAAAATGTTTAACGTGAGCTAAAGGGTTAAACTTTATACAGCTTGCCTACCAGGTTGTCCCTGGTAGCCATTTAAAGGTTTTACCTTAATAGGAGTGATTGATGCAGCTGTTTTACTTTCCACAGCTTGACTGTCTGGATCTATATATTTTTTTATGACCAGAAATATTCCCAAACAGCCACATCAGTCATTTTCTCCAAGTGTGAGGGGGAAAAAATGCCCCGGCCTTCTTTCAGCCTGCTGGCCGACAGTGTCCAGTAGGAGAGAGAGGGGCAGAGCGGGGTTTCGCCTTGTTCAATTTAAAAAAGAAAAACCCACTCTGGTTCTTTCTCTGGCGTCTCATTAAACAGGCTTTAAACCTTGTTGTCAGCAAAAATTCTGCTTCCAAGTTGCTGTTTTCAAAACAAATGTCTTCCTTCTTTTTAATTAATTAGCATCTGAGACTTAAACACTGCAAAAACGGAACTAAAAATAAGTAATATTGTCTTGAAATAAGTGTATCTGTCCTTGGTTCGAGCAGGTAAATAAGATGATCTGCCAATGGAATAAGACTTTTGCACTTGAAATAAGAACAATTCATCTCCATCATCTTATTTCAAGTGCAGTATATCTAATTATCTTATTTTAGGGGTAGAAATACTCATTCCATTGGCAGATATTCTTATTTATCTGCTCAAATCTAGGATAAAACACTAATTTTAAGAAAATTTTTCTTATTTTTAGATCCATTTTTGCAGTGAATGTCTTCCCTTTTCTTTGACACTTTCCCTTTTTCGTTACTTCTCCAGGCTCCAGGCAGCAGAGGCTTCTTTGTGAGACTAAACCAGCCCTACCACCATGGCGCACTTTGAGACCGAGTACCAGCGCCTGGAGGCGTCCTACAGCGACTCTCCTCCTGGCGAGGAGAACCTGCTGATGCACGTGCCTGAGGGAAGCAAATGTACGGCCCAGATCCCAAGCACACGATTAATGCAGCATATTATGCACTTAAACCCTTTTTCATGTCACCGAACACGTTTTATTAGTTTGAAATTCCTCTCTTTGTTTCTTTTTCAGCCCAGTGGCACCACATAGAAAACCTGGACTTGTTTTTTCAAAGAATATCCTTTTTTTCCCTTCCTCCTTTAAGAACTTGTGCACTGTGCTGAGAATACAAACACAAATAATATCTGACATCTGATGCTGCGCAATTTGTCCTTAATTTTCATCACGTCTATAACCTGCACCAGAAGAATGGCTTCACCTGCATGCTGCTGGGAGAGATCTTTGAGCTGGTGTACGTATCCCACCCACCATACCTTTCTCTAAAATTTTAACTAGCACTGTGTAGCGCGCCTCACAGTTTTGTTTGAACCCCGTGCATTTCGTCTTCCCTCCGTCTCCACAGACAGCTGCTGTTTGTGGTCGGTTTCACAGTTTTTCTGGCCAACTGCGTGGATTATGACGTCCTCTTCGCCAACAAGTTTGTAAATCACACAGATTCATCCAAAGTCACGTTACCGGATGCGATCCTCCCAATGGATGTCTGCAGCGCCCAGTGAGTATCATCATGTCCACGTTACACCGCTCTGCGTACGGCGTTTCCACACTTTGTCACGTTACAACCAAAAGCTTCAACGTATTCTGGTGCGACTTGCCGTGGTTGGCCAATACAGAATTGTGCGTACTTGGGAAGTGGAAGGAAAAGGATGCGCCGTTTTCGGTGTGTTTATAAATGAAGAAAAAACTACAAAGTTCATTGATATTAAGCCCCCTTTATTCACAAAGTCGGTGGCCTGCACAGCCGACCGAAAAAGTTAGCTTTGCAAACTCATATCCCACAAAGAAAAATATTAGCGCCGCAGCCGTTGAGCTGTAGATGAATGGAGAAATTTGAGGAAGCTAACCGCTGAGCAACGGCTGTCCCTCCGTCTGTGTAACACGTGTTCAGACTAAAGGTGCTGCAAACATTTTTCACATGTTATCATCATGTTTTAACAAGGTTTTGAACAAATTTGCATAAAATTAGCACCATATAAAACAGATTAGGTGAATATATGACAATTTAATAACTTCCGAGCGCGCAGTGAGATATATATATATATATATATAATATATATAATATCTGTTATTATTAGCAAAAATGGCAGATATGAATATGTTGTCGTGAACGTTATCGTAGTTACAGTTATCAAAACCAATAAAATGGACAATAACCACTCCACAGACAATTTCGAAACTTAGCTTGAATGATAATGTGATGAGCAAAACTTTAGCTCCGCTGTCATCTATTTTCATAGTATTGTGATATCATGCTCACCGCTCCTCAACATAAAATCCGGCGTGACCAGTTCCCTTCCAGAGTTACCTAGTTAGTCAGCCGTGGCTCGTTTGTATTCCTAAACCTTTTTGTTTCTTCCGTTTCACAATGACGTGCTGCTCTGGGCTGGTCCACCAGACAAACCGTGTGGACAGATTTTTGTCTCGTCATAATAAAAGTGGACCGTTTCTTTCTCAGTATCAGAGACAACACGTTTGTGATATTTCTGCTGATCATCTCGGGGGTGTTCTGGCTCCATCGACTGGTCAAATTCCTCTACAACGTCTGCTGTTACTGGGAGATCAGATCCTTCTACATCAACGCCCTGAAGATGACCATGGTGAGGCAGTTTGTCGTCTCCTCTGACTGATGCTCACTGTGTTGACACCAAATACAGCCACTGATGTTTATCGCGGCTACAGACATTAAAGCCTGACCTGTGACTTTTTGTTCTCGCCCTTTTAGTCAGAGCTCCCGTACGTGACGTGGCAGGAAGTTCAGGCCAGGATCATCGAGATCCAGAAGGAGCACCAGATCTGCATTCATAAGAAAGAGCTGACGGAGCTCGACATCTACCACCGCATCCTCCGCTTTAAGAACTACATGGTGTGCACATTTGTCACTTCACAATATGGAAACCATTCGTTTCCAAGCAATCAAACGCGGTAACCTCATCCTGAACATGTCTCCCTGTACTTCTCAAGGTTGCTATGGTGAACAAGTCCCTCCTTCCCGTGCGGTTTCGGCTCCCCGCGCTCGGAGACTCTGTGTTTTACACCCGGGGACTCAAGTACAACTTTGAGCTCATCTTCTTTTGGGGACCAGGTGCACGAAGCGTTTATTTCAACATGCCTTTTGCATTTTGGTCCAATATGGACGAACTGCAGTTTGCTTACATGCAATCTTCCAACAAACGGCTTTCAATTCCTGCTGAAGCTTTTGTATTGTGGCTTTCCCTTCATCTCACGTAGGCTCCCTCTTTGAGAACGAGTGGAGCCTGAAGCCAGAGTACAAGAGAGGCGGTAACAGGCTGGAGCTCGCCGACAGGCTGGCCTCTCGCATCCTGTGGATCGGCGTTGCCAACCTGCTCCTGTGTCCGGTCATCCTGGTGTGGCAGATTCTGTACGCCTTCTTTAGCTACACTGAGGTAAAATGACTGCGACACCCACGCTAGCTAAAGTCGCTCGTCCTCGCCGTGCATGACAGTTGTTCGTTTTACGTTTTGTGCGCGAAGGTAATCAAGCGAGAGCCCGGATCTCTGGGGGCAAGGTGCTGGTCGCTTTATGGTCGATGTTACCTGCGTCATTTCAACGAGCTGGACCATGAGCTCATGTCCCGCCTCAGTAAAGGATACAAGGTCGGTGCATCGCCTGATCCCCTCAAATGAAAAGTCTGAAGCCATTTTTACAGTTATTATTGCTATATTACTATTACTACTATAGTAATTACTATTACTATTTTAAATTTTTAGAGCAGTCATTCCCGATCCTTGTCCCTCAGGCCCGCTGTCCTTCATGTTTTAGATGTTTCTCTTCTGCACCTGATTTAAATGATGCCGTTCCCTCCTCAGCATTCCTGTCCATCGCCCATTATTAGGTTAGGCCCCATGTGCAGCAACCTGCAAACAATCAGGACCAGGGTTTGGAATCGCTGCTTCACAGCGAAGAAAAAGGCGTGGAGTGAAGTTAATGATTAATCCCGTCCTCCTCCTCCTCCGTTGTTTGTCTTTGTATCCAGGCTGCATCCAAGTACATGAACTGCTTCCTTTCTCCACTGCTGACGGTGGTTGCCAAGAACGTGGCGTTCTTCGCCGGCTCCCTCTTGGCCGTTCTCATCGCCCTGACCATCTACGACGAGGACGTTCTGGCGGTGGAACATGTTCTCTCGTCCATCACGCTGCTCGGAGTCTGCATCACAGTCTGTCGGTGAGAGTCACTGAAGTGAGCCTGTTCGAACGCACACAGTTACCTGTTTTAGTTTTACGCCATTAACCGTTATTGATGGATGGACGGTGCTTTGCAAAGGTTTATTGTGAAACTTTGATGAGAACTTTTACAAAAAACGCAGTTCCCCCCCTCCCCCCCCCCCCCCCCCCCCCCCCCCCCCAATTTCACATGTTTTTGAGTAAAGGTTATAATTTATAATTGGGATATTCTCTAAGATTGCAAAGTGAGAAATCTGGAGGGTATTCCACAGAGTGGATCACGGTGCGACCCCCACGTTAGGCATCCTTGTTAGAGAACATTAGTTAAACAAACAGCGTCACAAAGACCAAGGAACACAGCAGACAAGCGCAGAATAAAGTTTAAACCAGAGTAAAGGTACAAAACACCTTAAAATGGAAAGGGTACGGCCCAATTAAAAATCTGCTGTGACCAGACCGTGGCGTCCATCTAATATGACAGTCTGAGCAAAGGAGAGGAGTAATTGTGGAGGAGATGACGAGGTCCACAAGCTTGGTGGGAAAATCTATCTACAGGACAAACGATTACTTCTGCGTTCCACGAGAAAAGTGCGTGAACTTCAGCCTGAATACACCCTTTCCCATCGTCAAACAAGCTGGTGGCTGCAGCATGCTGTTGGGACGATTTTCTGCCAATTTACTGGTTTAGGTCATGCTATATGCCTGTGTTGCAATGTCCTATTCCAAGCATAATTTAAAATGAGAATCTTTGAAAATGACTTGAAACATTTGTGTTTACGGGTTCTCTGCTTCCGTTTTAACTTGGCTTAAGCTAGACAGTTGGTCTGCAGATGTGCAAAGTTGGTAGCGTCCTAAAAGTCTGGTTTAGCTGATTGTTGTGCACGATCACCTAGCATTGCATTAAAATGCAGCGAAGTTTGTGCTTTGTGACGTGACAGAATGTAAAAGAGCTTGCTAGCAGGTGTACGGACATCTGGATGAATTTGGGTCCTAACAGGGAAAAAAAACGTACTGAGAGAAAAGAGGAAAGGAGTTATTTCAGTAAGTCTGCTTTGTGCTTTGGCATCTTCAGCAAACGGAAACCCAAATGAAACGATGAATAAAACTAAGACGGTTTTCTTTATTATAACTAATCAGCCAAGGCACCGCGTTACGGGGAGAAACTCTTTATCTGTTGTTTTTATTTAAGTTAGTCTGGCATGGCATCTGTTGACGCCTCAGTCCTGTTTTTTTTTTTTATTTTTTTTTTTATGGAACCTACTAATCTTTTCCTCCCGTTTGTCTCTCTCTCCAGGTCATTTATTCCTGATAAACACATGGTGTTCTGTCCTGAGCAGCTGCTGCGGGTCATCCTGGCCCACATCCACTACATGCCTGACCACTGGCAGGGCAATGCGCACCGATACGAGACCCGAGACCAGTTCTCCCAGCTCTTTCAGTACAAGGCTGTGAGTGAGAAATAATCCCTATGATTGGATGTCCGGTGTCAGAACTCACTGATCCCACAGTAGGATGTAGGGTGTTCTGGCTCAAGGACACGTTTTGTTTTTCTGCTCCAGAGTTTGATCTGATGCTATTTGGGTTTCAGGTGAGAAACTTTTACCGTGTTCCCAGATTTACTCATCTACCTCCTTGTTTCCTCCCTTCCAGGTATTTATTCTCGAGGAGCTGCTGAGTCCCGTGGTGACTCCCATCATTCTCATCTTCTGCTTGCGGAGGAAGTCCCTGGAGATCATTGATTTCTTCAGGAATTTCACGGTGGAGGTGGTTGGGGTGGGCGACACCTGCTCTTTCGCCCAGATGGACGTCAGGCAGCATGGACACCCCGCGGTGAGGCCCGGCCTGACACACCTTCGCAGTCCTCGCCGGCGAGACAAACCGATTAAAATTGCCGTTCGATCTCAAACCCCTGCAGTGGATGTCGGAGGGGAAGACGGAGGCCTCCATCTACCAGCAGGCCGAGGACGGGAAAACGGAGTTGTCGCTGATGCACTTCGCCATCACCAACCCGCACTGGCAGCCCCCGCGGGAGACGACGCACTTCATCAGCCAGCTGAAGGAGAGAGTCCACAGGGAGGCTGCGGGGGCCTCCTCTGACACACATCCGCTCTCCTTGTCAGAGTCTGAAGTAGGGCCATTAACAAAGCGTTATCTCTGTGGTCACGTCTGATCTCGCCGCGGTTAATAATCAATTTGCTCTTTTGCCCCTTTTTTTTTTTTTTTTCTCCAACCTGCAGCCGAGGAGTCTTGTTGCGAACATCCTGGCGGGCCCCTCCACCCTGGCGTCCGTCCATTTTGCCTGCGACAGCTCTTTGACCAACAGCGGCGTTCCTGAAATGCCCGGTGGCGCCGCCGCCTTGCGCTCTCTCTCGCCGATCAGCGGCAGCCTTCACCTGAGAGGCAGTCTGAGCGCGGCTCACAGAGCGAGCGGCTTCACCGGTAGAACGATGACGGGGTCGGGGTGAGCGAACGATCGTTTTCAGACTCGTTTCCAAAAACGGCTCAGAAAGGCTGATGTTTACAGCGAAAGGTGTTTTACACCCCTCCCAACGTTTCCACATTCTGCCATATTACACACTGCAAAAACGGATCTAAAAATAAGTACAATTTTCTTAAAATTAGTGTATCTGTCCTTGATTTGAGCAGGTAAATAAGATGATCTGCCAATGGACCCCTAAAATAAGATAATTAGACATCCTGCGCTTGAAATAAGATGATGGAGATGAATTGTTCCTATTTTAAGTGCAAAAATCTTATTCCATTGGCAAATAATCTTATTTACCTGCTCAAATCAAGAACAGATACACTCATTTTAAGAAAATTGTACTTATTTTATGTTCAGTTTTTGCAGTGCAATGAGAAACTGCAAGGTATTCTAATGGCTTTTTATGTGGGAGACCTTCACGAAGTGGTGGATAACTCTGAAATGGAAACAAAAATACTTAATTTATTTTAGAAGACAAAGCAGGAAAGTATTCTGTTTTTCAGCAACTTCACTGCAAAAAACGGAACTAAAAATAAGTGAAATTTTCTTAAAGTGAATGTATCTGTCGTTGATTTGAACAGGTAAATAAGATGATCTGCCAATGGGATGAGAGTTTCGCACTTAAAATAGGAACAATTCATCTCCATCATCTTATTTCAAGTGCAGGATGTCTAATTATCTTGTTTCAGGGGTCAAAATACTCGTTCCATTGGCAGATAATGTCATTTACCTGCTCAAATCAAGGACAAAAACACAAATTATAAGAACATTTTACTTATTTTTAGATCCGTTTTTACAGTGTTGGCCTTTTTTTCCCTCATTTACGTCTTACTTTTGTCCCCCTTTATTCGCTCGGTCCTGAAGAACTGATGCCCGAACTGTGAGCTCAGGCAGCAGCGCCTGGGAGGGTCAGCTTACGAGTCTAGTCCTGTCAGAGTACGCCTCCACCGAAATGAGCATTCACGCTCTTTACATGCACGAGGTAAATCCGTACGCCTGTCCGTGTTCAGACGCATCATTATGAATCCATTGTCTCAGTCCGTTTTCACTCTGAGCTGTTTTTTCTGCCCCACAAAGCTCCACAAGCAGCAGTCCCGCGGCGACCTGTCGCGTCACACGTGGCACCGGCAGGAGAGCGACGAAAGCAGCGACAGCATCCCCGACGAAGTGCGCAGCGAGCCCAACGCCCGCTCCCGACACGTCCCGCGCTCGCACACCTTCCCGACCACGCTGACGAGTCCCGGTGCCGGGTCCGCCTCAGCCGCCAGCGGCACCGCCGCGGGCCGGGATGGGGCGGGGCCACAGAGCAGCAGTCAGAGGCGCCACAGTGGACCCGCCGCAGGTGTGTGTCGTCATCCACGGTTCCTTCTTACAGTGGCCAACCACTGAGCTATATAATACACTGGAGTGCTAATTTTGCCGAAAAACTGAAGTCACTGGCCGCCATCTTGCTACTCCCTACTCTCACAGAATCTCATAGGATTTGGTTGCAACAACAAGCAGTTTTCTGGCTGTGTGAAAACGTTTCATAGGTAATTCTACAGTCAGTGGATGTACTAACACTATTAACTACTAGGAAATTAGGTGCTGAAATATTTTACATGTTATTCATATTAAATATATATATCACTGATTCTTGAGAGTCGGGACAAAACATGTCCCACATAGAAAAGTCTAATTTATAGCCAAAAATAATAAATTCATCATAATTGACATACTTACAAAGTTAAATCTAAAGGAATAGTATATATCTATCGGATTTTTAGAATAAACCTTTTTATCTTTTTGGGGAAAATTTGTTTAAATGTATGGTCTTTGGTTAGAAGGTCCATGTTATTTTACTTGTCCTCAGCAAGAGGTCACAATATTAACATCCCAAAAAACTTTAAAAAAGCTCTAAAATTGTGAAACCATAAATATCAAATAAAAAATAAGGGGTATTAATATAAAAAACAATGCATGAAGTAAACATCAAACAATATTTTCCATAAAAATCTGTCTATTAAAGTTGTGTCCTCAGTTTCTGTCAACTCCGTCAGATTTTTTCATAAAGCTCTTTAAATCAGGAAATGGCATGGTCAGCTATATCTCTGAGGACCCCTTTTCATCTCCCTGCCTGTGGTGAATGCAGCATTACCACACATACTCTGGTACATTTTAAATTTTTTAGACAAACAATGTCAATATTCCTATGGTCACAGCTGCTCCATGTCAATACCGTCTTTCTGTTGAGATACTTTTTTAAACCATCCATCCATCCATTTTCCGAACCGCTTTATCCCTCATGGGGTCACGGGGGTTGCTGGTGCCTATCTCCAGCGTTCACTGGGCGAGAGGCGGGGTACACCCTGGCCAGTCTGTCGCAGGGCAACACAGAGAGACAAACAGGACAAACAACCATTCACACACACACTCACACCTAAGGACAATTTGGAGAAGCTAATTAACCTAACAGTCATGTTTTTGGTCTGTGGGAGGAAGCCGGAGTACCCGGAGAGAACCCACGCATGCACAGGGAGAACATGCAAACTCCATGCAGAAAGACCCAGGGGTGTACTCGAACCCAGGACCTTCTTGCTGCAAGGCAACAGCGCTAACCACTGCGCCACTGTGCAGCAATTTAGTGTGGTTATTGGGACAGCTAGCAACTGAGGAAAAAGTACCTAGCTGCAGTGTACAATACATGTTTTGGAGGGAAAATACATGCCCTTACGTCAACTCCGTCAGACGTCAACTCCGTCAGTTTCTACTGCTGACGGAGTTGACCTGTAAGCTGACGGAGTTGACAAAACCACCAATTACCTCTAATGTGCGAATATAATATTATTTGTGAATATAGTGAAGGGTTAAACTGATATTTCAGGGTTTTATTTACACATAAATGCACATACATAGCATGCATTACATTATTTAACCATACGCATCTGACTTCTAGAGAATGGGCAAGCAGTGGTCTGCTTATTATTGTTACATGTAACTTTGCCAGCACTTTAATATATATATTTATTTATATATGTAGAGACAGAGATAGAGAAATGAGAAGCCTGTGTGTAGATTTTCACAACATCTGGTTATGAAAACTACATACTGCACCTAGAGGATTTTACATCCATCCATTCATCCATCAGTCAATCAATCATCCATCCATCCATCCATCCATCCATCCATCCATCTTCTGATCCGCTTAAACCCTCATAGGGTCGCGGGGTTTTCAATCAATCATATCAAGTAAATAAAAATCAGATTCTATAGTCTTATTCAAGTACATTTTTCTTTATTTCAATTTGTATTGTAGAAAAAATGGCCGGACAGAAATTGTCACTTGAGGAGTAAAGGAGAAGAAATAGAGAGTACCAACAAAAGAGAAGAGAAAAATTAAACAGTGACCAAGAGAGCAAGCATGCTATGAAAGAGAAGGAAAGACAAAGATGGAAGAAGAGAGTTAAAGACAAAAAAGTAATACAAATAGACGAGATGGGAGAGAGGACAAAAAAGAATTGGAGAAAGTATTGGAGAGAGGCACAGAAAAGGTCCAGAGAAAAAACATCCAATGAAGATGCAGTGCTGAAGGCACACAACCCACCAGATAGTCCGCAAGATCAGCATACTCCAGAATACAACGCCAGACACAGCAGATAGTCTCTCAGACAGGAAAGGGGGAGAAATAAAACGAGAAAAAGGCATTCAAGAGAAATAAAAATATATCGAACGGTTTTACACACACACACACACACACACACACCACTTTAAAGTAAATGGGTACTTACAAAAGAGGAAAGGAAAAGAAGAACAGGTGGATGAGAAGATGGAGAGCAGGAAGTGGTATAGGGGAGGCAGATGAAAACAGAAGGAAAGGAGGGCCCCTAGTTTCCCTTATTGTTTTATTGATAGTTGCAAACGGTATAATTTATAATAGTTAAAAACGTTGTATGTGCAATATGTGTTTTATAGTTTGCTTTACAGTAAGTTAAATACTCTAATAACAAGGAGTATTTTTAGTAGTAGTGTTCAAAGAGCAAATCTGTTCAATAATCAGCAATGCGCACATTTTTTGTCAACACCGTCAGATCTTCATCAACAGTGTTGGATGTATGTTTTTGTTAATTTTTTAAGAGAAAAAATATTCTTCCTTCAGTTTATGTTGTTTTTGTAATAAAGAACCATCTGATCTACATCCTCTTATATTTTATTTATTTAAGGAATTTGTTTTTACAATATTAAAATTAAAATCAAAGTTTAAAAATGCAAATATTTAGAAATCAGAGTTTTCAAAATAGTGTGAAATCATAACTAAGTTTATATATTGTATTTTGTTTTTTACATAGAGTAATTAAACATTATTATAATATACTTCAGAACTTCAGATTCTTGTATGATTGGAAGAATTAAAATTATATACTTTTTAGTGTGTCTGACGGAGTTGACAAAAATCCAGTTCTGAAGGGAAACATGTTTATTTGTTAAAAATTTGTTTTTATTTAGAACCTGTTCATTTACATGGTTAAATAGCTAAGACCTTTATCTGCAGAAACATGTAACTCTAATTGATATAGTGTGTATTTTTAAAAATATTTTTTTTAAACGTGTTTTGTCCCAACTCTCAAGAATCAGTGATATATATGTGTGTGTGTGTGTATATATATGTATATGTATATGTGGTGTGTGTATATATATATATATATATATATATATATATATATATATATATATATATATATATATATATATATATATATATATATATATATATATATATATATGTATACATATATACATATATATATACATATATATATATGTATATATGTTTTTGTATATTGTTATTTATATATTTAAAAATGTTAAATACATATATTTAAATGAATAAAATGCTAAATATTTCAGCACATGACTTTCTCAGTACTTGATAGTTTTAGTACATAACATAAAAGTACATGGCATTTGACATTTTAAAAGTCTTAAGCCCCTCCTGAACATGACAAAATCCTCGTTATTCCATGCTGTAGCGCAAATATTCCCTAGTTACTGGGGGAAATAGGGAGTACCAATATGGCGGCTGGTGGCTTCAAAGCGACTCGTTCAAACAGCAGCCGATTAGCACTCCAGTGTATTATATAGCTCAGTGTGGCCAACGAGCGGAGCGAAAAAGATTGTAATGTGACACTTTCTGAAGTGTAGAACCTTCATGCAGCACTTTTTTTCTTTTTTTTTTTTTGGAGCACAGCTTGCAAATCCAGTAATAGGTTTTTGCATGTTGTCTTACTGAGCTGACAAATCTGGGTCTCCGCTGATCGTCTCAGCGCTTCCCACCTTCCCGTGTGGAAAAGATGCGATCACAGAAAAGAGCGCAGCTCGAAAAGCCATTCAAAGACAAAGTGCTACATTCACAAAGCGCTAGAGCAGCTTTTTGTGCTAGTTTTGTCCACTTGTGATTAACTGGAAACAGACTGAAATCTGTTACAAGAGGAAGCATCAGCAGATCATATCACACCAGAGGGGAAGTGCACCACAGTTGGGCTCCTAGCTGTTCCTTTTTGGCTATGATCTATGTTTCTCGCGAGATGCCTCTCGACATGATTTGATGCTGATGTGCTGAAAAAAAGTTGAGGATGTCTTTATTTGGGAAACAGATACCAAAGTACAACTTTCCAAGATGCTCAACATTCCTCATTTTAACGCAAGGGCAAGGATGCGAGGGTTCTCATAAAAAAAAGTACTTTATTCTCAATTTTTTATTATTTTTTTTATTCTCACAATAAAAAAGCGTAGCTTGCAGCTTTGACCGGTGCATTGCAGTCAGTTCTCATTTAGCATGTCTTTTTTTTTTTTTCCAACTACCTTCTCTTTGCTTCTGCTTTTAAGACCCTTTCGGTGCCGGTGCTGCAAAGGTTGTGAGGACGCCGCTTGTGCCAATGGGTGGATGGGCTGAGGACGGTAAAGCATCATCGAGACATCAGGAGCCTCTACAGGAGGAAACCTCGGAGGACGAGCTGCCTCCTCACATACAAAAGGTAATAATAATAATAATAATAAATGTGTGGCAAAAGTCAGCCGTGTCATTTTTCTTCAAATTGTGCTGCCTTTTTGACGCATTTGTCTTATTTTTGTCTCGCTTTAGGTTACATAAGCCATATGAAGAAGTACTATCACAGAGCACTCATCCTCATCCTTCTCCATACCTGCACTTTGGTCTTCGCCGAGGCGTGAAAACAGAAGTGTGCCGCAGGGTTTATCAGAACCCCTTTAAACTTTTCAGAATTCAGCTGGATGCGTTGATGTTAATAAATGCAGCTGGACGTTAACAACCCGCGGACTTTTCTGTTCAAACAGGCTGAAACTGTACCGGTCACAGGAGGACATGCAGGGTCCAGTTATTCACTATAGCAAATGTCACTAAACATTTTCTGATGTCATATGAGTACAAAATGAAAGTCATTGTGTTATTGCGACATAGGGGGAAAAAAATGTAAAAACTCAGGACTGCAGGAAGTATCTAACTGTAATCCAGACCTCGTTCTTAATTGCTTTCTCTTTTTATAAAAAATCAGTTGCCTAAATCCATGATTTAAAAAACTACAATGGAATGATACAGGCATCACCAGGGTTTAATGTGTGTGTATATATGTTCCTGTACTAAACAGCAGGAAGATGAGCATCGTTTGGATATTTCAAACTCTTTGGACAAGTGTGTTTGCACAATTTAATTTTTTCCCTAAAATGATTGAAGAGTTAAATGTGGTTTAATTGGAGCAGATTTATGATCGTTCGGAATAATTCTTTATACAGAGCAGCAGCCGTCTCCGTGAACATACGCACATTAGAGATAATTATCAGGTTATTCCACATTAAACAATCCTTAAGCCAGTACTGTGGGTTATATGATGAATTGTGTTAATGTTCTGACCTGATGTGACCCAACGTATCTTCTTTTTCTTTATGAGGTCGTAAACGCATTTAAACTATTTTAAACAAGATCACATCATACAGTAGAACCTTGCATGGCTGTTCTGTCTCCTTAACATTTTGGAAATACGATAAAATAATAATTGCACTTTAATCATTTGTTTTAATGCCTCGGGTGTTTCTGTGTGGATTGTTTTTATATGCCTTTGTACATTTTAAGTTATTTCATGCATCAAAGGGATTGTGCCATGATGAGTGACTGCTTTGGACTAAGTATGTGTGCCTAATGTGCACCGGCATTGAAAAAGAACCACTGTAAGATGTATAGATGATGGTAAAATTAACTAATAACAGTTGATTTATGTTTTATAAATCCTGTATAGTAACGGTTTGTATAGTTGTAAATGAATCTATTAAAGACACATCAATTACTCTGTGTGCCTCCTTAAACATTTGTTCGCAGTTGATTACGTGTGGGCTGCAAAGCTAGTAGCTACGTAGCCAGTGGCGGTTCTAGACCAAATTTACCTGGGGTGGCCTAGGTGGGGCCTTTGTTTTTTTTCACAGGGGCACATAAAATAGTGAAAAAAATAATAAAACAGGCAATATTTAATTGTTTAATAATATTAAGTGAGCCACTTATGGCTCTGGATCTGCAGGTTTCAGACAACAGACTAGCAATTTAAAATTGCTAGTCTGTTGTCTGCAATCTGATGGACCAGTCTGGGTTTGCCAAGCAAGAGGGGTTCTGACTTTATAGTGCCAAGTGTAAAGTTTGGTAGCGGGAAGATTCTGGCGTTAGTGTAATTGGTCTTGGCGCCCCTTAGTTGGAGTAAATAGAACTGAATGCTTCAGCTTAGCCTACCAAGACATTTTGGACAACTCCATGCTCCTGACTTTGTGGGAAGACTTTGGAGATGGGCCCTTCCTCTTCCAACATGATTGGGCACCGGTACACAAAGCCAGGACATGGATGAGAGTTTGGTGTGGATGACCTTGATTGGCCTGCACCCAACAGAATACCTGTGGGATGAATTAGAGCGGAGACCGAGAGCCAGGGCGGCTTGTCCAACATCAGTGTATGACCTCACAAATGCACTTCAGGAAGAATGATCAAAAATTCCCATAAGCACTCCAGAACCTTGTGGACAGCCTTCCCAGAAGACTCGAAACTGTCTGTTGGAGAAGATTCTCAGTCATCCAGGTCATGATCGATCCAAAAAAATAAATCTACTTGCGAATCTAAGCTCTAACGAGGCCTTTCTTGTAGATTTATACCGCTTGGAACGCCACACTACTCCAGACATTTTTGAATTGTGACATTGTGGCATTGTGACATTGTGAATTTCTCCAATGTGAGATCAATAAAGCCTATCTTAAAGCCCATCTTATCTTATTGAGAAAGCTTCCTGGATGGGAAGCGAAACCATCTTCAGCTTCAGAATAGAAGTCCAGTTGTTTTGTTTTGTAACCTTTTTTTGTTGTTGAAACTGCCATTGTTACAAAGGGTGGACCCAGTGGATCAACAATTTGAATTTTACTTAAATTCATGTGAGTCAAAAGCTACATTAAAGACGTCGTATACTACGAGATTTTTCTTGATTCTGTTTTTGCTCTCAGTCAGAGCCCGGATAGCTCAGTCGGTAGAGCATCAGACTTTTAATCTGAGGGTCCAGGGTTCAAGTCCCTGTTCGGGCGGTAATATTTTTAAGTTTTTGGCACAAAATGAAGTTCCTTTTCAGTTTGGATCGACTTCACTGACATCGGGTATTCTCACAGACGCTATTCATCTAGTTCCCCCACCATATACTGGCCCGCTCATACCAACGCACCTCAGTCACGTGAGTTAGCAACTCTCCTCCAATGAGCTTCGCCCCTCTACGTTCTCACGTTGAATCGTTCAGCCGTTCTCGTGCCGCCTCACAACCGACCACCGAGCTCACTTTGGAGGTCAGCCAATCAGGGCGAAACCCTTCCAGGAAAAACGGTACGAAGTCGCGAGTTCGATCCCACCCGTCGACGTGTTGGGTTTTAATCGAAAAGTCCCCCACATTTGAAGTTTAAATGTTATTGAAAATAATTTATCGAATTTTTTTAACAATATTTTTAAATGATTTGTGCAAACAAGCGAAAAATAAATAAATAAATGTCCGCAATGTGGTACTTACCTGTAAACTGCATTGCATTGCTTTTTGGTTGCTTTATGCAAAGCTATGCTCAAGGTGTGTGACGCAAGGAAAAGAGCAGCAGAAATTCAGCAACTTAAAACAGTTAAAAACATTAGTTATACAGACAGATTTCCCCTTAAAGATGATTTTCAACTGATCATTTTCTTGAGCTGACGCTTACCTATTCCTAAAACAGCTGTATTATCTGCTAAAAACATTTCTCGATGTGACATCGTCCGTCCGTCCGTCTTCTTCTGCTTATCCGGGGTCGGGTCGCGGGGGTAGCAGCTTCAGTAGGGAGGCCCAGACGTCCCTCTCCCCAGCCACTTGGGCCAGCTCCTCAGGAGGAATCCCAAGGCGTTCCCAGGCCAGCCGGGAGACATAGTCCCTCCAGCGTGTCCTGGGTCTTCCCCTGGGCCTCCTCCTGGTAGGACGTGCCTGGAACACCTCTCCAGGGAGGCGTCCAGGAGGCATCCTGACCAGATGCCCGAGCCACCTCAACTGGCTCCTCTCGACGTGGAGGAGCAGCGGCTCTACTCTGAGTCCTCCCCGGATGACTGAGCTCCTCACCCTATCTCTAAGGGAGAGCCCAGACACACTACGGAGAAAACTCATTTCAGCCGCTTGTATCCGGGATCTCGTTCTTTCGGTCACGACCGAAAGCTCGTGACCATAGATGAGGGTAGGAACGTAGATCGACCGGTAAATCGAGAGCTTCGCCTTTTGGCTCAGCTCTCTCTTCACCAGAATGGATCGGTACAGTGCCCGCTTCACAGCAGACGCTGCACCAATCCGCCTGTCGATCTCCCGCTCCATCTTCCCCTCATTCGTGAACAAGACCCCAAGATACTTGAACTCCTCCACTAGGGGCAGGACATCCTCCCCAACCCGGAGAAGGCACTCTACCCTTTTCCGGTTCAAGACCATGGTCTTGGATTTGGAGGCACTGATTTTCATCCCGGCCGCTTCGCACTCGGCTGCAAACCGCTCCAGTGAGAGCTGTAGATCACGCCCTGATGAAGCCAATAGGACCACATCATCCGCGAATAGCAGAGACGCAATCCTAAGGCCACCAAAACGGATCCCCTCAACACCTTGGCTGCGCCTAGAAATTCTGTCCATAAAAGTTATGAACAGAATCGGTGACAAAGGGCAACCTTGGCGGAGTCCAACTCTCACCGGAAACGAGTCCGACTTACTGCCGGCAATGCGGACCAGACTCTGACACCGGTCGTACAGAGACCTGACAGCCCTTATTAAAGGGTCCGGTACTCCATACTCCTGGAGTACCCCCCACAGGATCCCTCGGGGGACACGGTCGAATGCCTTCTCCAGATCCACAAAGCACATGTAGACTGGTTGGGCAAACTCCCATGCCCCCTCCAGGATCCTGCTGAGGGTGTAGAGCTGATCCAGTGTTCCACGGCCAGGACGAAAACCACACTGCTCTTCCTGAATCCCAGATTCGACTATCCGACGGACCCTCCTTTCCAGAACCCCTGAATAGACCTTTCCAGGGAGGCTTAAGAGTGTGATTCCTCTTCGATGTGACATGACGTATTCAAATCTCTTTGCACATGAAAGTTTCTGCATAACTAATAAGAACAGGAAATATGCAGCAGGATATAATTGTTTAATAATTTAGCATATAATATAAAGGTGTGCATTGTCAGGGGAGTTTAATTGGTCATGTTTTTCAATCTTTCTCCAGTTTAATATGATAATCTGAAATCTGCCTTTTTTTGTTCCATTCTCTTTACTCTGAAACCCCTGAATAAAATTCACCCCAGCCAGTCAGCTTCAGAAGTCACCCAATTAATAAGCAGAGTTTGCGTCTATAAGTATATTTTAGTATAAATACAGCTGTGCTGTTCAGACATTTGAGTGTTGAAATCCTACTGAGCAGTGTTCAGGCCACTGTCCAAAAACAGAAACAGTATGGCAAAGCTACAAACCTGCCACCACATGAAGGCGCTCTGGCCATGAAAAGCAAAACAGAACGTTTTAGACATTATGTTTAAGGGGAAACTGACACAGCTCGTCACCCTGAACACGTTCAGGTGATGAAACCTGCTGGTGGCAGCATCATGCTGTGGGGAAACTTTACTTTAGCAAGTTTATAGACGCTGTTCAGTGCTAATGAGCGCATGGATTGGGGCTAAATGGAGGGCAGTCTAGGGGGGAAAAATGTCTTAGGCTCCAAAAAGACACATTACAAATAGGTTTAAGGTGCAATTTCAGTTAAAGGAGGTTCTACCAAGAACGGATTCTTCTTTTTTTTGTTTGTAACATATCTAAAAAAACAAAAAAAACAAAGACATGTCATTCTCTTCAACATCGCAATTTTTCACCATTTAGTGCTGGTCAACTGCTGAAAGAAAAAAATAACTCAATAGAATAGCCTTTATCAAACATTGCAGGGATGTGAACACTATGCAAGACACTAGTTTTTTTAATTCAGTGGAGTTTTTATTTTCTTAGATGCAGATTTGTAACTTTTACATAGAAACAAAAGAAGGAGAAACTGCAAATACCAGACGTTTTACAGAAAGTAGCTGCAAATGATAGCAGAAAGACAGAACTTGAGCATGTATAAGAGTCGGTATTAACTCTGGTATTTAGTTTTTATTGTTTATGATGGCCTTTCTGATAAAGCTCTTTCTCTGCTGTTTTAGGACTGACTTTAGATTAGATTAGTTTTGTTTTCCATTACTAAAAACTGTGTGCAATTCTGACTTTGCCACTCTCATGCCCAAACTTCTCCATTGCAGGACAATAAAGGAAATTCTTCTCTTTTTCTTTCCACAGTGACACCGTTTTCAGGTCATAAGGAGAACCGCTACCTTTCATGTTTTTTGGGATTGAGGAAATGGAAACAATTCTGGTTTTTCAGAATGTTTTTAACTCTTCGGTTATTGATCAAATGTGAGTCACTTACATGGCATAGTGTGATATAATGGTACGTTTCAGTTTGTCATAAAGTTTTGGGGAACGTGCGGCGACACAGAAGCAGTTGCTGCCCCCCCCCCCCCCGTGGATATCAGGTCGACCAACGGACCAGCACCTGGTCTCCGTCCTCGATGGAGTAAAACTGCAGCGTCTTTAAATCGCTGTCGATGTCGAACTCTGTCCCCGACATCTTGGGGCTGGTGTAGGTTAACCTGAGGTCCGCCAGCGGGACTTTCAGCAGCCTGTACAGCAGTCCTTTTACTTTCTGAATCACCATCGAGGCTGGCAGCTTCTTCTCTATGGGTCTCTGCTCGGCATGGTCGGGAAAGACGAACGTGATCTTCAGCAGCTGATTTTTCAGGGCGAACGAGTCGGGCTTCTTCAGCTCGCCCTCGTCTGGCGCGCCGTGCTTCTCGATTAGCGTCTGGTAACGTGGGTGCCGGCGAGCGAACTCCGCGCCGGGCTGATGCGGACCGCCCGCCTTCAGCCACTCCTCGCCGAACATTTTGATGTAGTCGAGCTCCGCCCCCTTCCTCTCGTTGGCGTTGATCTCGCAGTTGTTCAGGTAGACCAGTCGCCCCAGCTTGGCGATGATCATTTGCTCGGCGGTGCTTGGCTTTCCGTCGCTGCTCAACAGTTTGTTGCCCTGACATGATAACCTAACCAGGCAGGGGAGCTTGGCGAGGTCATCAATCACACGCCACTCAGAGATGTTGTTGTGGTCCAGAACGAGACTCTCCAGGGCTGAGAAGGGTGCCGGGCAGCCAGCCTGAGCGGCGTCTCCAAGCTGAATGAATGACAGTCCGGTTTGAGACAGGTTCAGGTGCTTCAGTCTGGGCAGAGCGGACAAGCTGCACACGCTTTCCTGCACCAAAGGATTACAGCTCAGATTTAGATGCTTCAGGGTCTGCAGGACGCCCTCGGGCCTCTGCAGCTCGGTTATGTTGTTATTTAGCAGAGACAGCTCCTCCAGCTGAGGCCACATCGGCGCACACTCCAGCACCTGCTGCCAGGTCAAATCACAGTCCTTCAGGGAGAGTTCTTTGAGGTTGCAGAAGGCTGGACGGTGAGCCAAGGGGTCAGAGGTCAAGCGGATCCTGTTGTAACTGAGGTTTAGTCTTTCCAGCTTTTCCAGTTGCTCTGTAATCGCCGCCACGTCTTCCCACGTGGACATGAGGGATCCGCAGAGTTCCAGCCACACAATGCTGGGCGTCGTTTTCCGGATTTCTCCAGCTGCCCCTGGTCCGTTGACTTCTTGGTTGTTCAGCATTACCGAGGGAAGATTCTCAAGGCTTCTCTCCCCAACAGCGAACCACTGCAGCTTCTTGCCGAAAACGGAGACCTCCTCTCTCAGCACTTCCTCCGTGTTGTACTCGTAGACCGTATGAAGAGCAGTCAGGAAATCCACCCCAAAGCTCACTTTCGGCGGACGGACAAAGGACCCTCCTTTGGGATTTCTGCACGTGAAATACTGCACTCCTTCGTGGCTGCCGTCATGTTTTCCTCGCTCCGGGTTATCCCACTCCACGCCAAGCCACAGACCTTCGTACGGGGGTACTTGTCCAACATAGCGCACCGTGGCCCGTTCCCCACCGCAGGCGATCCGCTTGCCCACAGGGTCCGTGGGCATCTCCGTTCCGGTCCGATCGGCTCTCATCAGTGGGCGGTTTCAGGCCAAATCTTCCAGAGGTGGCCAAGGTGGACTCACTGTTGGCAGAGGGGAAAAAAAGAAAGAAGAAGAATGAAACAAAAATGAAAGAATGAAGAATGAAACAAAAAGGGCAATTAGTTTATTTAATAGTTTCTCTATGTGAATTTATTTAGAGCAATAAAAAAAATACACACAAATTGAACAGTTTTGGAACAAATGAACTTCAAACTAAATATTTCACACGCTGCGCATGTAAAACAATAAACATTGGTACAAATTAGTTTTTGTAAAGCAACATTTTTTTTTCTTCGGATGTAAGAACGCTTCCTTATTTGTGTAGGAATGTATTTATTTTGTTATACATGGATTTCCACAGTAGGAAACTTCATTGAGCAGTCCCATATTCTGTTCAGCAGTCTCTCATCACAATGCACTGGCAACACCGTTTTCTGTAACATTATAACAGTATTCTGCGCCAAGGATTTCTTGCAAAATGGTCCACAAATGCATCAAAGATCCAACGTCTTTGCCCTTGTGGATTCACCCCTAGACTGCTAAGACGTTTCATCTGTTATGGTAAACTGGGGGTAGGTTCCTGTTCTCATTTTAACGTGGAAAAATTCAGCTGACAAGTGGCAGAACTCTCTGGGAATTTATAAAAATCCTACAAAAATAAGACGTTGAAAATGAGACCCCACATGCTTTTATCCGTCCCAAAGCTTGCGTACGCACAAAATGGCGCTTGAAACGTGCGTACACCACTTTCCACGCAAGATGGGCTCTATAACAAAAAAACTTGATCCACTTCACCATAAGCGTTCAAAACCACTGTGTCATTTATGCTTGCTCTGGTGACACAAATGACCTTTAAACAAAATTTTAAAAACGCCTATAAGCCATCTCAAATAAAAGTCTGCAGAACATTTTATCATTCCTCTACCCAATGATCACCAGGGTGACGTGTTTCAGGGATCAAATATTTCCTGGTCATTGATGATGACTAGCCAATATACCTTTGCATTTTGCTATAACCTACAGGGGAAAGTGGCTACTGGCTACACCCGCCTCCAGGTGCTGAGAGGCTGGTCTCCAACCCCCAGAGCAAATAATAATAATAATAATAATAATAATAATAATAATAATAATAATATGATCATCTTTTCCGTGACACCCAGTGCATCTGGTTTTTCAGCAGAATCAAAAAGGATAAAAACTCTCCTTGATTGTTCCATTATCACGGCACCTGCGTCCAAATTAAATCTTCCCCCGTTTTGAATCATGTGTTTAGTCTAGCTGTAAGATTGTTTTGATGTAGTCGCAGATGTCTTTATCTTGTTTATTTTGTTAATGGGGTTTCCCAGCGTTGTGTTAGCTTTGACAGCCTCTGGTAGTCCCTCCATGCTATCGTTGCTTGCTTTATATCTGTCAGACTTTGCATGAACCCCCAACCTCCTCCTCTTCCTCATCATCATCATCATCATCATCATCATCATCGTTCTCCTTCACCTTACGCTGTTCTTTATTAACAGCGGCAAAAATGACGTAATGGCCTTTTTTTTTTCTTTCTTTGTTTCCTCTGCTGTGAGGAAGCTTTAGAAAGTAGCTTAGGTGAAAACTGTGATCCTACCTGAATGTAGCTGGCTAAAAACATAACCGCTTCCTTTTTAATTTTCCAGTTAAAGTAATATTATATGAGAAAATCAAATCAGTTCATAACATTGAACGGGCTAGATTAAGCGTATGTTTAAAATAAATGTAGCCTGATGATTTCATTGCAGTACACAACAACTACACGCGACTATTAGCCAAACAACTTACCTCAGTTAAAGTCTTCTTCTTCTTCCTCCTCCTTGTCTTCTTCGGGTGTTTTTTGGCAGTTTGCACGCGGACCAAGTTAAACGGCTCATTACTGCCACCAACTGATTTGGAGTGTAGACAAGGGATGAAAGCAGAATATGTTCCTCCTAATAGGTTTCTATTTTTTAAAATTGACATAATTTTATCTTTTATCTAAATTATAACAATTCCAAAAAAATATTTTCAACTGTAAAGTTTTTTTTGTTTTTTTTTTCGTAGTGCACCTTCAAACTCTCTCCATACTCTCTCTGGTTCATGTGTGTTGCAAAGCATTAACACGTGCTGTAGCGATTCAGGGGAATTGCAATGATCACATAATCCTGTTGTATGCTTTCTACTTAAGTGTTGGATTAAGGTCTGTGTGACCTTTTCTAATTCAGTGATAATTAACTAAATTTTTTCCCCTGTTTTCCTTCCATGCCCTACACATTTTTGAATGCTGTACAAGTGTTTACCAGTATGACTTATACCCCAATTTTCCTGACAGATTTTTCTAACATTATTATTAATAATCATTTTGAATTTAGCTTTACTCACTGAAATCTGCAGCTCTACATTTTAAGATTTCAGTGGCTGTTTATCAAGAATGTCTGCATCTTCAACCCTCCACTCCTATATGTGCTGGGACCCAAACAAATTCAAACTTTCTTAATGTAAAGTTTGTGCAGAATA
This sequence comes from Fundulus heteroclitus, assembly GCF_011125445.2. Taxonomy (NCBI): domain Eukaryota; kingdom Metazoa; phylum Chordata; class Actinopteri; order Cyprinodontiformes; family Fundulidae; genus Fundulus; species Fundulus heteroclitus. Next base: position 19,636,870 of record NC_046379.1, read on the forward strand.
TGATAAATCCAATCAAAAATAAATGTCCTTGTTGAGTTATTTGATTTAAGACAGATTTTATTGTCCGACAAATGGGGACAGCCATTTGCACACAAGCTTGTCTGATCTAAAGTTAGCTCAAAAGAAACACCAAGAAACAAGTCAATGCCAGAGTAAATATTGTACAATTATTTGTTATACGGTATACTCAGGTTAAAGAAAAGAAACATTCAAGTTTAACAGTGGGGGAAAAAAAACTCCAGCCTATTTACAGAACTTGAGATAATATAATATACAACATGCATGATAGTTCAGCAGCATCTCGAAGAAGCTAAGGCGTGTGGAAGTTTACCTTAGAGAGACAGTGTAAACGGTTCATGATCAGATCAGAACCCACGAAACCATTAGCATGTCTGTAAACAGTTACTGAGTCTGTTGTGGGCAGCAGAGATAATAAAGTCTAACAGCAGCTAGGAGGAACAGCCTGGAAAAGCGGCCCTCGGAGCATCTCGGATGCAGTAGTCTTTAAATAAAAAACTCTTCAGCTCTCCAACAGCGCCATGCCTGTGGTGGGAGACATTGTCCATCAATTATATTTTTCATCCAGTCCTTTTATCTCCCACCATCTGCACTGAGTCCAGGAGGCTTGGGACCCAACGACTGCTGCTGTTCCAACAGAGCACACCATAAAAGATGGCTGATGCCACCACAGAGTCAAAGAAGGTCTTCAGGAGCACCCCTTGCACTCCAAAAGACCTCAGCCTCCTCAGCAAGTAAGGTCTGCTTTGACCCTTCTTGAAAAGAGCATCACTGTTGTGACTCCATTCCAGTTTATTGTTCAGTGAACACCCAGGTACTTAAAGCTATAGTTAGTAATCCTGTTCCGAAATTCTTTTTTTTGTCCTTTCACCCTGAAAGTAGTCAATACGTTATATATTCAGAAAAAGGAGGTTAAAAATTCGATATCTGTGAGAGCTGCAGGCCTGTAAAAACTCTGACCAATCCCTGCCCTTCACAACGAAGAGTGTTATGTTTTGATAAGGGATGTATATTGTTGCTTTAGTATGTCCTGATTCTGGGTCTTTTGCTCCATCGATAAATAATAAAATTAATCTCCAGCTCTGCTTTTTTTTTTTTTTTTTTTGCCTGAATATGTCATATTGCAATTACTTGCTTTCACAGTTTTCCCTTTCAGATAATTACCTCTGTTATTTGATCCAGTGTGTCTTGTCTACAGGTTTTTGCCACTGTCCTGCCCTTGTGGAACAATAAAGGTATTTATTTATTTTTTGCTGGCAACCCAAGATTGTTTGTGCAGAAATCGAAACTCAGCCCCTCCATTATAACACATTTCCCCCGATCATACTCGTCTCTAATGATATTTAAGCACGACTTGAGACCTTCTTCTAAATATGAGACAGCATTGTGGCAGTAATTATACCTGTTATTGATTATGAAAATCTAAACACTCCTTGTGAGAATCAGAATAATTGAATCTCGAAATTCAAGCGCTCCTAACTTCAGGCAGTGAGACGGCATATTCAAACTTTCATGCTGAGAGGTAAACCCATGAGCCTTATTTAAATGGCTACAAGACCCGTCAATTAACCAGTGGTGACTAAAAACATCAATACGATTGGTCAGCCAGTCCCAGTGTTCAGTGACGTATTTGGTAGGCGGGGCTTTAAACGCAAAGTTCATTTGTCAAAAACAAACGTCCAATGTGATTGGACCGTTGGCTGAAAGAAAACTGGCTAAGGGCGGAGTCAACGCGACTTGGCGGCCATACTGAATGTTGTCTGTTGACAGTTGCTCAAACATTTCACTGAAATAAGTAAGTCTCGGGCAAATTAAGCAAAGCGGCTTTGCGTTCCTGCGCTCGGACGGATGGCCTAGGCCGTCACCGACTGCGCTGCCGAGCTATGGATGAAGCTGAACGGCAGAAGAAGTTAGAAGCTGGGAGAGCCAAGGTTTGTTGCTAACGTTCTGATGCTAGCAGTTAGCGCACTCTTTTGTCGTAGCCTTGCGTCTCTTCACAGCCAGCTGCGCCCACTTTTTGAAACTGTTTTACTTTTCTCGTAGTTCATAATTCATTTTTGGTATAAAAAAAGAAGAAAAAAAACTGCATTGGCCATGCATTTTGGTTATGCCTGGTTATTTAGAAAACGCAACATTACCTAGCTTGCCGCTATTAAACTGAATCTGCGTCTATATTAGTAACAGAAAGGTGTGCATCTTTATGGTTTGGAGACAAACCTATAAACTTTATAATTCGGGGCTTACATTTGAGGCAAGCTAGGGTAAAATGCGGAGGTGGCCGATGTGTCAGACTACAATTGCCGGGGCATTTTAATTGTTTTGTGGGTTTGTTGTCATAAGGGTCCTTAGAAATGTAGGTCTCACGAACAGCTGCAGGATCTGCTTCATTACCTTCAGCAACCTTCTAGAAGCCTAAAAGTTCATGTTTTCAAGTACCTAGTCCACACGAAATTGGGTGGTTTGGTGCTTTAGCACACACATTTTTTAACCTCTGTAAAATTTAGTACCTATAAAAGTTTGCAAATCTTGGTTTCAGTTTATGGTCTTTCAAATAGATTAGAATAGATTTACCAATGGCCAACTACTTGGAGATAAACTGGCAATAACAGGCCATTGTTTTTTTTGTTTTTTTTTATGCTGCTATCCTTTCAGCACTTGGCTGATCAATACGTTTATCCACGGGTGACAGATTGAATGAAGAGCATGGCATTTCTGGCCTGTTTAGGGGAGTGGATGTTTCTACCGCTTTAGGCTACCGCAGTTTGTGGTGTGGTTCAGGTCACCTTCGTTCACCTTGAAAACCTGATCCAGCAGGCTCACTGAAGGTTACGACGCAAAATGTAAACGCTTCATGTCCATAACATGGCAGTGAATTAGCTTAATGCAGATGCAAGCAGCCTCTTTTGCTAAACGTACAGTGTCTCCATCATGGCTGTCTTAAGGGTCGCCAAATAGCCTATCTGGTCAGTTCAGTCGTCTAAACCTGGTTGAACACAGACCGCCTGGCTTTCAACTACCACCATCAACAGAAAGCATTCTGCAGGCCCAGCATTTAGGAAAGACATAAACAACAAATGATAAGGGTGTTGATGGACCAATAACACATTATGTTTAGTGCTTAGAGCGATGGAGATTAGGGCTGAAAGAATTAATTGGATCAATCGTGATTAATTGATTACTGAAATAATCGTCCACTAATTTAGTAATGGAATCATTAACTGGAGTCTACAGACTCTAAAATGTGTCATTTGCAGAAAGAACAATCCATTCGGAGCTGTAATTAAGCCAGGACTGTACAAAATATATATACATTTTGCCTTTAGGGTGAACACCCTTCTTTGTCTGTTAATATGCTTTATCCAGAGCTCCTCAAGTGGCATCCTTTAACCTTCACCTGGTTCAAATTCTGTAAAAAACAAAAAACAAAAAAAAACAAACTTTTTGCAATTTGATTCTTAATCTGTTTATTTAAAAACAAAAATAGTACACGGGTTAAACAATTAGCAAAATAGTTGCAGTCCTAGTTATATTGTTTACTGTTTTGCAAAGTAGGGATGCGTAGATTGAACAGACGAGAGACGGACAGATATAGACTTCAGTTTGTAAATTACCAAGTTGTCAGCATAATTAGGGTTCTGTCTCTGCCATTAACAAAGCACTTAAAATATACAACAAAGAAGTTTTTTTTTTAGTTTAGTATGTTCATTTTTGAAGAGTATCTCTTTTTAGATTATTCGCTTTGTCGAAAAATAATCGCTAGATTAATGAATTGCTAAAATAATCAACAGCTGCGGCCCTAATGGAGATTGACCCATATTTTCTTCTCTCCTCTTCTCTAGTCATCACAATGTCTCACAATGAACGTCCACCCAGCTGACCAAAGTTGGAACGCTTATAGCCAGCTAAATATTGCGCTCAATGTTTTCTTTGCAAATACAATATTTCTAAAAGGGTATTGTAAGGTATTGTGACCCATGTACGGAGGCCTTAGTCCTCGAAGTGGTCGACCCGGGTCCGACTCCGACCCACGGTCCTTTGCCGCATGTCTCTCCCCCTCTTCCACCCCCCCTTCCTGTCTGCCTATTGTGTTTAAAAAAAAAAAAAAGAAGTGAGCCACTAGAGTTGTGAGAAATCTAAAAAAAATAATAATAAGAATATTTCTAAACGTTCTGCTATGCTGATCTGATATGTTGGTCATTGGTTAATGAATGTGTCGTTGCTGCTGTGTTTCCAGCGTCGTCACATAGCTGTTTTTACACCTTTGTAATGGGCCAGTGATTATGAATGACTTGCTACATTGTAAAGAAACAACAACATAAAACTGGGTCATTGGTTTGGATCAGCTAATTAGATAATATGCTCTGACAAGCCTCTGTCAGGGGACTCATATCCTCTGGCAAATATTGCTCAGGATTCAGTGCAGAACTACGTTTATTATGAAGCAGAAAACTTCCCCAAAAAAACTGAAATGAATTATTGGTATTTCCTGTAACAGAATTCAGCCGCCATGCCTAGAAGCCAGTCGGTAAGTATTGAAAGTGGGGAGTAGCCGAGGCTTTTTGCTTTGTGTTGGGGCTGATGATTGCTGCCGTTTCACTTTTACTGATCTCTATTGTGTTTTTTTTCGTGGTGGCGGCCTGTCACTATATTTCTCTTAAGTTATCATGTGAGTAAGGGCTGTTTTGGTGGCTTTGAGGAAAAAAATACTATGGTTTCACAGAATCAAACACATTTTTAAGATGAAAATGCTGATCATGGTTTATTTGCATTAAAAGCAAGAATTATTAATACTGCTGTAAATGTTTATTTAGAACAAACGAGACCGCAATAAGCATGTTTGCTTGAAAACTGCTTATAATTTTATTCACTGTTTGTTCTGTTAGTTTTTGAAACAATTACTGCTGCAAAAATGAAGGTGGAAAAAATGGCAGCACAATTTAGCAAGAGTTTTCAAACAAATATGGCTTAAAATGCTGAATGATGGGGTGTCTCGGGATGATTCTGCTGTTTTTCTAGAGCAACACAAGCTAAACAAGTGAAGGTTGCTTAACTGGTTGGACTTTCTGCTCAGGTGGACCATCGGAAGCTTAAAGGACCCGCCGCTTTGTGGCCATTAACATATCGCTTATTGTTACTGTGAAAAGCAGTTGTGACAGAAATGAACCGTGCTGTGGGATTTAACCAAACTCCAGTTGATGTTGACAAGCTCAAAATACTGTTATTATGATTGAGATTGGTACCTTTTTTTTTTTTTTTTTTCAAATCAGCTGTTGGCTGAGCAGCTGGACCAGTGGGTATAAACATAAGTCTTCATATTTTTTATGTGTTGAAAAATATGAATGCAATTATGGTGTGCTGTTTACCAACACAGTTGCACCACTGTTTCTGACTGATGTGAAGTAACCGTGTAGATGATGAATATTTTTACAGCAGTGTTTGTGAGGCTCTGGACTGCAGGTAATGATTGATTCATAACCAAAAGCCTGAATTTTAAAAAAGTTTTTAGCGTTACAGTTATTGACATGATTAAAAACGGCACGATAATGGGAGTTAACTTCAAGTCAATTTACCCAAAACGTTGGATCTGTCGCTCAACCAGTTAAATCTCAGTGTGCAGCAACAGGTGGGGTAGGGACAGCGGTACTGTCTGTGCTTACATGTGTGAAAAATCATGACTTATTCTAATATGTATTCTGGCATCTCATTAAAAGGACTTTCATCCACTAGAATTGATTGATGGATAAAAAAAAAAAAAGTTGTTTTCAGTCTGTAACTTTTTAAGACTCGGATACTGGTAACCGTCCAATGCCTTTTTAGCAGAATAAATAGATAATGGGTTCCTGTCCCTTTCTATCAACCTAGGCAATGAAGTATTTTAGCAAAAATTCCGGTTACACTTTATTTGAAGGGGTGTACACAAGACTGACATTACACTGTCATAAACATGACATAACACCTGTTATGAACATAAATGACTCATTATGAATGTTTAGGACTGTTGTCATTAATTGTCATTCGGTAAATTATGACACTATTAAAGCAAAGTTGACATTTAAAATGTCTTTGTTATGACAACTTGACATTAACAGAGACAAGGTTAAGTTTAGGGCTTGACTTGGGATTATTTTAAATTAAGGGCTTGATTTGAGATTTGGTTACGTTAAGGGCTTGTTAAACAATGTCAACTTAATTTTAATAGTGTCATAATTTACCGAATGACAATTAATGACAGTCCTAAACATTCACAATGAGTCATTTATGTTCATAACAGGTGTTATGTCATGTTTATGACAGTGTAATGTCAGTCTTATGTACAACCCTTCAAATAAAGTGTTACCAAAATTCCTAGGGTTTTTGCACTTTTGTGATGGGCCCGGCCGTCTCGATTTCACAGCATGTCTAACTGCTTCACTTTTTAGACGTAAAGCCTTTTGTCGTTGACACAAATCGTCCGCTGTTGTGAAAAATGTAAATGGTTGAGAACGTGGAGCTAAAACGACACTTCGTGGTTTTGTTTTTTTTTTTAAATGCGACCCGTGCTCACTGCCACGCTTGTCGAAGGCCACCCGGTCCTGGAGATTACAGACGCTTTGTTATGCTCCTGTTTCGCGCAGGAGATGTTGCTATGGTAATGCTTTTGCTGTCAGTTGCTCTGATTTTCTCATGTTACCACACTGGAAGCACAGTGGGTGCAAAGATTGAACGCAAATAAGGATTGGGGGAGGGAAAGGGACTTCTTTAAGCCAGTCGCACGGCAGGTTTTAGTCTTGGCTATACATTTAAAGCATTTTTGCATCCCCCCCATTTTCAGTGGGGAAGGCTCCAGCCTCGCTGCTTCAGTCAGACTCTGTGGTGCAGCAGTGGCCTTGGGCTAAACACAACTCATCTGGCTGATGTCTTCCTGAGATTTGATGTTCTGTGGCAGGTAGAAGCACCGAATAGCGCTATGGTATTATGCCATTTGTGAATGAGCCTCAATGAGCAGCAATTTGCAAGAATTGTGGTAGATGCTGATGGGGAATGAAGCTGAAAGAAGCAATCAGTGATTTCAATCAGCCTATTGCTGCATGGGAGTAGAAAGCAAAAACCTGCCACGTGATTTCTCACAGACACCGGAGCACTGACACGCTTGCAACACGCGGTGAAGTCATGCATCATGTATGTGAGTCACTGCACAGAGCAACAAGTAGGTCTCCAGGGAGTGTGTAATCTGGGATTGAATTGAGCACGCACGCTCCGATGGCGCTCGCCACACACGGAGCTTTGTCTCCTCCTCTCCGTGTGAACGCATCTCCAGTCTCCACCCTCTACCCTTGGTCCAGACGCATCCCATCATCTTTCAAGAGTTTGCGGATCTCTGCGCTCCGGAGGACGCTCCAGGATGGCGGGTCCGGCAGATTGCCGCGCTGCCAGCGGAGTACGAGAGCATCAGGACCATAAAACAACTGACCCAATATGAAGAGTGGGGGGGGGGGAATGGGGCAACTCTGACCCGTCTGCAGGAAAATAAGTCGATTGGACACTTTTGGATATGGATGGACGGCACAGAGACCGCTGCTGTGATCCGAGCAAGTCTGCTGAAGGAAGAGATGGGGCCGTGAGAAGAGGAGAGGGTGTGTCACGACGAAGGAGCGGACTGAAGAGAATCGGCAACAAAAAGGGATCCAGGAGGAGTTCGCGCTAAGTGAAATGGCTCAGTCTGGAACATTATGGAGTTATAGCTCACGGAGTGGCGGAGAAGACTTGAAGATGTTTCTAAAACTTTTGCTTGAGGAAAAATGCAGAGTAAAAGTTTTTTTTTTTTTTTTATAGTGCTCCGTTTCTGGTGTGCTGAGGTTATTCTGAGTCATTAATTCTGCTCGTCTCACACGGGGCTGCCGTCCTCCGGAGATTGGAGAATTTTTAGCATACTCACATTACTTTGAACTCAGCTTTCCGGGCAGGTTATGCTGTTCCCTATTTTGGGTGCGAGTTTGAGATTTCTTGCTTCACTGGCTCCCCCCCTTTTCCATCTAACTCTTCAATATGGGTTCCTGTTCCTTTCTATCAACAAATTCTGCACAACTCTGTATACACTTTGTGTGCAAAAAAAACCCTTTGTTTTAATTTAGTTCATACCTGGACTGAAGTCTTTTTTTTTTTTTTTTTCTTCATATTTGACTCCTGAGTTTTACAATGCTAGTGGTCTGGTGCTCTGTGATCCTGACCTACGTGTCCGTCTACATCACGCTGTCCTTCCTGCGCAGCTTGCTAGTTTCAGAAAGAAGCGGGCGAAAGGCGACGGTGCGGGGGCGGCGAAAAAGACGCAGAAGGGGAAGGGCCAGGCTGTCACGAAGAATGACGGCTCGACGCAAGATCGTCGCGTAGACGCACACCTGCGGCCGGCCGGCGCCACGGGACCGGAAGGCAAGACCAACCCGGAGGTATGGTCGGCTGTAGTTCTGCTGTGGAAATCAGACATTTCAGATTTTTGGGTCAAATCTTTCCCGCCTGACGTCACGCAGGTTCATCCACACCGCTGTCTCTGTGTTCTTTAACGTGTTCATGGCCTCTGTCTGAACGTACACTTTAGAGAACTGGGTCACTAACCATCACATTGCCCGTAAGGCCTGTTGTCATAGCAACCTGACCAGGATTAACTAAAGCATCATTTGCCTTTTTTTTCCCTCTCTCCTCCTTGTTGTTTACTCTTCTGTTTGTGTTCAGTCTACATGAAGGAACCGTTTGTTAAAGCAGCGTTTGTCATTTTCTTCCATATATTAAGGGAGCCTCAAACTCTGAAAAATCTGAAAATCAGCAGAATGACCAACAAGAGGATCAGTCCTCCAGTTTGGAGGAGCGAAGCCTTTCCCCCGTGGAGGACCTGAGAGAAGAGGAGCTGGCTGCACTTACTGGCAAAGAGCAGCTGCAGGTAGACGGGACAGACGGCTGGGTGTTACGGGTTCCTGTGCAGAAACGTACAGAATAATTCTCCAGGTCTGGATACTGCAAGTGTGGAAGTGGAAGACTGCTTTATTTCCTGTGCTGTCGTCTGCATGACGCATCCATCAATCAGTCGACTCGTTATAAAAAGGAGAGGAGGGTGCAAATCTGGAACGTGACCCACTCCCCTTCTTAAAAATCAAATTTGCCCTAAAAAATCTTTGACATATAGGTTTAAGCCAGAAATTAATCCTGACAGATGGAGAGCTCTCAAACGATAATATAATAATGAAAAGGGAGCAAATGACACACAAAAATGTAATTTTACTTTATTTTTTTTTTAATTTTTTTACATTTTTCAATTGTCATCTTATCTTTTGTTTCACTGTTAAACACTGATAAGGATTAAAAATCGCTTTAACAAAAAGCTTCGGGCCTTTTTCATGGCCATTTTGTTTATTTATCTTTGGTAAAGAGTTTTGAGGTCTTGAGGGTTTGTTGCCAGCAGGCCCGTATTAAGACAATGTGGTGCTCAAAGCCCCCCCCCCCCCCTTTACCCGTGCTGTCCTCCGGTCAAAAACATCAGACATAGTCAAGGGGATTTCTGTAATGTAATTTACTATTTACTAAGTTACACAACTACATGTAGGCAAATGAGCAGTGAGCAATATTCAAATATCTCATTTTAAAATGTTGAAATCAAAAAAATCTTTTATCATTTATTATTATTGTGACATCAGTGTTCACAAAACGAATAATGCATGGTCTTTCAACAATTTCAAGTAAATAATATAACAATTTATGAAAAATATATTTTTAAAGCATGTGTCATGTGGTGCCCCCCCATGGTTGGTGCCCCTGGGCACTGGCCCTCATGGATAATCCGGCCCTGGTTGCCATCAATATTCGGCTCCGCATCAAAAGTTTGGACTTTGGCTGGACAACTCCATAAAATTATTGCTTTCAATCACAACATATATGTTGATAAATGACCTAAATCTACAAGGGGTTTGACTCATTTTTGCCCTAACTATGAGTTGGACTACATTCACATTAGTCCATTCAGGTTCACGGTTACCAAAGCAAACACTCTGGACTCCAGATGTACCCGGCTATAGAAATGCCGTCTGTCACCTCTCTGAAAACCACAAGTTTTTAAGAAAGAATGAGAGCCTCTGTCAATGCTTGTTCCTAAATTTTCTCTGTGCCTGCAGCTTTTGCAGCAGGCTGTCGAGAAGCGGAACGAAATAATAGCCAAGCTCAGCCACAACCTGCAAGACGCCCTGGCCAGCAGAGACCAGGTGCAGCTGGAGGCTCAGTCTCTCGCCGGGCAGATTCAGGCTCTGCAGAAGCAGCTCCAGCAGGTGAGCACCTCTGAGCTGAAGCATCGTGGGCTTGAGTTATTGCTGTCGTCCAAAGCTTCATGTCGATAGTTGTTTTTCCCTTTTAATTTCATGCAGACCAGCGTGGAGTTCATGCGAATAAAAGGTCACTCTGGGGCCGAAGCCTTTGGCGGCGCCGATCATCACCCTGGCCTTTCCTCCCAAGCTCCAAACATCTGGCACAAAGAGGCGGCGTCAGAGGGATCGGGAAACGCCGGTCCTGGTTCCCAGCAGACGCCTGAAGGCTTCAGTACCGACAGCGACACGGAGGCCGACACCGTCCTGCACAAGCTGATGCTCGAGCTGGAAGAAGAGAGGAAGAAGAGCCAACGCCTAAGTGCCGAACTAGCAAAGGAGGTGGAGAAGAGCCAACACGTGCTCTCGCTGTTGGAGGAGGAGAAGCAAGGGAGGGAAGAGGAGCAAAACGAAGTGCATCACCTCCAGACCCAGCTAAGCCAAGTGCAAGCTCAGTGCCTTGTCATGCAGCAGTACAAAGAGGAGAAGGAAAAGCTGAACGGCGAAGTGCTCAGGCTGAGAAAAATGCTTCAGGAGGAAGAGGATTCAGAGAGGAGGTGTGACTCGGATACCGCCATTTGTCCCCGGGCTCTTGAGGAAGAAAAGGGGCAACTGGAGGAGGAGATGAAAAGGCTCAAAGAGGAGGTGGAGCATGTGAGGAAGCTGTTGGATCAGAGCGAAAGACAACTTCAGCAGAGGGAGAGAGAGGTGGAAGGACTCAAAGCTTATAAGAACCGGGAGAACCACGCCAAAGCTGCCTTTACCGCCGAGGTTACTAACACAGAGGAAGGCAGTCTGGGAAACGGACCCGAGGAGGGAGATCTGGACACGTCAGAACAAGGAGATATTCTGATGGAGCGGTACTTGTCCTCGGTTCCCCCGGCACATTCGCACTCTTCAGTGGTAAATGAAAGTTTCGAGCAGCCCAGTCAGCTGGATATATCTGCAGACTGCAGGTGACGGACGCTTCTGGGTTATTGCTTTTAAATCTATTGCTTCCTTTTTTTTTTTATATATAGCAATAAAATGTCCTCTTTGTGCCTCTCTGCAGCTTTGAGCTCAACAGCGAGGTTTTCGGCGACCAGCCCCTGCTGTCGATTTCAAACCGCGTCTGGGAGGAAAACGAGAACACCAGCAGCTCCCAGCCCGGCGCGGCAGAGGCCGGCGACTCCAGCGATCCCTTCGCCCCGCGGTGGCCTCACAGCCCAACATCTGGGGACATGGGCTTGAGTCGGGTGTCCGAGCCGCAGCTCGAGGAGACCAGCCTGGAAAAACAGCTGCTGAGCCAGCAGTGTTGGGAGCTGCGCGAGGAGCTGGCTCTGAAGGAGCGGGAAGTGGGCGTGTTGAGAGAGGAGGTCCTCAAGAGTTCAGAGGAGTTGGAGGAGGCACGGAGCAGGTAACGGAAACGGTCTCCCTTTTTAATGACATGGTTTTCATTTTGCATTATTAATCTAATCTTGCATATTTAACTGCAGTTGTGTTATAAAAGATTAAAATATGTTCACAACTTCCAAAAGTGTTACTACGGTTTAAACTTGTTTGATCAAAGCCAAGTAGAGCATGATTGTGAAGTGGAAAGAAAATGATGAATGAAATGTTTAGTTTTTTTTTTTACAAATTAAAAGCGGAAAGGTGTGGCATGAATTAGCATTCAGCTCTTTGAAAACCCTCCTTTTGTTCTGTAAGGGTTCTATGAATGCCATGCTGGTATAAACTAGGCCCGAACAATTAATCGCATTTTCAATATAATCGTGATTTAAAATAACGCAATTTCCAAATCGAAGAGGTCTACAATTTTTGGCTATGTAACAATTAGGGAATTAGACGCGTCCTTTAGGTGTCAATAAAATGTTTAAAGTGGGTTTGCCTCCACATGGAAGGGAAGAGAGTTGCAGCAGTGAGATAATCTAATTTTATTACTTGTTTTAGAGTTTATATAATCATACAAAGCATTAAGTACAGGTCAATCAGTTTAATACATAGACTTGCTTGTTGGTTGGACTTTGCACTTTATGTTCAACGAGGATTGATGTCCAAATCAACTAAAAGCTGTTCTCTTGAATAATATTCTGATCAATAGAAACATTAAAAGTTCATATATAAAATAGTCCTTGTTTACAAACATCTTTATTTAGAGGCCATTTTTGTTGCTTGTGGTTAATGCGGAGAAAAGAGTTAAAATTGCAATTTTGATTGAAATATATTGTAGGCAGAACGCAATCATTTCTGCTCCGAGTTTAGATGCTGTGGGTCTTTTAGCAACGGAGAGGAAACAAATTGATTTGTTGTTTGTATATATTTTAAAACACATGATAAATTAAACTGGAAAAAAAAATCGCATTAAATCACAAAATTAAGAAAAAATTAGATTATTTTACAAAATCGTTCAGCCCTAGTATAAACAGACTAAAGCTTTTGTTCCTGTTTGCAAAGTAAAGCCCGAGCTCCTTCACATCAGGGGAACGGAGTCTGTGGACACACATTTTTCTCCGTTTAGATTAAAGTCTGTGCTTTGACTGGGTCACTTGATCTAAAGCAGTCCCCTGTGCCGCTGAATGTAGGTTTAGGGTTGCTGTCTTTCTTTTCCAGTTGCTAGCAGGTTTGTTTACCGTTCAATCGTTTTGGTACGCCGCACTTTTCAGATTTAAACATGTGCAAATGTGTCGTTTTCCTCCCATTTCACAGTGATGCAGTTCTTTGAGTCGAGCCTGTAAAAAAATGAATTGTAGATGTTTGCAGAAATGGCCCATGTGTGTTGATCTACGGGAAGTGTGTATAAATTCTTTATTATCATGCACTAATATTCCCTAATTTATGACTTAAGCTTTTTTTTTTTAATGCCCTCGCCTCCTCAGGTGGGCCCAGGTCACAGAGGAGCTGCAGGAAGCGCTCAATGAGCTTGAAGAGGAGAGGGAGAGAAGGCGGCTTGTGGAGGAGGAGATGAACCTGAGAGCCCATGAGCAGGACGGCTCCATCAGCAAAGACGGCGCCTCGATGGAAGAAAGGGGAGAAGAAAGCGTGGGGACGTTAATGGGACAGGAAGCTGGAGGACCTGCTGAAGCCTCCCTCCTTCGTTTTACTACCTGTTCGTCCGAATATGCAGATGGGTTTTCAGGAGAAATGAATGAAGATGAGGAGGGAGAGGTTTCAGTTTTGGCTCCTCAAAACCAGGAGCAGCTGCTGGTGGAGAAAAAATCAACTCCGGATTCTACCGGAGACGTTTCAGAGCCGAGCGATGAGATCCAGGTCCAGACGTTACAGGTATGTCACAGCAATATGGGTTCTCGGTTCGTTACAAATAAAGATTTAGATTTCAAATAAAACAAATGACACATTCTGCGACATAAATTTTTTTATTTTTTATTTAATTTGCTTCCTGTCTGAAGGTTAACCGTGGCTATCTAGAGTCAGAACCAGAGGAGACGGAGGTGGAACAGAAAACCGAGTCAATCCTCTTAAGTCAGAAGGCGGTCGAAGTCGATTCTGCATCCGAAGAGCTCGAAACGACCCGGGCGCAGCTTCTGAAGCTCCAGGATGAAGTCGACAGACTGCAGCGAGAACTGCTCAGCAGCCAGGCCCGTCTAGACTTGGCTGGAAGAGAGAAAGAGGAGCTGGAGGCTCAGATTCACAGTCTGAGAGAAGACCTGGCCTCTCTGGAGGAGGCGCAGGCTCTGTCTGTGAAACAGAGGGAGGAGGAGAGGCGCAAAGAACAGCAGATGGACGAACAGATAAAAAAGATGGAGCAGGTCCTGGAGGAGGAACTCGAGCAGTTTGAGAACATTATGAAAGCCAAGGATGCCGAGGTGGGACATGCGCACTAACGTGATTTATGAATTACCCTCATTTGTTTGTTTTATTGATATGATCTTTAACGGAATCTAACAGTTGGCTGAAGAGAAGGAAAAATGGGAGGAGGAGAGGCAGGAGAAGGAAAAGCTCATTGATGCGACCCGTCTGCTGGAAGAAAAAATGAAAGAGAAGGACGAGGAGGTGAAGGCTCTCGTCGAGAAGCAGGTCCTGGCCGTGGCAGAAGCTTCGGGAAGACTCAAAGCGTCCCACGAGCAGGAAATAAGAGTCCTGGAGGAGAAACATCGGCAAGAGGTGGGATTTCTAAACTGTGTACGTGTTGTCTTCAGATTGTGGTGCTGAATGCCGTTTCTTCCTAAACGACCGTCTAGGTTTCCGAGTTGAACGACCGCCTGGAGACAGAGCTGCTGAAGCAGCGGGTCGTCATGGAGGAAGAGCAAAAGCGACAGATCAGCTTCATCAAAGAGGTCCCCATCACTCGCTCTGGCATATCTATAAGTTACCCTTTTTCTGCCATGATACGTTCTTTTCATTTTCTTTGCTTATTTGTTACTGTTTTCTTTCAGGTAACCGAACGGGAGCACGAGAGGATGATGTCTGAACTGGCGGCCAAACACAACGAGGAGCTTGAAAAGCTGAGGACAGAGGTGTCCCTGGAGCTGAGGGAGAGCATGGAAGCTGCTCACCAGGCTGAGATGCATCAGGCGCAGGTATGTTTCATATTGGACAGTTTTATTTGAAGAAAAGAGGAATATTTGTTAACTTTAATTATCCGCGTTCAGGTCCAGAAGACCTTGGAGCTTGAAGCTTTGCGTCTGAGCCTGACCACAGTTCACATGTCTCAGCTGGAGACGTCGCAGGCCAACATGCAGCAAGAGCAACAGTCTGCATTCGGTAAGCTGCAGGCCTCCATGAGGGAGGCGTTCACCCAGGAAGGTGCTCTTCTTCACGCCCGGCATCAGTCCGACCTGCACGAAATCCAACAACAGAATAAGGAGCAGCAAGAGAGGCTGCAGAAGCTGCACCAGCAAGAGATCGGTGGGTAAAAACAACTCGGGACGCTTCTCTGCGCGTTTGTTCTGGAAGTGTTTGCATTAATTGTTTTGTCATGTATTTGACTGTTTAGATGAGCTGAAGCAACAGTGGGAGGCTCGTTTTGCTCAGGAGAGAACCTCAATGCAGGAGAAACATGATGAAGAAATACAGGTCAGCTTGTTTTTATCTATATGATTTCATGCATTGCAAAAATATAGTAACTCTTTACATTTTATCACTTCTTTTATGTGATAGAAAATAACACGCCGTTATTTTATTTTTTTGTTTGAACAAATAAGTGTGGTACTCATTTGTATATTCAGGGCCAGTCACTCTGGGTAAAGCTGGTTTTATCCCTACCAACTTTACATCTAGAGACTGAAATAGCACGTATTCTACTTTAAAAGAGTAGCTCAAGATTTGTCAGCTTAGATGCAACATCAGTTTTTCCAAGTCTTCCCAGCAATGATCAGTCGGTAAGTCTGCACAGCCCAATGCGTGAATATGATTGGATGTAAACCATGTAGTGCCGTCCAGCTGGAAGGCGATCCCTTGCTCCTGTTTCGAGTGCCCACTTTTGAAGATATTTGCTTTTATACAGGTTTACCAATATGCAATTTACAAAACAAATGCAAGCTTTTCTGATTTATCCGCTTTCTTTGCATTTCGCAATTGTGAGCTGCTTTGTGTTAAAAAAAAAAGAGATGCATTGAAGCTATACTTTTTAAGACTTGTGCAAAGCACCCTATCACCTTTTACCTTATTTAAAAGCTAATAAGGATATATATGTATTGTTAGGCCGTTAGAGCACAGTGGGAGATGGACGCTGAAACCGCCAGCCAAAGGTCTCTATCAGAGATTCAGAACCGCCTCAATGCGACACAGACAGAACTGATCAACGCGCAGGCGACCCTCGCAGAAACCAGGGCAGCTCTGTCTCGGACCCAGTCTGACCTGCAGGAGGCCGAGGAAGTCCAGGCTTCCAGTAAGGAGCAGGTCCAGAAACTAGAGGAAGAGCTGAAGCAGGCCTGGGCCGACAAAGACGCTGCCGCCAGTAAGTTTTGTCGTGGTAACTTTTCTTTTTCAGGTCTTGGCAAAATTAAACGTTATATAGTTTTGAGTCTTTAATAAAAAAGGGAAGTTTCAGTGCTAATTATGCACTTTGGGAAATTAACTAACCTTTATATGTTTTTATTCAACCATAGAGGCATAGAAAATACTAAACCATTTTTTTAAATTGCCTCGTTATTCTTCATTTTTGTACTTTTGTTCCTTCTGTTTTAATAAAAACTTCTTGCTTTATGAAAACCTCTTAGATTCTTTGGAGGAGTTGATTCATAGTCATAAGACAGCCCTCCTGGAGAAAGAGCAGCAACTACTCCACCTTGAGGAGAAAGAGCAGCAACTGCAACAAGAGGTCAGTTTACTTTAACGATAAAAGCTGAATCTCATTTCTCGTCTAAAAAATCACAACATTTGGTCCTGGTAAATTTAAGGTCTTGCAAGAGCTCATTTTTTTTGCTCTTTCGTGTCAATCTTGGGTATCAAAATAATTTATTTAAATAATCTGACCCATAATATTGCTTTAATCTTTAAACGTATGCGTCGTCATTCAGGTGATGAGCCTTCAGGAAGAGAAGACGTTGCTTAAAAAGAGCTCAGAAGAAGAAATGGGTCGGCTGTGGACGCAGCTGGAAAGCATGAGAGCTAGCCGTCAAGAGCTGGGAGGTGAGATCAATACAGCAACCTGACACCTGCAGAGCCGTCTGTGTCTTTTATCTTTGATTTCTTTAAACAAGTTTCTATGAAATGGTATTCCTGGGAGTGAAATGGAACAGAGAAAGTAAAAGTCAGCACCATTAAAACCCCATTTTTGTTCTTCCTGTATGTGTTTTTTTTTTTCCCCTCGTCCAACAGAGCTGAAGGAGCAGCTTGTGGCTCGCTCATCTCAGGTCGAGGACATCGAGCGTCTCAAGACGGAGTTCAGGGAGCAAAAGCGAGAAATCAAAGGGCTGCATGAGGCCGAGCTGGAAAACCTCAGGAAGTATGAGAACATACCCACACACTGAGGCTCGAACACTAAACCTGGACCTAGGCGTGTTTTTACTTCATAAGCTGTAGTATTTGAAGTGACCTGCAAAAAAGCTGTTTCAAATACTAATATTAACAATAATATTTTGCTAAAATCTTCTAGCAGAATTTTAGGGTGAAGTGAATTTCCACCCAAATTATTAGACAGGTCTGTGCTAAATTAAATATTTGTTATGCAAAGCTTCCCAATGCTAAATATACTTTTTGTAAATCTGCAACCACCAGAGGAACTCGTTTATTTTCTCTGGGCCTGCCAGAGTTGATCAGGGAGGGGGGGGCAGAAAGATGCAAACTATTAAGGATTCCTTCCTTGATTAAAAACATTAAAATACAACCTGAACCACGTATTGTCAGAAGTAACAGGGTAACAGCATCACTGTCCAGAAACTGTTCTGCTGTGGGATGCTTGTGTGAGAATTTAAGAGCCCCTTCTGAAGATAGTGCTATGCGACAGAAACTGTAAGCTATGCAGAATATTTAAACATTTCATGGTAGTTGTATGATTTGAAAGAGACTGAAATGTAAAGCTGCTGGTTTTCTTGCATTAAGAAATTTTGAATAAAGCATAGCAGCAGTCCAGTTTCCACTAAATCAAGGTAGAAACGGGTTTATATCATCATAATGAGTATGAATTATACATGTCTGTCGACCAAATTTTACTACTCGAAAAATGTGTAGTTATTGTGTCAAATATTGCTATTTAATGTATAAAAAAGAGGCTTTAATCAATCAACAATACTTTTAATTTCATTTATTAATATATTTTCCAATATTTCTGTTGTTTTGCGCTTCAATAGAGTAACAAAAGTAGACCAGATATTATTTGATGAGTGGCGCAATCTGCTGCTCTCGGCTTCCAAAAGTGCACTTTTAAAATGGCGTCGCCCTTAACGAGGCACAATGCGTTTATTTCCATGGCAACGTTCATACATGTCAATTAAACCACTTCAAACTGTGTTTTTGTTATTTATCTTTTTACTTTGGTATACCCTGATACAAACGGCCCATGCCTCCTTCGTACTCCATTAACAAGCATCTCCTGATGTCGTGCTTCCGCAGGTATTTTGAGAAGCGGCTGCACGCATCAGAGGAGACCTACAAAGAGGAAATAGCTCTGCTCCAGCTGAGGTTGGTGGAAAGCGCCCTGGAGGAATCCGTGATGAAAACTGCAGACGACCGGTACGTCGGTATTCCTTCGTACGGCGCGAAGTTTCTCCCGTGCAGTTTGACTATTGAACTTACTACGGTTTCCGTTTCAGTGCCCTGCATCACCTTCTGGATGAGGAACAGGATGCAAGAGATGCTCGTCTTATTCACACCGTAAGGATGTGATGATGTTTGAAAGCAGAACGATTTGATGTTTCGTTCATTCTACATCCTTGGTTCTGTCAGTAGAGATGCATCACTGTGTTGGTTTTGTCTCATGCAGGAGTTGGTCGACAGCCTAAGGCGTGAGCTGGAGGAGAAGCATGCAGTGGACCTTTCCCAGCTTGAATCCTCTTTGGCTCTTTCTTATAAAGAAGAGCTGCAGCAGGTCAGCCGCCATGTTTGATCCATGCGAGCCAAAGACTCGCGTTAACGTCACAGTTCAGATTTTTAGTTGTTGTTGTTGTTTCCGCAGGAGCGCTCAGACCTCACGGACCATTACTATCAGGAGCTGCAGGAGATGAAGACTCGCCATGCCCTGGAATTGGAGCAACTGCGAGCCAGGCTTTCTGAAAGCCATTTACAAGGTGCCTCGCTGGGACATTTACACAAAAAGAAACGCTCGCTTTTTTTATTTTTAAAGGTCGTAACGTTCAGACAAATCTCCCCGCAGATCTCACCAGAATGCATTTGGAGGCAGAAAGGCAGGTAGAGGTGAGAGAATGAATTCAGAATCTTTTGATTTTAAATGTTTTGAGTCGTCTTTGCGGTTTTATGTCAGTGTTTTATTCTTAATCAGGTTGAGGTAGAACAGAGGATGTGGCGTCTCACTGAGGAGCTGCACACGAGGATGACGATCATCCACAGCCTTGAGAACAACCTTGCTAAAGAGCACAGAGGTGATCCCGAGGAGGGCGATCTGAAGAAACTAAGAGAAGAGCTTCGACAGAAACATGAAAACGAGATCTCTGCTTTGAGGTCAGACCTTGAGTGGGAGAAGAAGTGCCTTGAAGAAGCTCTTGACAAAGAAAGAGAGAGGAGGAAGTCTCTTGAAGCTGCTCTGGATGATGATGAAGGTACGCTCTCTTTCTATACGAGATGCGTTGGTTTAATTTGAGTTTAGTTTTTAAAAAAAGTTTCTCTTCTAGGCCCACAGCTTCTAATGGTGAAGGAAAGATTGGAGGCTGAGTATGACGACAAGCTGCAAAAGACAAAGAACGTCATGGCTGTAGAAATCAAAGAGCTCCAGGTTCGGCTGCAGGAGCAGAACGAGGAGAAGCTTCGATTAGCCCAACAAAGGTCAGGTCTATCTTCTTTTTTTCTGTGATTTATTTCAGACATTTAGATTTTATATTCTGAACTTAAAGTCCCTGGGGGTAGTATTCCTCCTCTAGCTATTAGAGAAACATGGTGTTGATCTGATTTCTTTTGCTGTCCTTTTAAACTGGTTTTTATCGCCTGTGTCTCCAGGTTCCAGGAGGAGAAAGTGGCTTTGGAGCAGCATTTGGCCCAGAGATATGAAAAGTCTGTGGCTGAGCTGGAAGACAAACACGCCGCTGAGCTCCAACACGAGAGGACGGCGCTCCTAAGCAAGCGCTCAGAAGAGATGAATGCCCTCGATGCCAAACACAAAGCACAGCTAGACTCACTCGGTGCCTGCCACAGAGACCAGCTCGCAGCGATGGCGGTTGAGCTTGAAAAGAAGCACAAAGCCGAGCTTGTTGCTCTGGAATCAGCCCTCCATGCTAAGCGGACAGAGGACCTCAAACAAATGGAAGCTGCTTTTCAGGAGACCAGTCAGGCACAGCTGGAGGCTTTGGAAGCAGATCTGTGTCGCAGACACCAGGAGGAGCGGGATGAGCTGGAAAAGAGAATGCTGGGTAATATGGACACTCTGGAGGCTACCTACTTAAAAGAAGTCCAAGTAAGTAGATACAAGGCAATCCATAAGGTTGAGTTTACTCTAGGCACTGCATGGAGGTATGGAGGTGTGTTTCCTGTTAATAGTTTTAATTCATGAATTCAACTTTATCACAGGCATTGCGCGATGAGATTAATCTACTCGAGGAGAAGCATCGCCAGGCCCTGATTTCCCAGAGTTCAGAGCACAAACGGCTGATGGAGCGTCAGGCCGCAGAGACGCAGTCCGCCAGGGAGGAGCTGAAGAGAGAGCTGGCTCAGCTACACATGGACAAGTTCAAGGCTATGGCAGCTGAGCTTAGCCATGTTCACAAGGTAGGAAGTGATGGTCTCAATATTGATCATAAAAAAACATGTTGACCAGAGTACTTGTTAACTTTTCACTATGATTTGTTTTACAGACAGAGCTGGCTGCCCAAAAAGAGACTTTAGATACAGAACACTGCAAAGCCTTGGAAGCACTTAAACAGCAGGTACAATAACCCTCAAATTACATGTTGTTGTTGTTGTTTTTTTTTTTTACATTTTTATGTCAGAAAGCCAAAAATCAGAAGCTTACGTTATGTACTTCATTATTTTTGACATTACTTTTATTTGTTTTAGTTTTAATTCAAATGTAACTTTGAATTTAGAAAACTGGTTCACTCAATGTAGACCCTGCTGTTTTAGCAATAAATGTGAATGCTAAAGTATGCGCATAATTATCTCTAACTTAAAATACTGAAGAGAGTCGATCACATCAGGTTATGCCTTTTTGCTGTAAAAAGTTTAGCTTTCATACAATTTGAAGTTGCTGGTCGAGATTGTTCAACTTCATCCCTGAAAAAAGTATGTCTGATAAGTTGAAGTGCTTTTTTATTATTTTTTTTTATTTTATTTTTTCCAGTCAAAAACTTCTAGTTCGTGGCAACCAACAACATAAATAGTTTAGAACCCTTCTATTAAATGTTTCAACTAAAACCAAATCCTATACTTTTTTTTTTTTTTTTTTCGCCCACAGGTTTTGGAGCTCGAGGAGCAACATAGCGCCGCCCTGCAGGAGGTCTCACACACTTACAGCGTTGAAAAGGAACAGCTAATAGAACAGCACCAAAGTCAGCTTCGGGTTCGTGTTTAACATGAATCAGCATCGCAGCATCGTAGTGTGAAAAAGCATCTTCGTGATTGTCCGTGAACTCAGTGACCTGAGCTGTGAATGCTCTTTAATGGTTGCCACTAAAGGTCTTGTTTGTGGGTCTTACTGCCCATTAGAGAAGGGATTACACTAGAACATTGTTTATCCTCTTTAATGCCACATTTGCTCTGTAGATGCTGAGTATTTAAAAATTTTTTTTTTTACCAGCTGCATACTGTGGCGCTGAAATTGTGTGAATTTCTGTTGTAGGAGCTGAGGGGAACTTCTGCACGGGAACTGGATGCTTGTCGCAGGGAGCTTGAAGAGGAGTCTGCAAGGCAACGGCAGCACTTCCTGGAAGAGGCGGAGCTCCTCAAGGTTCAATCGGAGGAGCGACTTCAGGACAAAATTAATCAACTGAAGGTGAAAATTAAGATGATTCAGGAACAGAACAAAAACATTAAGCAGCTCAGAAATGTTAAACTGATATCTTATATTTGAACCAGTGTCTTTTCCAGATACATTTTTTTAATGTTGTGTTGTTACTGGAATATTGCATTCTTGTTGGAAATGTTATGTAATGGCAAAAGATAATCCAGAGCTACAGTGTGTGCCGGGTGCGATGCCCCCTCTAAGCTCCAGCTGCACCAGTTCAGTGGATAGTTCCCTCGCTTGGACTCTGTCCTGTTGGAGCTTTACTCAAACCCAGTTTCTCATAATCCCACCATCATATATGTACGAGCCTCGATGTCCATCTGTTTCCATTCTCAATCTGAGCTCTTCTGGGCGATGTTTTTCCGGTCATTCATCTGAACCACAGTTAAATGGGATGGATTGAGGGGTTTTTATCCTTTAATGCTAGAGGCTTTAAAGCAGGAAAGATTTTTTTTTTATTTTTCAAACAAGCTTTTAATTGTTGACCATTTGAAATATGCAACCAGTCATTCGGTCAGATGGCCAGAGATCTGAAGGAGGTATAAATTTATAAGGTGTTGCTGCTTTTTTATTTTAATTTTTATTTTGCTGCATCTTCTAACTCATGGAAACGCATCACTGCTCTTGTTGAAGACTGAATTTGAAGAAAGGAAAGAGGTGGAGCTTGAAGAATTGAGGCGGAGCTTCACATCTCAGCAGCAGGAAAAGGAACAGAGCTACACAAGCAAAATGAGCCAGCTCACCACCCAGCTGCAGCAACTAGACGCTGTGGTTACCCAGGTAATGGAAACACTTGTACACAAAACCCCCTTGCTAGCTTTTTATTCACATGGTGCAAGATATTCAAGTTCTTTGGTAGGGTTGGTAATGCTTTTTGTTTGTTTGTTTGTTTTTTTTGGTGGGGGGCAGGCAAAGTCTTTTTCTGCAAAATAATTGCATCCATCCTCTACAATTTTCTGCTTCCTTTGCGTCATATTATGACTTACAAATAACAAAATCCTAAATTGATGTTACATGTATAGTGGTAATGATGGCTAAAACTTATTATTCTTTGACAATTGATGTGTAATTTATAGCCGTTTAAATTTCTGAGGTTTTCAATGGTTATTTCAGCAACCAGTTGATTGACTTTACACCGGTTCGTTTTCTGAGACGTAAAGGTATATAGCTATGTTATATGCCTGTACCAAAACGACCAAAATCCAGTTGATTGTGATACAATAAGGCTATATACTCCATGCGTGCATCCAGATAGTATTTTATAGTCCTTTTTGAGACTTTTTTGAAACCCAGACTTGGCGCCATCTGCTGGCAGTACCACAGAACTGCTAGAAAGTCAGATGGTCGGCATAGACACAGCTATTAAATAAGGCCCGACTGAGCCGACTGTGCTGTAATGGCTTGTGGAAAACAGACGCTCAGCGAGGTTGAAGACCAACCCGACCTACTCCCATTTCAAATTCCAGTGAGTCCTCCACCGGAGCCTCCTTCCACAAAATCAATGAAAATTACAGCTTCTACCAAACGCAAACAAGGACACAGCATCACAGTGAGAATTTTTTCAACGACATAAATAAAAGCGAAAGGATAAAACCTTTTAAGTTAGAATGGGAGCAAATTAAACGCATTCGAATGCCATATTCCTACACCCCCACCCCCCCGCCCTAACATAAGTGACATAACATGATGTTGTAATGGCAAATATACACAGAAAAGGCTATAATTACTAACAACTTTAACAAAAACAACTTAAGACAAAAATAAATACTGCACCAACAAGATATAATTATTCAGAAGAAATGTTGAATGCAACCAGAGTCAGTTACAAATGTATACATTTAACAAAATGTCTAATAACATGAATATGTACCTTTTTTTTTAAATATCAGAGTATGGGTTTTAAAAAACTAGACACGTCAAAAAGCCCAGTTATCAATGGGTTTGTAAAATCCTGGTTGTTTCTTCTGAAGATTACTGAAACATTTTCCTGTCTTATTTGTGTAACATAGTTTGGAGAAGTAGTCAGTATATAATATACCAGAGGCTAGCATTTATTTTTGAAAAAAATAAAATAAAATTTAATATGAAGGACTTGGCTCCCGTGGCTTTTGGTGTCAATTTATATTTCTATTTTTTTCAAAATCAGCCCCCCCAGCGTTAAAGGTGTTTCTGTTTATATTTGTTCCCATGGCACCTTTTCTCTTTAAAGTAAAATATTAACATACTCTCGGGTTTCCATGAGGCTGACATAGAAAGCTTTTAGCAGAGGAGGTGGAGGCTGTTGCCATGGCGGCAGCATTGTTTTATGGAGCCAGGTGGCTGCTAGAGATGGATTAGGGAGGGAAAAGGAGAGGAACGAGAGGGAAGACATGGTAAAACCACAGGGAGAGAAAGAAGAGGCAGAGAAAGGAAAGGTAAGAACAGGAACTTGTGAGCTGTGAAGAAGCTCTGTCTGCATTCAGATGAATTGAAGTAGAAACTAACTGCACCGACTTGACTCAGATAAGTTTTATCATTAAGAGCGGGATGTCAGTGATGCTGCTGGACAAGGATGCCGAAGGATTACGGTTGGGGCATGTGTGTTTTTAGCTGCTTTTAACGAGTAGCTGTGGACTCTGTGATCTATAATGGTAATGAACAAAAAAACAACAATTTGTTTTAATTTCTGAAAATTTATTTTTAGGGGGTTGTTTTTTTTTTTGCAGGGTTTTTTTATGTTCTCCAAATTTTTAAGACTTTTTAGAGACATTTAAGTTGGCGCTTCACAATATATTGTGATATATTGTCATTGCCGTGTCAGTGTCTGGAATATTCATAACACAGCCACTGCAAAAACTTTTCTTATAATGACTATATCTATCCTTGATTTGAGCGGGTAAATAATATTATCTGCCAATGGAATAAGATGTTTGCACTTAAAATGGGAACAGTCCATCTCCATCATCTTACTTTAAGTGCAGGATGTCTAATTATCTTATTTTAGGGGTCAAAATAATTACTCTATTGGCAGATAATATTATTTACCTGCTCATATCTAGGACAAAAACACACATTTTAAGAACATTTTACTTATTTTTAGGTCCGTTTTTGCAGTGCTGTGCAATATTTAGCCTGTTGGACAGGCTCTCAAGGAAGCAGATGCTAACACCGGACACAAATGCCATTGCCCAAAATGCTAAAGGCAACATAAATAATTGGCATATATCACAACTGAAATTGCCATGGCAATATCTACCAGTATTGTTTACAATGCAAGGTTTTCTAACATCGTGCAGCCCTAATTTAAGTGACTTGACATGAGCGATAAAACAGAAGAACGAGGAAGGAGGGAACACTTAGTTCGGGGAGTGAAGCAAATAAAACCTGTCTCCTCCTTCAGCTGCGAGAAGAAATCGGGTGCCTGCAGGAAGAGTTGCATGGAAAACGTTCGGAGATGGAGACGTTGGACACCCTCCTTCAAAGAAGGGAGCGAGAGAGTCAGGAGGGGGGCAACCTTCTCAAGATGCTCACTGATGACTTACAGGATGCTAAAGAGGAAAAGTAAGAATCATTTCTTTATCATATGTATTATTTTTGTCACAGGGTGAATAAATTAGATGCGTAAAACATAGCTTTTTTATTTAATAGTTCAGGTTATGATATAAGTGACAAGTTTTAAGCACTGGCAGACCAATTGTTTCAGATTTGAGTGCTTTTGATCAAGATTACCTGTAATTCCTGACAGCACTTCAGTACATCTGTCATTTATGGCTGCAATAAATGTGTTCTCTAAACACACTTAATAGGATTTTACCATCTTTTTTTCCCATGACAGGAGCAAACTGTACCATGCAAATGAAAAGATGAGCAAGGTGCTGATCGAGATGCTGCGCAGTGTCATAGCAACGGAAGAGCTGATTGGTCAAAAGATCAACATGAGGATCCAAACGAACGAGCAGACGATGCGTAAAAGTTCAACAAGGAATAAAGATCAAGAGTCAGGTCTGTTCACGTCAGACTTAAACTTTAGTTCCTTATTTCTGGAGTCAAATGGTTGGAACAGTATAAGAAATTCTGACTTTTTTGTGTTCAAGAAGCACTTGCCTATTTATTTATTTATTTATTTGTGATGAAATATGATTTTGTTTTTCTTATTTATAGGAATTTCAGTAGCAGATTTGACATCAGAAGACATGGAACTGAGCCAGATGCTCTGCGAGAGTCTGCTGGTCACCGACACGCAGATCAATCCTGGAGGAGAAGAATCGGCTCTTAAAGCTTGCAGCAGATTACGTGTAGCCGTGGAGACGCTCCTGGACCTGCTTAACCAGGCTCACGCCCAGGTAAAGAAATTACACACACGGATGCATTTATTTGAACACTTTGGAAAAACGTGTAAGGAGCCTTAAAACTAATCAAGAATCTTTCATCTCTGAATGCACACATAACACACAGTTACCAATCAAAATCAGCTATGGGCAAATGAAGAACGGGTGGGTGGGATCAGTGGCAACGCTTCTGGGCCTTTTCTGGACTCGTGCAGCATAAAGCGTGTCCAGATATACAAAAAAATTAAATATATATATATATATATTTTTTTTTTTTTTTTCTGATAATAGGAAAGCCCTTGAACTTTTTTGTGATGACTCCAAAGATCCCAATCTGCTGTAGTTGACCCATCATTGCCTAAAAGAAAGGAGCCTATGTGTCATGTCAGAGAAACCAAACATTATGGGTTATTCATTAGATGTTCCTTAAAAACTCTGAACAATTTTCAAAAAATCCAGTAGAAATTAGAAAAACGCTTGAGTCACATTCCTTTTAATGACATTTGGGGTGGTGCCAATAATTGTGCCGCCAGTGATTGTTTAAAAACAAATATTTTGTAATATTTAGACAAAACTCTCGCTACTTATGCTACTGCAATGAAAGCTTTAATTTACTTCAAGGTCTTTATCCACCGTTTACAAGGAATCCCAGCGACTCTGTCCACATCTGTAACTAATCTTGGGGTTTCTGTCTGCTTCAGTTGGAGCAGACCTGCAGTGTTCATCTCACTCTTGAGGAGAAGTTCTCCCAGGGCAGAGAAGACACCACCCAGCTCATTGAACAGCACAAGCTAGTGATGAAGCAGCTGGATGAGGAAGCCAAGCTGAAGAGTTGCCTCCAGCTGGAGCTCCACAAGGCAGAGGGTCAGCTATACGCCGTTGTTCACTTTAAATCAGCTCCCCCATTGATTCGCTGAGGGCATTCTTTTGATTTTATCTGCTTGTTTCTTTTAGGGCTTCTGGAGGGCTATGTGGCTGAAAAGGCCGCCTTAGAGGAGTCTCTGCAGCAGAAGGAGGCTCTGGAGGAAAAGCTTGTGGAGGAGCTGGAGGACCTGAAGGCGAAGCTGCAAAAGATGCAGGGTCTGAGCGCAGAGCTTGAGCTCATAAGAGTGAAGTATCAGGAGCTCACCGAGGAGCACGGCATCCTGCTGCGCCACAAGGAACATCTCTCCGCTGGCCTTGGGGAGAGAGAGAAAGGTGAGCAAAATCAATTGAAAACCATGGAACAAACGAAGAAAGACGGCGGAAAATTGTGTCTGTGGCAAACTTTAGCTCCGATTTGAATTAGCCTGACCATACACTTATGTAATATCTGTGCTCAGATGTGCCATCTCTCCGTTGGCCATTGGCTCAAATTAGATCCTGACGCAGGTTTGTGGGTCAGAGTGGAGTGTGACTGTGTGTTTGGGGGGGGGGGGGGGGTTACTTTGCAGTGTAAGGTTGCTGTGCCATTTGTTGTTCCACTTCCTTTAGCGGTATGTGTAACTGTATGTATTAAAGCAGGCTCTGTTATGTTGTTTTATTTTCTGGATTTAGCCAGAGACTTGTGACCTTTACTTCACCCTTCTTTTTGCTTTCTCTCCAAGCCTTGCTGGCAGAGACGGAGCGTCTGACCCAGGACAGGCTGGACTTGCAGAGGCAGGCGGAGAAAGACCACAAGTCTCTCTCTCTGCGCCTCAGGAACCTGGAGAGAGAGCTTGAAGACCAGGAAACCAAACGCCTGGAGAAGGAGCTGCAGCACAAGAATCACACCGAGGACCTCAGTCAGCGTGTCCAAGCACTGGAGAAACAGCTGAAACACGATAGGCAGTTTATAGAGGCGAGTTTTATAAATACTGTAACGGAAGGCGACGCAGGGTGTTCTCGTATCTTGCATTTTCGGTGCTTGACTTTTGGAGTGTCACGCCTTTGCATCTTGGACCGTCTTTCACGTAATCTGTCGTAATGCATGCAGGAGCAGGCCGTGGAGCGCGAACACGAGCGAGACGAGTTCCAACAGGAGATCCGCAGGCTGGAGGATCAGCTCCAACAGACAGGAAATGTAGATAACAAAGCACACAAGGTGAGCGCCATTAGCACTAATCTTCCAAGCCAGCCTTTTTTTTATTATTAATTAATTAATTTTTTTATTTTATTTTTTTTTTACATGATTTAATGCAGATCATTTTGCCCCTTCGTCATTTTGTACCTTTTTAGTTTTGAATGTAAAACTGTATAAAGTGGTAGATTATATGTATGCATTCAAGTAGGTATCTTCTAAATATTTATTCTCCCTTTTCTAGTTTTTTTTTTGTTTTTTTTTTTGTTTTTTTTTTACATGCATCTCTTTTGTCAGGGTTTTTGATTTTAAAAAAATATATATAAATGGAGTTCAACAATGATGTGTACATGAGAGTTGAGAATTTTTCTGAATATTTTGATAATTTAACATTTCATCAATAGAAATAAGCTGCTATGCAGTGGTGAAGTGCTTGGTAGGAAATGGCTTATTTACAGGGAGGAAAAAGCAAAGTGTGGATAAAGAATTGTGGAATAGGTGAACTAATCCTAAACTAATTGGGACCATAACTCCTGATTTTGACTAAAGCATTCGTTACTTTTACTAACTCAAAATAATCTTGTGTTTGGGTTGTCGTGTAACTACCAGAAATGATCTTAGAAAAAGCAGTTTTTACCAACATAAATGCACAAAGCAGCAGAAATTCTCACGTTAAAGTTTAAACTTGTTTGATTTGCGGTGCGTTTGTGTTTTCTACATATAATTTGTTTGTAATTTGCCAACTGGAACACAGTTGGGTTAACTGAATGATGCATACTGTATTTTGTTTGCCAATGAGCCTGACTATTGCCATGTGTTTATCCCTGTGCTGAATGGATTGCTGTAGTTTGAAGACTTGCTTCTGCAGGTATGAAATCTGACTAGTTTAATTGCCATTGCTCCTCTGACACTTTTGCATGATTTCCCTTACTCCTGTGTAGCCATCTGTAGTCTTTTTAACTCCGCTCGCCACAAGTCCGTTGTTTTTCCCTGTCATTCATTAGCCAAAAGAATATTTTCAACATGTTTTTTTTTATTTTTTTTTTATCTCTCATTTCTTTCGGGAATGGTTTAAAGTTGATTCTCTATCACTGGCTGCAAATCTGGCATGGCTTGTACAACTTTATTGTAGATCGTGTAGTTTTCCCTTTTTCAAATCTAACTCCTGTACCTGAAACTTTCAATGTCCGTGTCTGAGATTGAAACACACGTCTCCGTTATCGCTGCAGGTGGAGAGCCTTCAAGCCATAATCCGAGATAAAACCGAAGACCACGCTTTCTTGCTGGAGGCCAATCAGCAAGCGCAGCGCGATCTAGCAGAACGCAATGAGGAGATAGACAAGCTAGCGGGACGAATCCGAGAGCTGGAGCAAGCGCTGCTCAACAGCGCCGAAAGCGTCAGAGCCGTCAGTGAGATGGAGCAAGAACTGAACAAAGCAAAGCTAAGGGAACAGGAGCTCGCACAAGTAAGAGCTGCTCAGCAGTATTTACAACCTTTTTATATATATAATTTGTCCTTTTTCATTTTGTCACATTAAAACCACAAACTTAAATGTATTTTTATCAGGGTTTTGTGTGTTCAGTTGTTTTAGGTAATAATAAAATTGCCCTTTTTATAAAGTCTTTTACACTGGGACAAACCATGCATTTGTATTTAACCTTCCAGAGTCAATGCTTTGCAGAACCACATTTTACTGAAATTACTGCAAGTGCTTTGACTCAAGTGACTACCAGCTTTGCTCAACTAAACACTGAAATATGTTGCCCATTGTTGTTCTTTGTAAAGAAGTCAAACTCAGGTGGCTTGGAGTGTGTCTGTGAACATTGATGTTTCAGTTCTTGGCACAGATTCTCGATATAACGTTGACTGGGTCTTTCCAACACATTGATGCGCTTTGATGCTTTTAAACTGCGTTGTAGCTCTGGCTGCGTGTTTAAGGGTCGTCCTCCGGCTGAAAGGTCAGCCTCCAAGTCTTTTGCAGCCTCTTATAGGATTTCTCCAGGGTTGCCCTGTGACTAGCTAACCTGTCCCTGCTGAAGGAACGATCTGCACAGCATCATGCTGCCACCACCATGTTTCACAATGAGGAGGGTTTGGGCTGATAAAGGCTGAAAAGTTCAGTTTTGGTCTCATCTGACCAGAATGTCATTCAACAGAAATTTGTTGTGTCGCATGCATGGATAGATGATGAATTGTGGCGCGCTGCAAGTGGGACTTCTTAAAAAAATAAATGTATTCAGTAGACTGTGCTGGATTTTAATCAGGGATGTTAGAGTTGAGGGCTGATTGACTGCACTCCACACATTTCAGATTTACACCATCTCTACATTCACATAAAATCCTAATTTACTTTGAGTTTTTTTGGTATTAAAGTGACAAACCTGAATGAGTTTAAAGGGTTTTGAACACTACAGCGACACTCTCTCGGGGGGGAAGGTGTTTCTCAATCATCCTCTCTCTCTCTTCCTATAAGGATAAGCTTGTTCTAGAGCAGCAGCAGCTGTCCAGCAGGCTCCAAATCTCGGCTTTGCAGTCCAAACTGGATGAGACCAGGCACCGTTACCATGACAACTCCCGGGACCCCACCCATGAGCTTAGGGACGCCTTGGATGCTGCTCAGCAAAATCTACATCGCAAAGAGCAAGAGGTCTGTTGGATCCTATGCAAAACTGTTTAGTGCATTGAAATAGACGCCAGACTTGCATGTTTGACTGCAGCGCCACCTTATGGAGGAAAAGGGAATGGTGGCACATCAAGTAAGACCAATCTTTGTTTTGTTATTTTTGGCTTTCTGATTGATCGTCACCGTATCTCTTAGGTTGAGGTCTTGCTTGGCCAGTTGGAAAACTTGCAGAGAGACTCGGACCAAAAAGAAGCTGAACTGAAACACCTCGCAGCTCAGATCCAGCTGCAGGCGAATAGAAACGTGGCGCAAGTTCAGGATCTCCAACAGGAAATTTCTACCCTCAAAGTAAGAACTGTTTGGTCTTGACGTGAATGAATGAAAGTTTACGTCGAACAATAACGATGAACAAAAAAAAAAAAAAAGACATAAAAACACAAGACATAAATGTACAGAAATTAGTTTGAAAAGAGGCAGGAAGAAGTATTCGCTTATTTAAATCATACTTTTAATATACAATGTACTTCAATATAGTCATTAAACTCCACCAGTCTGTATTGTATAAATATACCATACACATACTTAACTTATATTATAATAAAGATTACATTTACTAATAAGTGATTGTTATAGAAATGTATATTATTACTGTAAATCTGATTACGTCTGGTTATTTTCTCATGTGTAAATTAACCTTTCCGGCTGTGGTAGAAGGTAACTGGATATCCGGAAACGGACTCATCATGACACGAATAACTGTATTAGTCTAACCTTCGTCTTTTTTACGTTGACAATTCGTATTGGACGTGTGAGCAAACTGCTGTGTTTGATTTGAAGGAGACCATGTCCACCATCGCTGAACTAAATGAGGAAAATAAACTAATTCAGGATGCAGAAAATGAGGAGGAGACCCTCCCTGCAGCCCTGCTTCAGGAGAAAAACCAGGAGATCGATCATCTCAACTGCGAGATCCAAAAACTGGAACAAGAGCTGGAGAGTGCGAGGCACAGCAAAGTTGGCGTAAGCATCCTGACCCCGGGCATCTCCCAAAACTAAAGTTGTGTTTGTGCGTTAAGTTGGTGGTCTGACATGTTTGTTGTCCCTGTATTCTCACTTCTCAAGGCTCTGGAGGGTGAGCTGGAGGATCTGCGATCTCAGGTCGAACACCTCCGGTCTGAAATCGCAAGAGTGCGCCAGGCAAAGCAGGAGGAAGAGGAGCGGCTCCACGAGGTCATCAGCACGCTGCAGGCAGAGCTCGCCACCCTGGGTCCCAACGTGCACGAAGTCAGCGACTCTCAGGACGGCGACAGCATCAACCCCTCGCCTTCCCCCAGCCCCGAACCTCACGCGGAGACCCCGCAGGAGAGGAGGGGAGGCCCAAACAGCCTGAAGCACGAGATCAGCCTCACGCATTCCGCCGCCTCCTCGTCTCTCCGCTCTCGTCTCAAAGCCCTCCAGAGTCAGTTAGACGCCGCCGTGGCAGAGAAGGAAGGACTGGAGCGCCTGCTGCTCACGCAGGAGGAGGAGTACAGGGCGCAAGGAGAAGAGTTCGGGAGGAGGCTCGGAGCCGAGAGGGAGAAGCTGGACGAAATCCAGGGTCTGCTCAGGCTGAGGGAGACGGAGCTGGAGCAGGAGAAGGAAAAGAAACGACTGTGTGAGGAAGAGAGGGACAGCTTGAAGGTTGAAGCTGAAGAGGCTAAGGCTACGCGTGAAGAGAAAGCCCTCCTGAGCTCGGCTGTCCTGGACTTGCAAAAGAGCGAACGAGAGCGAGCGAGAGAGCTGGAAGCTTTGAAAACCAAGGACCACGAGATGAAGCTAGAAATGGAGGTCCTCAGAGAAGCCGGCCTCACTCTTGAGAGACGCGTCCAGGAAGCCGGGGCAGAAAACACGGAGCTGGAGAAAGTGGTTTCTGAGGGAAGAGAGCGGATCACAGCCCTGGAGGCCGTGAAGGGGGAACTCTCAGCAGAACGCGAGGCGCTGAGGAGAAGAGAGCGTCAGCTGCAGGAGGAGATCGCAAAGCTCAGAGAAGAAGTGGGTGCGATGAAAGTGCTCGTCCAGGAGCTGACGCTGAAGCTGAGAGAAAAAGAAAGCAGTGAAGAAGAGCTTCAGAAGGAGGTTCTGGTGAGTGACTTGCTCTGTTAAACCAACAACACTCCATGTGCTCCTTATCGAGTACCTTCCTCCTGGTGCCCCCCTCCTCCCAAGCTCTAAATCCAAATATAAAAGCTGTTTGCTTTTTGTTTCTAGCCCCCCCTAGTGTTCAACCTGCATTGATAGTATTGTCTTTTGTGAATGGCCTTTGATTTTTAACCCATGAGCTCTCATAGACCTTTTAGCTAGCTAGACAGCCATAATACCGTCTCTGCCCACGACCTGCTTGTCCTCAAAACTTCAAAAATGACCTGATGACACTGTTCAGCTTTATGTCGGACTGGGCACGTCTTAGCCGTCCCCACAGTGGGGGGTCAGACGATGCAAACGATGATCCAAATTTCTGACTTTACAATCAGATAGATATACCCGTGTAACATAGCAATTTTATGCGTTTTAATCTTAGAAATTCTTTTTTTTACTTGAAAATTTACGACTATTTGACATCAGAAATCCAATTTTTTTTCTTGCAAAGATATGAAATTAGTCTTACATTTTTTTTCTTGTTGAAATTTGCTCCTATGGCTAGTAATATATATTTTTTTAATCTTGTAAAAGCCACTGCACCCTATCAGCGCCTAAACTCCTTAGAAGACCCAAACCCTTTTCCTCTCGATCGATGACCACTTGAAAGTAACACGTCTTGTTGAATAATGACATCTGAAACAGAGATTATACTTTACCACTTTCAATCTAGTCGAGCCAGAGAAATGGTTTTACAGAGATCAGCTGAGGCTCTTAATGAATACCGACACAGGAAATAAGGGATAGCATAGAGCCCTGAACAATTACAATCATTTTTCTCAAACACGGAGGGGCTGTGCACAACCTCACATGTTGTCAGGAGACAATCACTGTCGGCACTCAGGTTCTAGCTGATGGATCATGAACCAGTATTGTCTCCAAAACTGAACCAGTGTGCATCTGCTCTGAGATAACCAACCTTTCCCTTTATCCCTCCCAGCCTAGCAAGGACATATGATAGGATATGGTGTACAGCTATATCTAACAATCAACACTAGTCGTCATACTTTATTTTTGTTTTTTATATATATTTTTTGGACATTAAAAGAATAACGTTATAATGTCAGGCATACAAGAATATGAGTATAAACACAAGGGCTAGACTGTTTTTTGTAAGAGTTCTCATAAAATTACTACTATTTTCTCACAAAAAGGCCTTCATTCTTGTACTTTTTAAAGAAAAATTAAATAAAACACCCCCCCACCCCACCAAGAAAGGATAGCCAGTCTCTAGCACTGTTATTTTAGGGGTTGCAGCCTGATAAATTTGGGAACCCCCATGTTAGACCATTCAGATTTATATCCTAAAACTAGTTTTTGATGGATTTAGCTTTCTCTTTTTTTTTCAATTTAGCGATTTAGTTAAAAAAATGTCTGGAGTAAAGTTTGCATTGGTTTAGCCATTCTCATGCAGAGTCCACTCGTAACTTACAGTTATGGTCCAGAATGTGTGACCCTAACAATACTGCCACCTACTGGTGGCTGGTAGTGATTTTATTTTAGCAGAGTAGCGGTGCAGATACTTTAGAGTTGCAACAAGGGTCTCCACGTGTATTCCATGTGAAGCTGCATTATGAAATGTCCAACATCTAAAACAATTGTTGGACAAGAGCGGCCTCCTCTTGATGATTTTAATCAACTGATCCAGGAAATGGTCAGTATTGGCGTCACTGCTAATTATAGGCATAGTGCCATAAAGTTGAATTAGAAATTCTAGATTCGCCATCTGTGGCACCAAGACCTGGTCTTTGTGATTCTGGGGTGCAATGTCAGAAAAACAGGGAAGGAAATTAGCCAAACAAACCTTCAAAAATTAACTAAAAATACAGGAATTACCAGAAAATTCACAAAACATCCCAAGAAGATCGAGCCTGGGTTTAATCTGAGCTAGATTGTTGTCTTTTTTTTTTTTTTTTTTTTTTTTTTTGTCCATAAAGAAAGAAGAATAATTTTTGTTAGCAACTAGCTAGCATTAAATGTTCCACAAGCAACGTTTACATGGACGAAAGTAATTGGAATAAAGAGCCAATTGGAATAAAAATGCGTCACCTAAATAAGCTATTTGTAATATTGTGATCGGATTAAGATCAGTCAGAATGAAATCGTAATCTGAAGGAGAGGGGAGGTTTATGCCGATTGATAATCCGATCAGCGTGCATATTAACGCTTGTCAGGCTCAAGTTATTCCCAATGTGGCAAACAGACCCAAGTGCACGCCTGACGTAAACATGACGTATTTCCACGTTGGTGAGTGGCAGACATATGTTGGAAAGTAAAACTGTCAGGATTCCCGATATAACCTTTCTGTTTGGAAAAATAAAAAAGCTCAAATTGTTTCTTACTCAGTAATGTTTCAACTGTAATTAGAACATCATGCAAGTCCAGCCTGGGCGATCAGGAGGCAAACAAACTCATATAATACTCCTTTGTTTACTATTTTTTGTTGTTTAGAAATGGAGGAAGTACTTCTTCTACTGTGTTTTTTCCAGAGGTTCTATTCTGAATAAAGCCAGGTGCATATAAACGCACATTATAATGGGATTAATTGTGTGCCCATATAAACTGTACAATCTGATTATTTAATCCGATC
This sequence comes from Fundulus heteroclitus, assembly GCF_011125445.2. Classification (NCBI taxonomy): domain Eukaryota; kingdom Metazoa; phylum Chordata; class Actinopteri; order Cyprinodontiformes; family Fundulidae; genus Fundulus; species Fundulus heteroclitus. The sequence goes on from NC_046379.1 coordinate 19,672,489, forward strand.
CTGTTTTGTGCATGTGAACACAGCTATTGTCCTGCATACACAGTGATCCCACCAACACCTTGACAGTCCACATTTTTACCTGCAGTGGTCCAAATGATTTGGATATAGAAAAGTTGGCTTGAATTGCAAACTTCTGTTAAAGTCGAGTGATGAACGATTATTTGGACGAACTTTGCCGATTGCTTGTTTATTTAAACCGCTTTCCTTCCCTCCCTCGTCACACAGAGAGCCTCTTCCACTGCAGTGTTTTTTGTTTTTTTCTCCACTGGTGTTTCCAACTTTAGTTTACTGGAACGTTTTATGCATCTGTGTCGTCTAAAAAGAGTCTTTTTAGCGAAGGCTCGTTAACTCGTGGAGTCTGACGTGAACTCAACCCAAGCTTCAGTCAAAGCGAGCAACATGGTGTTGCTTCCCTGCCTCTCTGCAGCAGGCGGGATCACATCTGGTTGTGGTTAGGGGGCGTCGCTATTATGACGTCGCCTAAACGCTGAGGCTGTAGAAACGTCCTCGCACACGGAGGAAGTTGCTTTTAAAATGAGGAAGAATGAGGAAAATCTATGCCAGCTCATGGTTTTTAACACTCCGCAGCAGTTTTAGTTTGGTTCTTAGTTGCTCTGTCGTGACGGGATGTGGTGAGACGCAACATTTTCTTTTTAAAAGACGCTACTCTCGCTAGGTTTGGTTTGTAGGCATTGTTATTCTGCCCAGCTTTGCTTCTAGTTGGGATTGTTTTTCGCCCTGTACCTCCTTTCTGGTGTAAATATTCTGCCTGCTTTAGTTATTTAAAATGGAAACACTTCCTGCACAACAGACTCGGGCATTAATTTCGCTGCCAACATGTTGCAATGCTCCAGTTATCTTGACGCTCGTGAGCATTTCTGTGTAAGCTGTCAAATGAAAAGCATAGGATGTGAATTCAGACGCTTAAAGCCCACTTCTCTTCCGTCAGACCCACGCGGACGTAACCCTGGCCAAAGCAGACGCTGCCCTCAGACAGAAGGAGTCAGAGTTTGCCAAGCTGAAGGCTGAAAACGAGGCTCTCAATGCCGAGCTGGCTGCCGTGAAACAAGCGCTGAGCAGCAGCTCCGAAAGGGCCGCGGAACTTCACCAGAAGGTGGGGGGAGCGAGAAGACCGGTTCTCTGTCGTTCGTTCGGGCTCGATCGGTTCTGACGGGAGTCGTTTCTGTCCTTCAGATCAAAGATCGAGATCTCGTTGACCTGGAAGCTGAGAACGAGCGAATGAGGGCAGAGCTTGAGCGTCTTCAGGAGGACGTGGTTGCACAGGAAGAGGAACTAGCCTATCAGCGGCGAGAACTGGAGCAGCTCCGGCGACAACAAGACGCGGTTCCTCACCACCAGGACTACCGGATCAAAGGTAAATGTAGCGGTGACTTCCAGTGGCAGGAACTCTCCACACAGGACTGCGTTCTGTCAGGTTTCATAGTAACTTGTGTTTTTCTCTCAGATATTTCTCACGGAGCTTTTGAGGAGCTGCTCACGGTCTCACGCGACGAAGCCTCCCTGAGCTCCCCGGAGGTTTTGAGGAGACTCGAGCGCTCCGAGGACCGACTCAGAGAACGGTTCCACGCCTCCGTTCTCGATTCCCGTCTGTCTGAGCTCAGCGGTCTGAACTGTACGGGCCCCGATCCTCCCCAGGTTCAAACCTCTCCAAGGGTCGCGATGGAGCCCCCGCACTCCAGGACCATCACCCCAGATCCAGCCACGCAGAGCACCCACTCCCCGGGCTCCATGTCCGTGTCTGACCACTTCTCCGCGCTCGATTCCCTGGACCCTGACAAAGTATGCAGTCAAGTAGTTTTTTTTAAAGAAACCTTTAAACAGGGTGCTTGCGCAAGTCTTGAAAGTCTTAATAAGTATGGAATTTTGAAACACTGTTTTCCAGACCTTGAAAAGTCTTGAATTTTGTGTGAAAGTCTTAATAAAGTATGGGGAAAAAAATGTGTGGTAGAATTTTACAGTATGCTCAAAGGCATTGTGAAATGAGAAATAGGAAGGTAGGCTATAAAACTATAATTTTACTAACTGGTCACGTACTGTATTAGCCTAATGGAATCAAACACTTGTTTGATGTGAAATTCATGTACTTGTGATTTTCATGTTTTGAAACGTTTTCATCAGTAAAAGCATAATTTACTATGAATAATGCATTTATTCATTGAATACTAGCCTATAAAAATTAACATTTCTAATAAACAGTTTGTACAATCTCAACCAATGAAGTAGGCAGTAGGCACACAAGTATACAAGTACATAAAGTTAAGGTCTTGGGAAGTTTTAAAAAAAGTCTGGAATATTAATTTGGAAAAAGAGCAAGCACCCTGTTTAAAGTTTGGGGCAGGTGTGCTAATCTGTGTCAATCTGTCTTTTATAAGCTGGATGAGTTGGAGGAACTGGACCTGACGGCTCCTCCGTCCCCACATGGATCCATTTCCTCCTTCTCCGCACAAGAGTGGAACAGCGATGGATACGGGAGCAGTGAGTACCTCTGCACCCCCGGCAGCTGGGAGCATTGGACCGCTTCCTCCGATTCTGTGTGTGTGGAATATCTGTCGCCCGGGTCTCGGCTGGTTTCTGAGACTCTCTCCCCTCTTTCTGTCATTCAGACGTGAGCTCAGAACTAGGAGCCAGACTGAGAGTGGAGCTGGAACAGACGGAAAGGCTGGACGCTCAGTTCGTTCAGTATCTCCGCTGCAGAGGAATCAACCCCACAGCCAACACCGACAGCGCCGCGGGGAGCATGAGCTACAGCGACGACCTGCTGTCGCCCGAGCTCCAGGTAGGCGTCGCTCGCACCAGAGCTTTGTGACCGTCGCGAACATGAGTTTAACTCTGCGGTCTCTGTCGTCTTCTCGCAGGGTCTGTTGAAAAAGGTTTACCAGGAGAGCTGCAGGATTCTGACACTGAGCCAGCGTCGCAGCGCACCTTCATCTCAACCCAACCTTTCAGCGCTGAAAGCGTTCTCGTCGGGTCGGACCCAGCACGGCTTTGAAGATGGCTCCACTGCGCTGGAGCACAGGGACGACTCGGCTTCCTTTAACCCCCCCATGAGCTGGCAGCAGGAGAAGCGAGCCTTGCAGGAGACCGTGGTGGCTCTGAGAGAGCTGCTCTGTCGAATGGCACAGAGACAAACACAGGTGAGCTTCCATGATTTACTGAGCGCCAAAAGGCCATCAGTCTGGAATCTGGAGTAGAAACGGCTCATTATTTTTTAAAGATCTCATCGAGGTTGATCGTTTTGTTTTCATCTGTTAAATATTTTTGTCGTCTCTCTTTTTTAAGACCGATTTCACCGATGAAAGCTGGAACAGAGGTGTGCTGCAGTCTGATGGACACGTTGAATCCCAGCTGAGGGCGGAGCTGGAGGAGAACCAGAGACAGCTGAAATGTGCCCACGACGCTCTGCAGGAGCACAAGAACAAAATACTTTCACTCGGGTATATTTCAGACATTTACTTTATCTGTTTGTGCCAGTATTTAAAATACGCTTTGAAAGCTAAGCCCGGGATTTGTTTATTCGTTTTCTCCAGGTTGGCAGTAGAAGAAGCGGAGGAAGCTCTGAGATCTGAACAGACCAGGTTCCAGGAGCTGCAGCAGGAGGTGGAACAAGAAAGAGCTCTGAGTCTCCGTAAAGACCGAGAGACGGAGGAAAGGAGAGAGGTCAGACAAGAAACAGAAAACATGAATCAGTCTAATCGTTTTCTGTTATTTTATCATTTAGTGGGGTAAAAAAATGTACTTTTTCAGGAGGATGGCTGACATAAAACATACGGATTTTTAAGTAACCAACACTGGAGAAAATATAAGTAACAATTGCACTGCAAAATTGAGCTAAAAGTAAGTAAAATGTTCTTGAAATTAGTGCATTTTTCCCTAATTTGAGCGGGTAAATAAGATTATTTGCCAATGGAATAAGATTTTTGCACTTAAAATAAGAACAGTTCATCTCCATCATCTTATTTCAAGTGCAGGATATCTAATAATCTTATTTCAGGGGTAAAAAAAAAAACTCATTCCATTGGCAAATAGTCTTATTTAGCTGCTCAATTATAGGAGAAATACATTTATTTCAAGAAAATCTTACTTACTTTTAGTTCCCTTTTTGCAGTGTGTGACAATATTCTCTGTTTTGGGGGTTTTCAGACATCGTTAATTCACATTTTATCATTGTCACAATAAATTTAAACTCTTTCTCATGCTGAACGATTCGATAAAGGCCCTTCGTTCGTGTTGACGGGTTCAGCACGTTAACTCAATAACCACGTCGGTGACGATGAAGCTTGCACTTTAATGGTCACCATCAACAAGACCAACCGAACTGCTCCCTTATAGGGCTGAACAATTAATCGCATTTTCAATATAATCGTGATTTAAAATAACGCAATTTCCAAATCGCAGAGGTCTGCAATTTTTGGCTATGTAACAATTAGGGAATTAGACACGTCCATTAGGTGTTAGTAAAATGTTTAAAGTGGGTTTGCCTCCACATGGAAGGGAAGACAGTTGCAGCAGGGAGATAATGTAATTTTATTACTTGTTTTTAGAGTTTATATAATCATACAAAGCATTAAGTACAGGTCAATCAGTTTAATACATAGACTTGCTTGTTGGTTGCACTTTATGTTCAACAAGGATTGATGTATAATTAAATTAAAAGCTGTTCTCTTGAATAATATTCTGATCAATAGAAACATTAAAAGTTCATATATAAAATAATCCTTGTTTACAAACATCTTTATTTAGAGGCCATTTTTGTTGCTTGTAGTTAATGCGGAGAAAAGTCAAAATTGCAATTTTGATTGAAATATATTGTTGGCAGAACGCAATCATTACTGCTCCGAGTTTAGATGCTGTGGGTCTTTTAGCACCTAATCCACATAGCGAGGAAACAAATTGATTTGTTGTTTGTATATATTTTGAAACACACGATAAATTAAACTGGGGAAAAAATCGCATTAAATCACAATATTAAGAAAAAACATCGCAATTAAATTATTTTACTAAATCGTTCAGCCCTAGTCCCTTATAACCAGAACACCGCCGTCTCCAACTTTTCCCGCCCGCTTATCCCCCTCATCCACCTCACACAGGCTCAGTAGGTTACGTGCAGCTTAACACAGGCAAACCATGAAAGTCGGCACGCCTTGTAAAAAACGATTCCTTCCAGCCGCTACAGCTGAGATTGACCAGTGTAGGTTCAGTTTTATAAACCCTTCGTATAACCCTCCCTGAAATTGTCGCTGCTCCCAGTTCAGCATCGGTTTGATAAATGAGGCCCAATGTTTCCACTGATTACATGTTTGAAACTAAATCCTAAAATCTACCTTTTTTCCCCTCATTTCCAGGCTGTTCAGGTTTCCTCTGAGAAGCTCAGGTGTGAGGTTCTGTCTCTAAAGGGTCAGGTCGAGCAGGAGCGAGTGTCCTGCAGCAACCTGAGACAAGAGCTCCAAATCGAGCAGTCCCGCAGCGTGATGTTAGAAAATCGTTTGGAGGACGCGCAGAAAGAGCTGGACGAGGAACGCAAACGTTTTACCCAGGAACAACAGCGCCTCGTGCAGGAAAAGTCTGACGCGGAGCGCCTCCTGAACGAAAGTCGCTCTAAGCTCGAGGAGGAGAGGCGGCGCTGCTTCCGACAGATGGACGAGCTGAGCCGCCGACACGAAGCGGATTCCGCCAGAGATCAGAAGTTCCTGTCGGATTTGCGCTCCCAGCTGGAGCAGGAGCGAAGGCAGGCGGAGGACCTGGCGTCTGTGGCGGACAAGCTCCGGGCCGAGCTGCTGCAAAGCAGGAGGAAACGGGAGGAAGAAGACGGAGCGCGGCTGGAAGAGCTTCAGCGGGAGAAAGAAGCCGCCGCCAAACACAGAGTGGCGGCGGATGCCTTGAAGGAGCAGAAACTGGAGCTCAGCGCAGCGCTGGAGACGGAGCAGCAGCGGTCCAGACGGCTAGACGTGGAGCTGTCGGAGCTGAAGGAAAGGCTTCAAGTGTTGAGGGAAAAGGAAAGGGAGCGAGATGACGAGTTGGAGAAGGAGAGGAGGAAAGAAAGGCAAGAGCTGGTGGAAAGAGAAATGCGAGAGCAGAGGACCAATAACAAACTGGTAAGTCATTGGCATTGAGCCTCTCCTATGCACACACAGCATTCCTGCTATGTGGAGTATACTTAGGTACGATTAGATCTATACAAGCACATCGCATCTTAAATGTCTCCTACCAAAGATGGAGCTGGAGTTACTGAGGCGGAGAGACCAGCAGCGCATGCAGGAGCTGCAGCAGACCCTCACAGACCTGGAGAGGGAAGAGAGAGAGATGGCCGCCCAGAGGCTGTCAGGACAGACGTCAGCACCGCTACGCCATAAAGCGGTGTCCCCACAGTGTCCACGCAGCTACGCCCACACAGACGGGGCCCAAGCAGGCGTCTCGCCGCAGCACCAGCAGGTATTTAAAACGACCATTAGCTGGGATCAGTTTAAGGTAGATTAGGGATGATGGTGGCCGGTCTAAGGCTACGTTCACACTGCAGCCTCAAGTGACCCAATTCCGATTTATTTTGCCAAATGCGACCTGTATCTGATCTTTTTATGACAGTCTGAACAACACAGATCGGATTTTTTCAAATGCGACCCAGGTCACTTGGATATGTGGTCCTGAATCCGATACGTATCTGATCTTTAAATGTGACCTGTGTCTGTACGGCCGTGTCGCATTTATCCGACCTGTACGTCACCGATACTCGACAAACGTCACTATTCTGCGTCCTGCTATGCAGAAGCGGGAAGAAAGACGACATCCATAGCGGACTACAATGAGAAGAGCAGTCAGTGGAGGGAAAGCTCCGGTTAGAAAATAAACTAATGACCGCAAAATGCGCAGCAGCATTATAATCCATGTTTACTTCCGCAAACACTGAGGACGCTTGCTACGTGTGACGTCATCGCGTCCTCCAGTGCGCATGCGGGACACTTCGGTTGAACACATTCAGTTCACACAGGAGATCACATACAAGTTGCATATATTTGGAAATGTGAACGGACACGCAAAATAATCCGATTTCACAAAAAAATCGGAATTGAGCATTAAGACCTGCAGTGTGAACGTAGCCAAACTTCTCTTTTTTCAGCAGCTGTAATGAAAAACGTGTGTTTTTCCTCACTATAGAGGGCGTCTGCATCATCATCATCATCCAATCTGTTGGAGACCGTGTTGAAGGAGAACGGCGAGTTGACGGAGCGTGTGACCGCCCTGAGTCAGGAGAGAGCCACGTACAAAAGTAGACTCGCCGGCCTGGAGAAGCAGCTGCGGCGCACCGAGGCCGAGCTCGCCAAGGTCACGGCAGAGACGGAAAATCGACCCGTCGGTGATTCGGTCATCCAGAGCAGGGTCAGTACGCGCACAGGAGCTCCCCGCTGTCATTTTAGCGTCTTATTGTTTGACCGTGTCGATAAGAGTTTCTGTTCTGCATTTAAAGCTGCAGCGTTATTACGAGCGCTACCTGCGCGCTGAGAGCTTCAGGAAGGCTCTGGTTTACCAGAAGCGATACCTGCTGCTTCTGCTGGGAGGCTTCCAGGACTGCGAGCAGGCCACGCTGTGCCTCATTGCTCGTATGGGGGTGCGGCCCTCGCCTCCCCTCATACCCCAGCGCCGACCCCTCTGCAGATTCAGGGCTGTGGTCCGAGTGGTAATAGCTGTGTCAAGGTAAGGCGTAAATGAGGCGTCTCGTCTCTCTGAGCCTTGTGACTGAGACGAACTTCAACTTGTGTTTTTCTTCATAGAATGAGGTTTCTGACCAGGAAATGGCAAAGAGCGATCAGAAGGGTGGCCTTACCTGGAACCACCAGCAGCCATGCTCCAGGTCACAATACACCCACTAAGCTCAAATGTATATCAGGGTGCTTGCTCTTTTTCCAAATTAAAATTCCAGACTTTTTCCAGACTTTTTTAAAACTGATATTTTTTTTCCCAAGACCTTAACTTTATGTACTTGTATACTTGTGTGCCTACTGCCTACTTCATTGGTTGAGATTATACAAACTGTTTATTAGAAATGTTCATTGAATACTAGCCTATAAAAATTAACAAATGCATTATTCACAGTAAATTATGCTTTTACTGATTAAAACGTTTCAAAACATGAAAATCACAAGTACATGAATTTCACATCAAACAAGTGTTTGATTCCATTAGGCTAATACAGTACGTGACCAGTTAGTAAAATTATAGTTTTATAGCCTACCTTCCTATTTCTCATTTCACAATGCCTTTGAGCATACTGTAAAATTCTACCACACATTTTTTTCCCCCATACTTTATTAAGACTTTCACACAAAATTCAAGACTTTTCAAGGTCTGGAAAACAGTGTTTCAAAATTCCATACTTATTAAGACTTTCAAGACTTGCGCAAGCACCCTGTATATACACTAAAACGCTCAAGGAAGAATGCTTTTACAGAGCAGCGAGTGACTCCGTCTGTCTTTGCCTTGTCTTTTGTAGGAACCAAAGTGGACGTTTTACGGCAGCAGCAGCCAAGAATAAACTCTGACTCTGGGCAGAACAGAGACAACAGCGTTCCCCAAAGAGACTCCGTGTCATCTCAAGCTCCCCCTGGAAAATCATCATTCCGGCTGCAGAGGAGGTTTGGGCTACTTTAAAGCCACACTTTTTAAGTTTGTGATACATTTTTTTTTTTTTTTATTAAATCAGTTTTTTTTTCTCTAATTGAACTCTTTTTCTCTTCAGGCCACACTCTAATATCTCTATAGCCTCTGCTCACTCTGCCGCAACGTCCCAGGATCCTGAACGCTCCCTGACAGAATATATCCACCATCTGGAGAAAGTACAGCAGCGCTTGGTGGGAACTAGACAAGGTGAGCTGCGTACCTGGACGGCGTACGACCAAGGCAGTAATCACATAGTTGTTAGTATCTAAACTTTAATGGTCGCCATCAACCGCACCAACAGTCCACCCACGTCAAGCATTACAGCAACTCCTATGTTTTTCTATCCCCCCACACCTCACACGTTACGTACAGCTAACAGTCTTCCTGGGAAAATATTTCAATTTAAAGGGGACATATCTTGCAAAATCCACTTTTTTTAATCCTTAAATACATTTTGTTGTGTACGTGGAGTCTCTAGGAGTGCAGGAAATTTGCAGGTAGTCTCTTAATTTGCTGCATAGACATATTTATATTCTGTTTGGGTTAGATTTTTCAAGCCTTTTGAGTTTTCGATTATGTTTTTAAACAATTGCATTGCAGTATTTGCTGGGAAACTGCTAAACAAGGTCATGGACTTCCAGATTACCAATTTTGCAAATCTACCATCTTTATTTCCTGCAGTGATTTTGTAGTCCAAGCTGAAGGGCCTCCTTTAGATTTAAAGAGACGGCACCAAAACAAGTTGCTCTGAGACGCGCCTCAGAACAAAAGGAAAAAGAAGAGCTTGTGGAGCTACAATAATGAGGAATTCAGATCAAAGCATTGCTGTTCCACTTTATATAGATCACTACTGAATGGTTTCAATGTGAAAAGGAGCGATTTTAAAAGCATGATATTTCCTCTTTTCCTGGGTTACCTGAAAACAGCAAAGCGCTGAAAGTTTGTGGGTTTTTTACTACAAACTGAATAAAGATGCTAAAGATCATAAACAGTAATTTTAAGAATTTTGAAATGGAGGGGATTCATTTTTATCCAGTTGGCAAAAGGGCATTGAAATGGCCCTGTACCACACCAAAGATTCAAGGTTCATCACTTTGTTGAATCATTTGGGGAACGTAGTCAGTAACACCCACTGACTGTTCAAGCACTTAAAGGTTAATATGTTTAAAATGTAAGGACGGCAATGTAAGCGTGGCTTACATTGGCGTCCTTCCTCGAGTGACGTAAATCCAGGACGAGCACCAAAATGTCTCTTTGTGGAGACGCGCTCTTGTGGGTTTTTCTGGTTTGTGCAAATAGCCCACACAAAACAACCAACTCACACTTCTGATTTTTCTGGAAGGTTTTAACTGAGGCCCCACACCAATGCACAAGTTTTAACATGAAAAGGCAGATTTCCAGGTGACTACTCCTTTAGATTAAAAATGTGTATCAGCCCTGGCTCTTACAATAAACTCACATACACAGAAGATCATATTCTTACCAAGCCATGCACAGACATATATACGTAGACGCGTCATAGGGCGCAGGTTCGCTCGTCATCGTCACTGCCATATTGTATGTGGCAGAAAAAAGTTGAGCTCTGTTATTGTGAACGTGGATCAGAGAAGATGCCTCATTCTTGTGCTGCAATAAATACACACACACACACACATATATATATATATATTTGTGTGTGTATGTGTTATGAATATAAGGATCAATTTGTTAAATCTAAACATTGTGGTCTTCATTATTTCATAAAACCGTGTCACATGTGAACCTTTAGGAACAGACTTTTTGGGTGAGTATTAAAGAGGTAAAATTAATAATATGAGGAAAAAAAGTCCTAGGTCAATAAAGTAAAAATAAACAAACAAACACAAAAATGATAATGTTATGATAAAAACATCATATTATGAGAATTAAGGGGGAACATTTCCAGAATAATCACAATTTGTGGAATTATTTCACTCCTGGAGTAATAGGGCCAGGTTAGATTATTTTAAATATTTTTATTCTTTAGGAGAATAAATTCAGGAGAATGAAGCTAAAGGGATACGAAAATAAACTTCTAATATTACAAAAAAATACTACGAATACAAAGTATATTTAGAGATTAAAGTCCCTCTGATACTGTTTAAGTGACTGAGTAACTGCAGATTTGCCACATTTAAGATGGCGGACGCTCTGACGCATCGCAGCATAGGCAGAACCCGCCCAATGACGCGTCTACTCTTATATTATGTCTATGAAGCCATGTGACATTGAAATTTAGGTTATGTAAACATTGTCGTACTTATAGTAATACTACTGCTAGTCGTACTAAAACCATAGTAAAAAGTTTGGTATTCTATGTCTGGTTTCCCAGGGCATTAGCTGTGTTTTTGTTACAAGTGTATCTTAATCAGTGTGTTTGTTCATGATTCTAAGGTCTAATGATAAATGAAGCTTTCCGAATGTAAATGTTTGTGTTTTGTGTTTTTAGGTCCGTCCGGCCCAAAGTAACCCAGCCACCAAAGACTGAATGTTGCTCCAAACTGACAATGCCTTAATGCCTTGAAGGATGTTTATAATCTATTTTTTTTTCTTTATTTCACATAATTTCTTTTAAACACATAAATTATTTTTGTATTTTTTAATGTAATTTCCTTTTGTATGCTGTTTTTTGAAGGTTGTCCTAAACATGCAGCTTGAACAAAAGTTTCTTGTGATTTTAAATAGCGCTTCATGTTGTTGTGTCCTGCTAGAGCTGCACTGGTTTCATACAGGAGCTGAGAGACAGACACTCTACGCCGAGGGAGCAGATCGGCGTATGAAGATAAACTGCATATGCTTGTTTTTTACTTTAACGTTATTAAAGAAGACACTATGCTCTCTTTACTCAAGCTGAACGTTTCCGAAGATTTTAATGAAATATTGAGTTATACCAAATCTCTCAAAGTTCAATACTGAGCCATTAACTCATATGTTCATGGAATCCAATTACATTTTTATCAAGATTAATTCAACTTGTCACATTCAGATTATGGTATAAATTCTGATTATAAACCCATAAAAGTCAATTCATCATTGAGAGTAAACAGGTCACACTAGCACACATCAAACTGGGGAATACTTGCTGTTTTTAATCTTGAATCCTAAATTTTGATTGTCTGCATTTTACATCTAAATACCCCAGGTACCATTTTCTTTCCAAAGATAACCTGGGAGTTATCTTGATGACCTAAATTTAGTCAATTCAGAATCGCTGCAGAGTCAAAGGACAGATCTACCATCGGATATTGGCTGTATTAGCCCCATGGGCTTCACTGTCTAGGTTTTACATGTTTTTTTTTTTGTTGTTTTTTTTTTTTTAAATTAACTCTTAGATGAAAAGTTGATTACCAGCTCTTCAGTTTTCTGTCTCTGACTCTTGAGCCCATGAGAACCCAGGCCCACTTCTCTCTCCTAAAGTATAAACTGTATAATGGAGACTAAATGGAAGTCATCAGTGACATTTCTGGGAATAACATCAATCCATTCTAGTTCGTAACACTGGGAATATATTAAATAAGTTTTGCCTGTTGAACATAAATCAACGCCACACTTTTAGTGTATTTTTGGCACTTGGGGAAAAAAAAGGAATAATGGAATGTCATAATTAGAGGTTTTGAAGACATAATTTCAACTTCCAAAGACATGATTTCATCTGTCATAATTTTGACTTTCAAACTCATAATTGACTATCATTCTTGATTTTAATTTACTTTAAAACATGTCTTTGTCCAAAATTACAACTGAAAGTCAAAACATTTTGAAACCCATCACTGTGAAAGTCAGAATAGATTTACAACTCATAACTAACACATTGAATCTCACAGTTATGATGTAACAAACCCCCCCCCCCCTTTTTTTTTTTTTTTTTTTTTCTTCTAGGGGACCAGAATGAGCTTCCATGATTCATACATTGTTACAGAATAATGCAAATTATTTGAAATGCATAGAGTATGTGAACACCTAGAAAAAACAAGGTGGTATTTACAACATCAAGCAACAAGCCGGGGGTTTCCTGCATCAGTACCAGTGCATCAGTAAGAATGAATCACTGATCCAAAAGGTTCTGGCACAACTTCATTGGTTCTACGATGCATGAAGAGGGTCAAAGATCTGCCGAAGTGAAGCGTCCAGCGGCACTTGAAGCACTGAGGAACCAGTTTTATTAGAGCAACATGTTTTGGCTTGTGGCCTTCATTGTTCTTTGTTTAAAGAAAGTATATTACAGTTAAAAAAAATTAAGCCATCAATCACACATTCCCACATAAACAGACTGACCAGTATTTAAGGGGATGACTACTTGACCGGTTGACCAACAGGATATTGCAAAAAGTATTCAGTCACCCAAAAGGTCAAAATCAGGCGTTCTAATCGCCTTCATGGCCGCGGGTTTATAAAATCAAGCACCTAGGAATGCAGACGGTTTCTACAAACATTTGTGAAAGAAATGGGTCACTCTCAGGAGCCTATCTCCAAACTTCATGTGGCCTTCAGATTAGCTCAAGCACAATGCATAGAGAGCTTCATGGAACAGGTCTCCATGGCCAACATAATAAACGGGGGAAACGGCGTAGGAAGCAGTGGTGTAAAGCACACCGCCACTGGACGAAGTGATGAATCATGCTTTCTCATCTGGCAATCTGATGGATGACCCTGGTTTGGTTACCTGACTCCGCCAGATAGATTTGCTCCGCATATCCATCTGGAAACCTTCCGTTGAAGTAATTTTGGGAAGGGGCGAAAATACTGGTTAGCTGATTGGCCTATGTTGGTGATAGACGGGCCAAATGAACCAATCAGATTCGTCGTCGCTCTGTTACGAGCGAAGACGAAAACACAACCACAAGCCAAGCTACTCCTGCTGCTGCAGGTAAAGGCTCATTTGCTCAGCAAAGAAATACTCTGTAATTCCGATAAAACTTGCTCGATAGCCACGCTAACGCTAGTTTCGTCGGCTGAAGTCGCCATGTTCTTTAGACTGAACTGTCGCTCCTCGTTGCGTCTCGTTGCGTCACACCTCAACCCGCCTCAAAGCCAACGCTGATTGGACGTTCGTTTGGTGAACGGCTCCAAATTTTCTTTAACGGAGGGTAGCCAGACTGATCTGCGAGTGAAACCTTGAAAGCTCGCGAGATCAGGATGGTCTCACGAGGCTACTGGTTTGGTGGTTGCCAGAATGAAAAGTGACATGTCTGTGTTTAAACCACTGAGCTATATAATACACTGGAGTGCTAATCACCGTCTGTTTGAACGAGTCGCTTTGAAGCCACCAGCCGCCATATTGGTACTCCCTATTTCCCCTCAGTAACTAGGGAATATGTGTATGGAGCCAGATGGGTCTCGATATTCACAAATGCACAAATAAATCCACACACACACAGGACAAGATCCACGCAAGCACAGGCCCGATTCATGCAAGCACAAAAAAATCCACACATGCACAAAAAAATCCACACGTGCACAAAAAAATCCACACGTGCACAAAAATATCCACACGTGCACAACAAAATCCACACGTGCACAAAAAAATCCACACATGCACAAAACAATCCACACGTGCACAAAAAATCCACACATGCACAAAACAATCCACACACACACAGAACAAGACCCACACATCCACAGCTCTAGGCTTTAAACCTCACAGCATTTGTGTGTGGATTTTTGAGACTGTCCTGCCGTCTTGGGATTCACACAAGCATTTTTTTTAAACAGAGAGTGGTTTGCAACCAATCAGAAGCCTCCCTTGTATAAGCCAATCACTGGAAAGTACTCCACGTGGGCTGACTTACTCATAAGCCAATCACATTCAACCTGTTCAGGAAGCGCGTAGTATGAACACAATGTGCTCTCAGGCTTCAGCGGGCAGCAGCCGTTTGTCTCCCTCTCTCTCCGCAGGTGTTTGCACATGAGCGGAGGCGCCCAGCTGCAGGTGTCCGCTCCCCCCCCCCCGGCCTCAGAGCCGACGTCAAAAAACGCTTCTCTGCTCCCTTCAAGTCGCTTTGGATCCGCCCGCAGCGCTCCTTGGTCTCTGAGCTCCCAACATCTAACTCCTCGGGCCTCTTCCGTCTGATCTCCAGCCGGCCAGCAGTGATTCCCTCCGAGCTCTCATCGGCCTCGCCGTACAGACAAAAACTTTTGTCTTTACAAAACTTTGTAAAGACAAAAGTTGCGATTTTTCTTCAATAGCTCCCTGGTCATGTGACTCATTAAATATTTCACTGACTCCAAATCTATGTGAAATTGTTATGTCAATGAAACTGTCCTTTGTTTCAACATCAAGGTTGTGCCTCATCTAGCTAATGTAGAACAATTTCACACAGATTTGGAGTCAGTGACCTGGAAGCTATTGAAGAAATATTTAATTATAAATAAATCTTAAAATATAAAAAGGCTTAAAATGGAATAAAAATGTGTGGCCCATCAGGCTAATATAGAACAATTTAACACAGGTTTTGAGTCAGTGAGTCACATGACCAGGGAGCTATTGAAGAAAAATCCCAACTTTTGTCTTACAAATATCTTTAAAAAATTAACAGATTAAAATGGAATAAAAACAGTGTGCCTTACAGATGTTATTTATTGGCATGATTTTATATTCGTTTTATCTTAGCTGATCCCAAGAGATGAAATTTATTGATTTTTATTTCTCAAGAGTGCTTAGTTCCCACAGCGTGTGAGAGGAGGGAGCAGCTGAGAGATGCTGGCTGAAATCGGGGTCCATCAGCCGGATCAACCGTGAGCGAGATGCCGCTGATTCCGCGGAGCTTTAATATCCAACTTTACCGCCCTATCCGCCAGAGGGCTGGCGGGACATGGGCGCCAGAGGCGAATCGTCAGAGCACAGGAGAAGCAGGTAACGGCGAGGCCGATGAGAGCTCGGAGGGAATCACTGCTGGCCGGCTGGAGATCAGACGGAAGAGGCCCGCGGAGTTAGATGTTGGGAGCTCAGAGACCAAGGAGCGCTGCGGGCGGATCCAAAGCGACTTGAAGGGAGCAGAGAAGCGTTTTTTGACGTCGGCTCTGAGGCCGGGGGGGGGGGGGGGGAGCGGACACCTGCAGCTGGGCGCCTCCGCTCATGTGCAAACACCTGCGGAGAGAGAGGGAGACAAACGGCTGCTGCCCGCTGAAGCCTGAGAGCACATTGTGTTCATACTACGCGCTTCCTGAACAGGTTGAATGTGATTGGCTTATGAGTAAGTCAGCCCACGTGGAGTACTTTCCAGTGATTGGCTTATACAAGGGAGGCTTCTGATTGGTTGCAAACCACTCTCTGTTTAAAAAAAATGCTTGTGTGAATCCCAAGACGGCAGGACAGTCTCAAAAATCCACACACAAATGCTGTGAGGTTTAAAGCCTAGAGCTGTGGATGTGTGGGTCTTGTTCTGTGTGTGTGTGGATTGTTTTGTGCATGTGTGGATTTTTTGTGCACGTGTGGATTGTTTTGTGCATGTGTGGATTTTTTGTGCACGTGTGGATTTTTTTTGTGCACGTGTGGATATTTTTGTGCACGTGTGGATTGTTTTGTGCACGTGTGGATTTTTTTATGCATGTGTGGATTTTTTTGTGCACGTGTGGATTGTTTTGTGCACGTGTGGATTTTTTTGTGCTTGCATGAATCGGGCCTGTGCTTGCGTGGATCTTGTCCTGTGTGTGTGTGGATTTATTTGTGCATTTGTGAATATCGAGACCCATCTGGCTCCATATATGTGCGCTACAGCATCGAATAACAAGGATTTTTTCCTGTTCAGGGGGAGCTTAAAACTTTTAAAATGTCTAATGCCATATACTTTATGTTATGTTCTAAAACTATTAAGTACTGAGAAAGTCATGTGCTGAAATATTTTGCATTTTATTAATTTAAATATGCATATATAACATAAGTATATAAATAACAATATACAAAAACATATATTTACATATATATATATATATATATATATATATATATACACATATTTTTATATATATATGTATATTTAATATGAATAACATGTAAAATATTTCAGCACCTAATTTCCTAGTAGTTGATAGTGTTAGTACATCCACTGACTGTAGAATTACCTGTGAAATGTTTTCACACAGCCAGAAAACTGCTTGTTGTTGCAACCAAATTCTATGGGATTCTGTGAAAGTAGGGAGTAGCAAGATGGCGGCCAGTGACTTCAGTTTTTCGGCAAAATCAGCACTCCAGTGTATT
This sequence comes from Fundulus heteroclitus, assembly GCF_011125445.2. NCBI lineage: Eukaryota > Metazoa > Chordata > Actinopteri > Cyprinodontiformes > Fundulidae > Fundulus > Fundulus heteroclitus. Next base: position 19,689,374 of record NC_046379.1, read on the forward strand.
ATATAGCTCAGTGGTTTAAACTTTGGAAAAGGGGGGGGGGGGGATCCTAGTATTAGGGTTATCTGTCAGGCTGTGGGCTTGGCCCCTTAGTGAAAGGAGAATCTGAACGCTTCAAGAGGTGATTAGTACCTGATTGTTCTCAAGTTCGTTTTCCTTCTGGGGCTTCACATCATATCTTTGATAATAATATTCTTAATCTGGTCACCAAAAACAGTCTGTGTGACTATTGGAGATCACAAAATCCCACCCCAACTCAATATACTTGGTTTAATTCCTCCAGAAATGGCCAATGCTCAAGAATAGACAACTGGTTAATTTCTAATAATCTAATCAATGATATTGGCAAGTGTGAAATCTCAGCATCGCCTTTAACTGATCACTGTGTAATTTCCTTGTCTATCTCCTTAATCAAAGAGGAAGGTCAAACATTAATCTGGAAATTCAACAACAATCATTTCTATAATTACTTTTTTTTGTGATGAAGTGAGACTATTGGAGAAATAGACCAGCGGGAAATGACAAGCTTGAGCAAGTGGGCGTGGTTAAGAGGTGTCAATCCAAATAAGCAAATCCTTCACAAAATAGCAAAGATATGAACAACAAAACATTATTGAGTCCATAAATAACTGTTGCAGCTATCACTCGAGCTCTGTGAATTGGAGAGGGGGAGAAAAACTCTTATTTCAATATTTTAGGAAAACAGAGACAAGCTAAAAGAAAAAAGCAAAGCTAAGATCATTGGTGTTGTAACTGATGATTTAGCTATTTTTAAGTTCTACAGCAACTTGTATAAGATGCACATTTCAAAAGAGATTGGCTCTGGGTTTTTTTGTTTTTTTTTAAGAAATTTTAGGGTTATATTATACAATTGCTGCGACAGACTGGCGAGCTGTCCAGGGTGTACCCCGCCTCTCGCCCAGTGAACGCTGGAGATAGGCACCAGCACCCCCCGCGACCCCATGAGGAATAAAGCGGTTTGGAAAATGGATGGATGGATGGATTATACAATTGTATAAGGATTTAAAGAATCTAACTGAAGGTGAATTTGGGACTGATGAGTTTAAAGTAGCAATGGAAAAATGCCTTGGGGTAAGTAGGCAGGTGTTGATTGGTTGACGGTAGAATTATCCTCATATTTCTGGAATGATATTAGGGTAATGCTATACAATGCCTTTCAGGAATGCATCTCTTCAACAAACCTTTCTCACACAATGAAACACGGTCTCATCACCTTAATCCCAAAACGCAGCAAGGATAAATTATTACTGGATAAATGGAGACCTATAACACTTCTGTGCAATGATTGTAAACTCTTGGCTCATGTTTATGCAAACTGGTTAAATAAATCTTTACCTCCTTTAGTGGATGAGTGTCAGTCAGCTTTTATAAAAGGTAGAAATATACATAATGATATTCAATTAATTCTTGAGCTGCTTGATTATTGTGAGCTAATTAAGACTGAAAGCTTGGTTTTATTTTTAGATTTTTATAAAGCCTTTGATATAGTAGAACATCCTTTTCTACTTAAATCCTTACAACACTTAGGTTTTGGGAAAAGCTTCTGCAATGTAATCAGAATGTTTTACACAAATATCTGCAGTTGTGTCTCCCTTAATCCTGGATTGGCCAGCAGGTTTGAAGTGAAGCGAGGTATTTGACAGGGGAGCCCAATTTCCCCAAAGCTGCTCATACTGACCACTCAGTTACTGGCCCTAACGATCCTAAATGACCCCAATTCCCAAGACTATATTTGATAAAGAGTTCAAAATCAGCCAATTTGCAGATGATACAGTCCTGTTTTTAAAGGATAAATCTATGATAGCCAAAGCCCTTAATATTATCTCATTAATTCCCCAGGCATCAGGACTGTGTCTGAATATTGATAAATGTGAAAAATTACCTATTCAGCCATGCTCTGATTCTATTACAGCTTCAGTAAGTGTAAAACCGAAATGAAATATTTAGGAATAAATATATCCAAGAATATAATTAGAAGAGAAGACTAACATTTCTGATTGTATCTCTAACATGAAAAGATCCCTTAGTCAACCAGAAACATAACTATATTTGGTAGAGCTATTCTCTTTGTACATATCTCCTCAAAACATCAAGAAAGGCAACTCTATAATATTTAAATAAAATCTATTATACAAAAAAAATCTCAGCTTGTTAGTGAATATAATAAAGGTGGCGTTAAAGCCCTGGATTTTTAATCACTTGTAGGAACCTTTAGGAATAATTGGCTCAAAGCTTGTTTAACACAATCTAATTCCATGTGGTTTCGTATACTCTGATTGATATTTAAAGAGCAAGGAAGTATTGATTTTGTATTAAAATGTGACTTTGAGATTTGTAAAACTCCTATTAATTTAGCTAGCTTCCACAAACAAGTTCTTTCTTTTTGGAAGATGATATTTACCCACAACTTCTCTCCCCGCAAGTCAACGTTATGGAGTGATTCCTGTTAATAGATATTCAATATTTTTTAGAAATTTTTTGAGTGTGGTATTCTATTGGCATCTGATTTACTAAATTCAGATGGTAATTTTCTAGACCTTATGTCATTTTCAAAGAAATATAATTTAAACTGTACAAAATAAATACCAGCAAGTTTGTAGGGCTATTCCAGTGGCTTTAATGTAGCTAATATATAACCCTATGCTAGTTTAAGTAATTAAACCAACATTACCTGGTCTAAAAATAGACAGTTGTAATCTATTAGAGAGTAAGTTTGATAATAAAGCCATTAATACTAAATTTAAATCTATTCTTTTTCATGAGTATAATTCGGAAAACATTTAAATGCTTTTAATGGGGATTGATAACATACCAGGTAGCAATGTTCCTTTTGTGTTCCTTCATCATATTAAACAATTCACCATGTTTTTATTTATTTTTTTCTTGCCCTATATCAGTTAATTTCTGGTTGTAGATACACATCTGGTTATCACTAAAATCAGGAATATTCCACATTCTGAATTATCCCATATATTGTTTTAAATGTACAACCTTGTTATTCTTTTGGGCAAATATCATATACATTGTAGCAATTGGAGGGATATACTGCCATCATTCACAAAATGTATCACTTCACTCGTGTCAGAAATCTAACATTTTTGTAAAGATTTATGAAAACATCTCCCTCTTTTTACTATTTTGATGAAGTCCTTATGTGGCCTACGCCTCCCATGTTGGTATTTTGTCTTTAGTGTTCAAATGTAAAACAATTGTGAAATTTATTTAGTCCTACCACCTTCCATTGTGTTGTTATAGGTATCACTTTTGTCTTTCTTTTGGTTGTTGACATGTATCCTTTTGGTATTATATAAGTTCTTAATAAAGTATATTTAAATTTATAAAAAAAATTCTTTATTTCGAGACACAAAATAACAAATCAAGTAAAAAAACCTCATGTAATTGATTGACTACTTATATATTTTAATGTTATCCACTTAATTTATTTATTGCTCTTTAGAGCTGTGATTTTAGATTTTATAATGTAATAAATATCTATGTTAACAGAACTGTACGGAAGAGAATTAGGGCCATTAAAAAAAAACATAAAAGTCTATTTAATTCTGACTTTATTCTCAGAATTCTGACTTGGGTTTTTTTAAAGGCCCTAATCCTCTTCAGTATCTTTGGGTCGACGTTGGTTAGTTTGTTTTTTTAATCGGAGCGCACCGCCCGTGATTGGTTCGTTCTGTTCTACATAGCTCCGCCCAAGCGTTTCCCCTTGCAACACCAAACATTCGCATTACGTCGTGACGCACGTCCTCTGCGTTTTCACCACACACGCTAAGCTAAAGCACCGATGGCTGTTGTGTCGTAGATTGGCGTTTGAGGTTTTTCCCCCTGTGGAGAAATAGTCCTGGCCCGCGTGGAAGACCTCGTTCCATTTTTCTCGTACTTGTCTGGCATGTATGGATGGATAGTTGACGGAATCTCTTCACTCTTTGAGCCCGTCACCGGGCAGAGCCACACCGAGTGGCCCGCGAAGCGAAGCGGCAGCGGCAGCAGCGGGGAAGGAGCGCGGCGGCAGGACAGCCACGGAAGACCGGCTAAACGGAACTACAAGTGGTCGGTGTTATTCTGGTAGCTAGTGGTTTGATTCCGGGCGCGCTGTAACTCTTCTGTCGTGATTTTTAATTTCAGGTTTGTTTGTTTGAGGCTTAACCTGGAGGCTAAGGTTCACCTCAAAATAGAGGGCGGGACATTTTGAGAAAAAAAGAAAAAACGGTTAACGTTAACCGTTAATGTCGATACCTTGGGCCGCCAACCTGCGACTTTTAAACATGAACTCCGCCTGAAATGTTTTCGTATTTTGTTTGGTAAAAAAACTAAACTGTTGTTTAACTATTGTACACGTTTCCTGTGAAGGAGAGCAAACTCACCGTGTTGACATTTGTAAACAACAAAAAGGCTTTTTTTTTTCTGGCAGGCCTGCCACAGAACCTTTAGGTTTGGCTATTTAGATGCCCTTTAACGCCCCACTCGCTGTTTGGATAATTTATTTATTTATTATTAAGTCATTTATAATTTTCATTACCTTGAATGACCGTTTCTGTAGCGGTAATTTAAAAGCAGCATTATGTGCTATGGTTACAGTGTGCATGCTGCTGATGGTGCTGGTCAGAGTGACCCAGTGGAGGCAAAACGACCCAAGCGAGGTATGTCGGATTCAGTTAAAGATCTCAAGCTTTGTTTTTTAAAGGACCCGTCACTTGTAAGTCACTAACTATTTGCTGGCGCCGTCCTTTCTTGAAGATGTCGTGATCAGCTTTGTGAAGAAGACGGTGGCAGGTATCGCAGGTCTACTGAGGCTGCGCAAACCCCTGGCGGCGCAACGGGAAAGTCCGAGCCAGCATGAAGACATACAGGTGGGCGTGGTGTCTGTGTGTCCTGGTGCTGTGTTTGCCTTTTGTAGATCTGGATGATTTTGGCACCTTATAAATTTGAGATATTTGAGAAACTTCAATACCTTTTATATAAAACACAACAGCGGAAGCGTTTCTGTTGAGTTTTAAACGGGTTCAAAGCTCCAAAAGTAGTTTTAATGAGCAGATCGAGGTGATTTTGCTGTTATCATTTTAGAGCTTACAGCTGCTTTTGACACAATAGATAATAATAGTTTAACAAAACAAAGCCCCCATAGATGCTCTCCTGCGCTTCCACGGTAGTTCATCTTCTGTAAATGCATTGCAGTGTTGTATCTGCTGAGAACACAGTTCAAAATGGACTAGGATACCATTTTTTTCTCTTTTTAGGTAAAAAAAAGATATCTATTACTCTCTGTATTTGGCTATACTTTTTAAGTGAAGATAAAAAGAAGGAATGCTAAGCTGGTATTTTGAAGTTAAATTACTTAGGGGACTTCTTTGATGTGGTATAATGGTAAGATGGTAAATTGCTTGTACTTGTATAGCGCTTTAACTAGTCTTGACGACCTCCAAAGCTCTTCACACTACAGTCTTAGTCATTCACCCATTCAGACACACGTTCACACCCTGACGGTGGTGAGCTATGTTAGTAGCTACAGCTGCCCTGGGGCAGACTGACAGAGTTTTGATGACATTTTGATGTGATAAGTAAATTATTGATATATCTTATGGTAGGCTACGTGTTGGCTTAAATGGATAACTACGTTTGGCCAAAATCCCCGGATATGTAAGCCTAAACTGTATGTGAAGGATGTCATTTACACAAGTCTAATTATGCATCACAACGCGAGGCTCCGGATGTGAATCCCCCTTTGTTTGATATGTTTTAAGTTTTAATTAAAAAAATTTAGTATTTAGTGGCAATGAAAGGACAATCCATGCTTTTATAAGTTCCCAGTTTGATAATTACAACTCTTTGTATGTTTACCTCTCTGTCATGGCTTCAGTTGGTTCAGAATGGTGCAGCTCGTCTGTTTGCCTTTTCACGTACATCATTGTGCATTAAATGTGCTTTTATTGATTAATTTGATTGGATTTAAAATGCTTTTTTTTTTGTTTGTTTTTTTCATTATGTTTTAATCTAGTCCATCACTCTAATGGGCATAGACGAGGTCCACACTTCATGGGTAAATGGTACCGACTGGAAAATGGGTAGGTGAAGATGGATACCTCTACAAAAACTGTAGGCTCTTGGCTGTATTCATAGCTAACGTCTGTCTTCTTCACAGATAAAACTACAGGTGGGGTGAATGACAGGAGTGCAAAGAATCCCTTTCAAAGCTCTTTACCCCCTTTAATAAGGAAATACGGGTACGTGGTTCTAGTTTCGATGCAACTTGTTTTGTGAAGGTTTTAAATAAAAGCTTAAGAACAAATCTTTTCTAAACTGCTTTTTTTTTCTTTATTTTGAATCTAGTGGACCGGTACTCCCTTCTGGGCTCCCAGATGGAGGGAAAAACTGGGAGAGAAGAGGCTCCCTTCAGCTGCTGCCTTCAAAGCCTCCTCTCAGAGTGGGAAATGCTAATCCTGAACCGATTTGTAATGGCTACGGACACAATCGCTGCTATAAGCCCAGCCTTACGGTAGAAGAGGTATATTTGGATCTAAAACATTTTTTTGATACTTACATTTTATTAGTGCAAAAGGTTTTTTGCAAGTAAATATATATACATCTTAATAATAGTAAGTAAAAGTAAAATACCATGTGAACATACAAAGTAAATCAACATGGCGTCATGGGGGTGCCCCTCTGTTACAAATGTTTGTAACATCTCCCTGATCTCAGATTTAATATCTTAACCAGTTATTCTGTGGTGTCAGTCTCATTTATTAGATTTACTTTTGATACATTGTACCCATGTATCTCGTTTTGCGTCTATATTTGATCTAAAACCATTTATTGTTTGAAATACTCTGGCACAGTTATAATTCAGTTCGCATGGTTTTCTTCACTTCCTGGTTTACCTTGCACATAGTATCGATCAGGTCATCACCCTAGGGCACCTTATCCTCACAATGTTTTTGCCACTGAGATCTTCAGTTTTAATCTTCATTTTAGGCCATAAAGCAGAACAATAAGGAGCACTACAGACGCTTACTGGAGATGGTGACAGAGCAGTACAGCAAAAGCCAACCACTACCTTTCAACCAAGCCAAACCACACGAGTGAGTGTTTTCATCTGCTGATGTAAAGGCTTTTTAAAAACACCTGATAAAATCCAGTCACCATGCGCCTCTCATCCTTTTCCCGTAGTGAGTTGCTGTTACAGGTTTCTCACAAAACGTCCGCTTCAGAAAGAGCCTTTGACTCGGTCTCCAGGAGGGTTGTGTGCACAGGTAGGGCTTTCCTATGGATCCTGTTTGTCCTCAGACTAACTAATAACCTCTTCAGTTATTTTTTGGTTTGTTCAAGAGGCTTCCATTAAATCTGTTACCACAAAATCTCGCAGTGCATTTGTGGGATCACTGGAGAGATTTGTGTGGGAAAAGTATTAACATTATTAAACAAATACAAAAATGATAAAAAACATAAAAATGACATGCAATAACTATAGGTTAAACAGCAGCTGACCAGTTAAACAGCCCAAGGCAGAAAGCTGGTAGTCTGGGAATTGGACCAAAGTTATGTGGCAAGGTCATAAAATCAGGTTCAAGCTTCCAGAATGCAAAAGTAAGCGAAGTGTGATGTCAATGCTGTTATTGAGTCATCGCTGTGATATTTGAGTCAAAGTTGTGAGTTCTTCAACAATGCTGGACATGTAGGGGAATTTTTTTTGACATGTTTAAAAACATCTCCATCTCTAGTCTTATGATTACATTCAGTAAGCCTCATTGTTAAGCAATATTTTTTTGTAATTCCATTGAAACTAAAGGCACATACGCAATAAAGTAACATAATAATGATACTAATTAATTTATTTCCTCACCAGAGTTTCTGCAGGGTCTTAAAATTATGACTTTAATTATAAAAAAAATAATAGAAATGCCCAAATGTTACATACTAGCAGACGTAAAACTTTTTGAGTCAAGTCAATTTAGTTCAGTCCTAAATTTGATTGTTCATTATTTGCCTTTTTATTTCTCTGTGAATGTTCTGGCTCCATTCTTTTGCAAACACCAATATAAGCTGATAATTATGTTTATGTTATTGAAAAAAAAAGGTAACTATTAGAAGCAAGCTTTCTTATAGTTAATAAAGTTCTTAAATTGAACTTATTGTCTGTAAAAGGATGAAAATGAACTTGCTGAAGCCCTTTTTTACATTTAAAAGTTCTTTTCAGTAAGTTTTCAATATCCATTTTCTGTTCTTCACAGCTGCACCAAGTGTATTTACATACCGAAGTACTACGGCAACTAAGGACAGGTTGGTTTTAAAGCACTTTAATTATACGTGTGATCAGTAAATTATTTTGTTTTTCATTATTTTAGTAAGTTGTATGTAATGCATCTTCAGGTGGGGAGGCTTAACTTTCAACAAGTCCTACAGCGAATCCCTCGAAGAAAAACGGCCTGTTAGATATACAAAGGTAGGCAGTCCTTAATTCTCTTCTGCCAGAATAATTCTCTCAGTCCAGGGAGTAATGTTGACCTGCATTGCAGCAAAAAGATGCACCAGACGTGGACCTTTCTACAGAAGTTGCTACTCGCCTTAATCTGGTGGACAGAGATGCTTTTCCACCCGGCGCCAGTGAACCCCAGTCTGCCTATGCTGCACGTATAAGACACAGTGATGAGGACATACCCAGGCTGACGAAGGTGATAATTAGTGTTTAAATGTAATATTGACTCAGTAGTTGTGTTTCCATTAACCTTTTTTAAACGTGCCTTTTGAAATATAACCTTAAAAAAGTGTGACGGTGACGTCATGTCAGAAAAAAGTTTTTACGCTTGGGGTGGTTTTTGACTTTTTTCGGGAAAAAAAAAAAAAAAAAAAAAAAAAAAAGAGATGGAAACCACTGAGCTATATTATACACTGGAGTGCTTATCGCCGGCTGTTTGAACGAGTTGCTTTGAAGCCACCAGCCGCCATATTGGTACTCCCTATTTTCCCCTAGTAACTAGGGAATATGGGCGCTACAACATCGAATAACGAGGATTTTCTCATGTTCAGGGGGAGCTTAAGACTTTTAAAATGTCAAATGCCATATACTTTTATGTTATGTTCTAAAACTATCAAGTACTGAGAAAGTCATGTGCTGAAATATTTTGCATTTTAATAATTTAAATATACATATATAACATTTATAAATATATAAATAACAATATATATATATATATATATATATATAATTGTTTTTGTTTTTTTATATGAATAATATGTTAAATATTTCAGCACCTAATTTCCTTGTAGCTGATAGTGTTAGTACATCCACTGACTGTAGAATTACCTGTGAAACGTTTTCACACAGCCAGAAAACTGCTTGTTGTTGCAACCAAATCCTGTGGGATTCTGTGAGAGTAGGGAGGAGCAAGATGGCGGCCAGTGACTTCAGTTTTTCAGCCAAATCAGCACTCCAGTGTATATTATAGCTCAGTGATGGAAACACATTTGTCGAATAAGTTGTGACGTAGCACACATTTACTTCACATGAGTGATCAGCTGTTGCTGCTGCGGGCGTCTTCCTGAATTTTCCCATAATGCTCGGAAACATGGCCGGAAGCAACGACAGGTACACGTAGAGACCGACAAAGAGACTCCAGCATTTCTTAGTTTCATTAGTGAACAGAGAAATTGCATTACTCCATTACTGATCTGTGGTCCGTTCTACTCAGCAACTTTTACCTCCTGTTTACTACAACGTAACGTGACGGTATGAAGACAGTACGCTTGGCGTTGCCTGATTACTTTGTTACAAACCAGTAGATAGAAACACGTCTGATTCACATTTTCTGTTCTGCGACGTTTTAAATGTTCGCTCAAGATTCGAATGGGAACTGTACGGAAACACCGTTGATGTTTTTTTCCGACAGCATGGTTACACAAAGTTATTTTAATGTCTTTTCTCATAGGAAATGTCTGCAGAGGTTAGTGAAGCTTTGGCTCAGAGAGATCCTAACCTCGTTTTAAGTGCAGCCTTCAAACTCCGTATCACGCAGCGAGACCTGTCCACCCTGCTGGAAGGTGGATGGCTCAATGATGAGGTACTTGAACGCTTAACTTTGGCCTGCAAAATCTTTATAAGATGGCTATCAGATGAACACCAACCTTTACTTTTTTTTCTGATCCACTGATGACGAGCTGATGACATTTTGAAAGCAAAATATGTATTGTCTGAATTTATTGTATTGTGCCAATTCTTCCTTTTAAGGTAATGAATTTCTACCTTTCCCTCATCATGGAGCGACATTCTGGAGAAAGTGGAAGATTAAAGGTCTACACTTTTAGTACCTTCTTTTACCCGAAGCTGCAGGGTGGTGGGGCAGGAGTACAGGTTGGAGGACATGTGGCTGTGAAGCGCTGGACCAAGGCTGTTGACCTCTTCGTGTTTGACCTCATTCTTGTCCCACTGCATCTCGGTGTCCACTGGGCATTAGCTGTGAGTCAATTACTTTCAAGTTCAGTTAAATTGTATTTTACTAATTTTCATTTCACTTTTAATGATAATCTGCCTAAAATACTCTGTATATGCACTTATACAGTGCATATACTGAGTATTTATATTTTTGCTAATGCATTAAGTTTGTTTTTTATTTATTTATTATATATATATTTATATATATATATATATATATATATATATATATATATATATATATATATATATATAAAAAAAATATGCATTATCATTATAAAAAAAAAAAGTTTTTTCCAGTGTCCTGTCTGGCAATGTGGCAATAAGATGCCACAAAGAGCTCATCAGATTTGACTTTCACAAGTGGACAAGATAAAAGGAAGAGAATGATAAAACAATTATTGAAAAAAAACATGTACTTCGTTTAATTGAAAATATGCAGTTCCTATATTGTCCACGAGGGGCGCTGTGTTTTAATTAGCAGATTAAGCTTCAGGTGTGGAAAAATTCAAATCATTTCTTAAATTTTATCTGTTTGATGTATTTTGTCATGCAGGACAGTGTTTTTAAGTTCCAAAAATGTGAATAAATGTTTTTCAACATTGTATAATCACTGTGATCAGTTCTTATGCATAATGCACAAGTAAATGTTTAACTGAGTAAAAGTATTGTTGAAATTGCACATACTTTTCTTAAAAACGCTGAGGTTTTCATAATATATTGTGTAAAAGTGAAATTAACTTAATATAAAAATCAACAACAAGTCCACATTTATTAGTTCTATTTAATCTTGCAATGAGTTTACTCGTGTGGCCCTCTTGAGATCAGATTAAGCTGAATACGGCCCCTAAACCAAAATGAGTTTGACACCCCTGATCTAAACTTTCTCCTACAAAGCTTGACGTCACAACTTTTCTACAGAATTGTCATGTATTCGCATTGAAACCTTTTTTTTTTTTCAGGTGCCAAAAAGATATACATTTTGTTTGATAATTTAAAACTAACCTATTAATAAACCACATTATACAATAATATTTCAATAATTTCCTCAGCAAAAATTTTTTTTTTTAATCATCTGCAAACCGAAACTTTAGTTAATTCACAAACGTAATTATTCTATAAATAAAAAAGTTTGTGTTCCCAACACTAAACCTTGTGGGACTCCACATTTAATTTGTTTGCACATTGGCATTTCATTTTGTAAATGAAAAACTGTAGATTTACCATTTTGATTGAATACAACTGTGCACTTGTTTGGCTTATTTTAAACAGTGTTATTGTTTTTCTTTTAGGTTATAGATTTAAGGTCAAAGACTGTAAGATCATATGATTCGATGGGTCAGAGACATGATGACATCTGTAATCTTTTACTGTGAGTCTTTTTTTCTTTCTCTCTCTACTTTGATCTTTTTTTCCCCTCAAACTCCAGGCTGACATCTGATCTTTAATGTTAATTTCCTTGACTTGTACTGCTCTATAAATGATCCATTTGTGCTTATTTTCCAGACTTTACCTTAAAGAAGAGCACAAAGCAAAGAAAGGGAGGGAGCTTGACGGTGCCAAATGGACTGTTGGAAGCCTAAAGGTTGGTTAAACTTACTACTGACATGGCACTTAAAACACAATTTTACATTTCATCTTGAAGTTAGAGATTGATACATCTTTCTGTACAAACAGGACATTCCCCAGCAGAAAAATGGAAGCGACTGTGGTGTTTTTGCCTGTAAATTTGCGGACTATATTGCTAAGGGAAAACCCCTCACCTTTAAACAGGTAAAGAAAACAAATGTCGTGTAAATAATGAAACCATTTGGGCCTTGTTACTTGTCCTACCGTGTTAACACTTTGAATCAACATCGCATCATCCTTAGTTTTAGTTATCGGTGCATTTAAAATATTTTACAGTTTTTTTTTTTTGTTCCTTTTTGTTTTCGTACCATGCAACTATGGTACTAACTTTATGATCACTTTCTTCAACTTTGCTTTTAGTGCCACATGCCTCTCTTCAGGAAGTTAATGATGTGGGAAATCCTCAATCAGAAGCTCCTATAGAAGATTGCAATAGCAGGAGCAACAAGAAGTGCATGTTGGTCTAACAGTTTGTCGGCCAAAGGCATGGACTTCACTGACTGAACGCTAACCCTGATATTTGAAGAAATCAAACACTAGTCTTACCTTTGTCTCTTCCTACGGGGGATATAAACCATTTTTAATCTCTGAGTTCTAATTGGAGATGTTATTTTGTTGAAGGGAGTTATCTCTGGTGAGTGAATGGCTTTTGACTTAAGATTATTTTTTTACAGGCTGATTTACTGCTTGAAGTGCCTTTAACCCTTTTGCAGAGCTCAGTGAAGAGCGCGGTTTATGTAGAATTTGTTTTGGTGTTTTTGCAACTCGGCATAATGTTTGAGCAGCTTGGCCCAGAATCCAGGGATTCCCTCCTGTCGGTAATGTGGATTCATTGACCGAATTATGTAAAGATAGTTATATTTAGTCATGAAACTGTATTGTGTGGAAATATAAACTGAAAATGTTGAAATACCTCTTGTTTTGACTTTTGTCCAGAGACAGTTTGCATGAGATTGCTGGAATAACATTTGTTAAACATTATTTATAATTTTGATGATGATTTTTTTTTTTGGTGTGTGTGTGTGTAATGCTTTTCATAATTGGATTCTGGCCTATTTGTTCATCCACATATAGTGGCAGGTACAAGGAATTGGACAATAGAATACTTCCTAGGGAACTACTGAACAGGCATGCATCTTGACCCTAATGCTTAAAATGTGATGCCCTCTCATGTAATAAAGTGAGTTTTTTTTTTTTTTGTAAGCAGAGTTCAAGTTTTTATTTTATTTTTACCTGTAATCGTAGATGGTTTTTAGTGAACCAGCAAGTAGGCTTTTTCCAAGCTCTTTACATCCCAAGCTGATAAAGCAATGAGCTTTCTTTAACCTGCTCTATAAAATATGATCATTTTAATAAAAAAAATAATCTGTCAAATTTCCTGAAGTAATGGGATGTGTAAATAACCTAGATCCAAAGGTTAAAAAAACAGGTTCTGCTTAATTGCTTTATTGAAAGATGGTCACCCATTGTGCAAATTATTTTAGGCTCAGTTGGGGAAAAACTGAATTCTTTTTGGCCTGGCAGTATAAAGGATTTATGGCAGCATTTTTGTTTTTTTAAACACTTGCTGTATTTAGCACACATAATCAGTCCAGGGGCTGCAAATGACCCCCGGGCCGGACTTTGGACATGCCTGGTGTAGAGTAATATAATCCCAACACATTGTACTACGTAATATGTTCATTCTGTCGTCAGCTCTGCAGCTTGTCCTTACACTTTTATTCAATGGAAAACTTAAAAGGTAGACATTAAAGATGTTTCTGAAGCAAAAAGTGCAAAGGACAGAGAAAATGGGTGGTTTTAAAGTGGGGTGAAAGAAGCCATCTTGGTCAAAAAGAGAGAAGCCAACACTGAACAGATGGGGAGGATTGTGCTTCCAATTCTCCGGTGTGTACAGCTCAGGCGTGCCCAACACATTCCAAGAAGATTACATAAGACGTCTCATCATGATTCAGGTGACCAAGTATTCCACTCACACCAAGCCTCTGACGAACCAAGACAATGACGGGTGGGAGAATGATCTGCATCTGACCTGGAATGCGACCAGCAGGATGGGCCTCCGTGTGCTTAAAAATGGCAGCGCTCTAACTTCAGGTTGCTGAAGTGCCTGCTGCCAGAACCGAAAAAGACCCCTGCTGGATAAGAGTTGAAAAGATTTCAGAAAAACTCAGTGAAAGTCAGTTTGCCTCTGATTTGAGCTTTTTTTGCTGAATGCGCTGACTGATAACTGAGAATTTGCACAGTTGTGCTAAGGAATTGAGTCATGTTCATTAATCATCCCAGGCAAGAAATTGTACTCATAGGTGCTGGAAGTTCTCTCTCTGTCTTTTGTAAATTAGACAAGCCAGTCTCTGTACCCATCCAAATAAAAGTTACGGCACTCCATGCAACTCAGATGTGATGCATAAAAGCTCAGAAAGTCATACACAAAGTCACATTTTTGTTCATATTTTTTTTAACGTCCAGGCATTTTTCCATTTATTTGGCAAGATTGTTAAGAAAATTCCGTTTTGTTTTACCGTTTTAATCATTATAAAGAAGGTATTGTACGAAATTGAAATTCAGTTCTGAAAGAATCCGTTCCCCTGCACAGCCGGAGAGGCGGAGCCTGTCTGCAGAATGACCACTTATCGTGTCAAGGTTACTTTATCTTTGAGCCTGTGGTTCCCGGAAAAATAAAAATAAAACGTGTTCTTATTTAGCGTATGACAATGTTTCGTGTCTCTTGGGGGTATTTTTTCTTTTTTTTTGTGCTGAAAGAACCAGTGTTTTACAATGCGCGCGCTCTCCCGACTCCAGGGGAGCCGCATTGTGCACAGTACCGGAAATGACGTCACTGCTGGCAGTAGAACATTATAGAAGGCTGCTGTTGTTAGGCGGTGTAGGCAGAAGCAGCTCGTTGTGCGGTGCGCTTCTGCACTTAGCCTAAATTTACGTTGCTCCCGCAGTTCAGTATACTCTAAACTCGTCTCAGATCTCTGAGTCGAAAATGAGCGACAACGAGAAGGACTTTAGGGAGCAGGTGAGTTTTATAAGTGAAAAAGAAAACGTCGAGTTTTTGCAGTTAAGATAAAAACGGCCAGCTAACATAACCGTTTGCAGCCGTCGAACGTCTGAAAAGGTTTGCCAGAAAAAAAAAAAGGTTTATGTTTTTTTTATTTATTTTTTTAGAACTCATATCTGCATATCACTTAGTTGTATTTTATGTTATTGTTTATAAGCTACTAATTACTGATGGCTGCAACACATTTAAAGATGAGGATTAAATCCCAAAGCATGCTAGGCTAGGCTAAACTATGCGGCCTGTGCAGATCGGGAAATGTGATTTCGCCTCTTAGAGGTACCTTCATTTAACACATTCGTTTTTTTTCTTTTTATTGAACTATTGAATTAAGCAATGAATTGTGAGTGCTAAATAACGTAGCTACTATATGTGAACTATGCTCCTCGTACATTTGAAGTTTAACGTTAATTGTAATGAGCTAACTTGTTGAGCTTTTATTTTCTGTTTATTTTATTCTCTTTATACCTTTTTTGGTTTAAACAGAAACCAACTTGCCTCATCACCCTGTTTGTTTTTTTGTCAAGGTTAAGGTGGGAAGAAAGGAAAAAGGCCCAAGACGTTTCAGATGTGACGTTTTTAATGTTTGAAGCTGATGGGGTTGATGCATGCTAATGTTTTGGAAGCTGAAACGAAGCGATCAAGATCTGGCCTCACTTCTAGTGTTGTAATGGCAGATGGTAAAATGGGGAAGAGGAGGATGAAAAAAGAAGTCAGATTCAAACGGAAGAAAGAAGAAATGAAGGGTTGTTATGAAGTAATGAAGTGAACGAAGTTATGAAGTTAAGATCAGAAGTATAACTGGGTATGAGTGATTTCCTAACATGTTATATCATTTCTCTTTTACTTTTTCTTTCTCCTTTAGCATGCTTAATTTTTTTTTTGACCTTTCTGTATCAGACACATCTCTGACTGTCCCTTAATTCTGTTAGCATTATTTAAATGTGGCTCAGTTAATGTATTTCATTTAATTCAATTATTTGTCACAGTATGTTTTCTCAAATTTTCAGATAATTCCTGTCATACCCTCTAATCAACATACTTAGGTGCTTCCTTTTTGAAAAGGGCATTAAGATGACTGAGGGTTCTCATCTCCTGGCCCTTTTTGTTACTGTGTGGCGAGCTTGTCTGTAAAAGGGCCTCTGATACCCGTCTTTGGTTTGCTCAGGACTCTCGGGGAGCCTCAAGGAGTGCGTCCCCAAGGGGCTCGGCAAAATCCACCAGCCACTCTCCGGCACGCTCTAAGGATGGCTCTCGGCACTCCAGGTCCAGATCTCGGTCGCATTCCAGATCAAAATCCAGGTGAGATATAATCCTTTTTAAGGTTTTGCTGATTATAGGGTTTAAATACCTGTTTATAATCACTGTTGGCCTAATCACCTGTTACACTCCCGCCCCCCCGAACATAGATCAAGGTCCCACCGAAGCTCGCGCAGGCGCTACTCCCGCTCTCGCTCCCGCTCTCGACGCAGGCGGTCAAGAAGCCGCTCTCGCAGTTCGAGTTACCGTCGACGCAGGAGCCACAGCCATTCCCCGATGTCCAATCGGCGCAGACACATTGGCAACAGGGTGTGTGTTGCGTCTTTTGAAGTGCGTTTCCAGACGTTCTGAATCCCATCTCGCGTTTCTAACAACCATTTTGTCTTTGCTATGCTTTGCACCCGTTTGCTGTCCCAGGCCAATCCGGACCCCAGCGCCTGCCTGGGCGTGTTTGGTCTGAGCCTTTACACCACTGAGAGGGACCTGAGGGAGGTTTTCTCTAAATACGGCCCTCTGGCGGACGTCAACATAGTGTATGATCAGCAGTCCCGGCGCTCAAGAGGCTTCGCTTTTGTTTATTTTGAAAACAGTCAGGACTCCAAGGAGGTAAGCACGTGGTTGGGTTTGCTGCATGCGGTGGCGGTTCTGTTTAGCTGGTTCTCATAATAATGATGTCTGTCAGGCTAAGGAGCATGCTAATGGTATGGAGCTTGACGGGCGCAGGATCAGGGTGGATTTTTCTATTACCAAAAGAGCTCACACTCCAACTCCTGGAATCTACATGGGACGCCCTACTTAGTGAGTGGTTGGGAGCGGGATGCTCATATTGTTCAGAGTTGGAGTATTTATGCATTTAGTGACGTAGTTATCGTCTATGTTGTGTATAAAGCTGACCCTGGAACGTTATGTTTGCAGTGGTGGTGGTGGAGGAGGTGGTGGTGGTGGTGGTGGAGGAGGAGGAGGTGGTGGAGGAGGAGGTGGAGGTGGCTCATCACGCCGTTTCTCTAGGGACTACGACAGGGGCTATGACAGAGGATACGATAGAGGTTATGATCGGGACTATGATCGTTATGAAGAGCGAGATTACCGGTCATACAGGTACAATCATTTTTACACGATGTATGAGATTGTAGGATAAAACCACTGGTAGATGCTTTTGCTTGTTTTTGTGTACAATGAAAGTTGTTGTTCCTTGAACAGGCGCAGATCTCCGTCTCCGTACTACAGCAGGGGTTACCGCTCACGATCTCGGTCCTACTCACCACGTATGTATATAAAATACACTCTTTTTTTTTTTTTTTACTATGAAGTAACCAAGAACAGGTAGTCCATTATATAAATTGAACTGTACACTTGAAATACAAAATCGATTGTTTATATTTTAATTTATCATGCCTTCAATAAGTATATGGTCATTATGTTTCCTGTGCATTGCACTTGTTGATTGACCAAAAGCTTCTAATATTAAAACAAATCCACTGTTCCGTCATTTTGACTGGAGCAGTCTTTGCTCCACTGTGATGGTTAAGGCAGACAGATGAAATAATTTAAACATCAGTGCTTTCATGACTAATAATCTGTATGCGTTGCTTTGTTTTAGGTCACTACTAGATGGTCGGTGAGGATGGTCAACAACAGTGTTACCTTTTGGATACTTTATTGTTTTTTTCACTTCCATATGCGAGTGTGTGTGAAAGGGACTTTGCATGTATTCATGTATTAGAAAGTTTGATTTTTGTCTCTAAACATGTCAAAGGCAGTGGTGAGTTTTCATGTCACTCAGTTTAGCAAAAATTATGGAGTTTCAAATAGTCGGGCAATTTTTGCTTTTTCTGTTTTGGTCTTTCTGTATGTTGTCATATACAAAATAAGAATGCTTTTTAAAAATGTTGTTTGAAAATACTTTGTTTGAACTGACATGTCTTTGTAGGGTTCCTTTTTTTTTTTACGTTTTTTTTTTTTTTTTTTTTTTTGTAGATAACTTCTTTACTCTGTCAGGATTTTGTGTTTATTCCCCCCACAATAAATAAATGTGACATTTTGTGTTTGTCTGGTGGATACTAGCTTTTTGTTTCTATATAAGACATAAAATACCTGGATAATGTACTTATTTATCATCAATAATGCACCATTAAAGCTATAACCTCTTAGATTATAACTAAATGATGAAAATGCTGCAGATATATTTAACTAAAGAGAAAATATTTATACCAAAGCTGTAGTTTCAGTATGACATTTCATAGCTAACATAGTTTTAGTTATAACTTGGCTGAACAGATTGAAAAAAAAAATATGGCCTGGTTGTTATTTTCAAACGACGTGAAATGCTTAAAGAAACATAGTGCTGACTTCTGAGGCAACAAGCCGAAATGACACTGGTGGATGGGAGAAGAGGAACATCTCCCACTGTGACTTCACAGGTCTAAAGACTTTGGTGGCATGATGAGTTAAGTGGGTCATACAAACCACCTATTAGCAGCAACTTTATTTTTTGTTTGACTCATACAATCTGACTGATCAGTTTTAAATGAGACATAAATTGGCATAAACCAAAACACTAGAAATGCCTTTTTATATGGTAATGTTACAAATTACAAATAAAGGCCCACTAATGGTGTTTATTGAACAGGAAAGATTCAAATCGACCCTTTAATAAGCTAGCAAGGCCATTCAATACTACATTATCGCACACTTTCCGGCTAAACGTAACGTGCATTTCCAGTATTTTGACTATACGATCCGAGCTTGGGGTCATAGATTTTATGCGATTTAGTATTTGTGCTCCACAGCTGTCTACGGAGAGTGCGTTGGGCATGCGCACTGCGATTTCAGACAAAGTAGCCAGGTGATCGAGAGCGCCGCGTGTCACAATCGCGACTAATCCAGGCAGGCAACTGCGGTATACAAGGAGAATAACTAATTTTACACGTCGGACAACTTTAAGTGCATGGATGTGAAAGAAATACAAAACAATGTTTAAGTTCAAAATTTGCAGAATACAAATTTAAACGATCGTCACAAATTTCACTCCTAGTTTAATCCATTGCTTCGTTTGAAATTAACTTCTATTGCATGTTGCTCGTTGTTTTGATGGTAACAGCAGGTTGACGTAAACTGATTGGCATACGGTTTCAGCACCCATGTTGCCTTTGAGTTACGTCGGAAATCGGAACACTAATCTGAGAATGTCATCACATCTTGTTTTGGGAGGCGAAGAAGCGAAGTTTTTTGTGGCGTTAACTCCTGTAAATATGCTTAATGCATAATATTAGATTAAAAGCGAATTCTCTCCATTTGTGTCTGATAAAAAAGTGAGGAAAAGTGTCTGGTCAATTCTTGGGATTATAAATGATCGTGGGGATGATCTTTCCGCCTTATAAATAGTGTCAGATTTATTAGGAAAATGCTTTTGTACATTGAGCAGCAGAGAAGATTACGTAGCAGAGTGTCTAAATCCGTCCCCAACTGCGGATGACGGCGCAAACTCTTAACAATTTTGGCATGTATTGTATGAAATGTTAACAGAACTGTGGATTACTCAGATAAAAAAACACAATGACAGCAGATTCTATTTTTATTTTTATGCGAAATAAAGCAGGGAAAACAATAGTTTTATGCAGCGTGTCAGTAGAAGAAAACGTTTTTTGTCAGACTATCGTATCGTATCAACTTGCCTCTGACGTGTCGTTCTAGACGTCTGCCTGACCAATCAGAGACGCTTTGCGTCAAAACCCTTCCGGTTAGCTTTCCGACCTGCCTTTCCAGTGGGGTGGCTGGTGTGTGCGGGCAGCAGAGGAGCGAACACCACGTAGGAGAAAGGATTAAAGGTACCACGCGAGTTGCCGACTCTGCTAAGCTTCTCGCGAAGTTGTTTTTAAACGTTTTAAAGGAGTCTTTGAATGTTTATGTAAGCCCTGCTGTCGGATGCTTTGAGGCGGTACCAGTTAGCCACCTGCTAACGCTTAGCGTGCTGTGTTTGAATGAGCATGAGCTGCCTTCACACGTTTTCACCAGGGCTAGCTGTGAAGAATATTAGCTGGTTTATATGAATAATAATAATTTGGGCAGTTCTGGCAAAGATTTCTAAATAATATGTGGTTTGTAAACGCGTGTCATGGTTGAACCTTCCTCTTTTACCTCCTACAGATGCCTCCGAAAAAGACAGAAGCTCCAAAACAACCTCCGTTGATTGGGCGATTTGGAACATCCCTGAAAATTGGCATCGTGGGGTTGCCTAATGTCGGGTAAATACCTGAAGGAGTGATGCTGAATGTGGCATATATGCTGTTTATTCATAACTGAACGTAGCTGCTGCTGATGCTCTTCTGGCTTTGTTGCAGGAAGTCGACATTTTTCAACGTGCTAACCAAAAGCCAAGCTGCTGCAGATAACTTCCCGTTCTGCACTATTGATCCCAACGAGAGCAGGGTGCCGGTCCCCGATGAGCGCTTCGACTACCTGTGCCAGTACCACAAGCCAGCCAGGTGTGTTTTCATAACACGTCTACATTCCCTTTTTAAAAGTATTCATGTCCTATTTCAACCTTTTCACATTTTGTCCTGTCACAAACGCACATTTCAACGTGTTTTAATAGATTTTGTGCTATAGACTAAGCCAAAGTAGTGAGTAACACCAAGGTGGATGGGAAAGGATGCATGTTTTTTTTCCTCCATAATACATTTTGTGCCTATTCCTTGCAAAATAGCTAAAGTTCTGTCAGGTCTCTGAATACAACATGGACATACCTTTGAGCTAAACCATGTGATGTTTAATGTTCTTATTCTGTGCTTTCCAGCCTCTGACATAGTTATTTAATTACCATCATCCATCAGTGGTGTGCTTATAAAGCATTCTGCGTCTCTACATTAGTAAAGGTTGCAATAATGTTGGGAAAGGTTGCGATGATAATAATATAAGTTAGCTTGCCATAAGTACAGTAAAAATGTCTTTCTGCTTTAGGATCATAGCAAACATAGACTCCATATAATGGGTAGGCGATCCAGCTTCTAAAAGACAAAAAACACCAATTTTTCCATCACAAATACAAAGTTTTAATGAAAGGATTGCCTTTGACTTGTGATGTTTAGACAATGAAACAAGTTGGCTGTAGTTTCTCAACCTTACCACCTCTTTACCTTCTCAACTTTTTGTGTTGCATTAAACAACAAGTGTCACCAAACATATTAGGGGCACTGAGTGCAGAGTGTCTAAATAATTAGAAAACACTTATTGTGCTTCTTTGCAGCGTGCACATTGTGACCCGTTATATTGTGGTAACAATAAATTTGCAATATATATGTATATAATATATATATATATAATATATGTGCAGCCGGAGTCCCAACACTGTAGTGAGGTTTCAATAGTGGTTGCAGGAAATATTGGAACATTTTCAAAAGGATACCCAGTAATCTTTACCTAAATAAAACATGATTTGCTTCTTCCTGTTCTATTGCACTAATTGCCATTTTTGCAAAGCAAGCTACAAATTCTGGACATTCACTATCAGTTCAGGTCAGCGTTGTCCTGCACGTTTGTCCGTTCTGTATCCTTCCCCACAGCTTGATGCTACTACCACCAGGTTGCACCAGAGGGATGGTGTGTTCAGGTGGATTTTTAGTGCTTTCCATGTAAATCAAAAAGATCAACTTCGGTGTTACGTGAGCAAAGCACCGTCCCTCATGTGTAAATGGGGTGTATCAAGCTTCTTATGGGCTTCCTTCATTACTTGCCACTCTTCCATCCTTTTTAGTTATCGATCGTCTAAAAAGATTGCAGTTCTAGCATGACTAAGTGTGGAAAGGTTGGACTGCACTGTACGTAACACTATCTTGCTGATTGGCTTTTTTTTTGTCTCCTCAGTAAGGTTCCTGCTTTCCTGAATGTCGTTGACATTGCTGGTCTGGTGAAGGGAGCTCACTCAGGGCAGGGACTTGGAAATGCCTTCCTCTCTCATATCAGTGCCTGCGATGCCATTTTCCACATGACCCGTGAGTAGCCTGTTCCACCACTTCTGCAGCCGTTACCTAACGACGGCTTCAGAGGGAACAGTTGGTTAGACCATGAGAAATTATGGGGAAACGGCAATAAGTTCCAATCTAGGGGTGGGCGATATTAACTTTTTAGGATTTATTTATTGCGACAACCATAAAAGTGATGACAAAAAAGTATTTACAAGTTCTTTGCAGTCTTTTTATGTAACGGTACGGTTAGGACCAATGTGTCTCTGCTGTCAAAGCCTCACAAGAGCAGATAGCTCTCTTAAGAAACCTATAGATTTTAAATAAGCTTCTTCAGGAAATATTATCCCAGAACTGCACATGGTAACTTTATTTTAATAATATTTTGGAATGTGCTTATATTTATTGATGTTGATGTTTTAATGGAACCAACAGTGGCGAACATAGTAAAAATAAATCCGACAATATAGAAAGTGTTTATCGCTCTCGGACATCTTTAATTGGAATTTATGGTTGTCGCAATAAATCATTCTCATCATGAGACATCATGATAATGATCAACCAGCCATCCTTTCTCCTATCTAAAAGCCAATTAGTTTTTTGTTTTTTTGTTTTATGTATGTAAGAGATGGTTTGGTATGTTTAAGGTGCATTCGACGATGAAGACATTACCCACGTGGAAGGCAGCGTCGACCCGGTGAGAGACATCGAGATCATCCACGAGGAGCTGCGGCTAAAAGACGAGGAAATGATCGACCCGATCATCGACAAGCTGGAGAAAACCGCCGTCAGAGGTGGAGACAAAAAACTGAAACCTGAATATGTAAGAAGTTCGTACCTGTGGCTTTACTAAAAACACGTCCGTCTCTGCTTAACATTCAAGCTGGTGTCTTGGAGTCTCTGCACCTATTGACTTGCTAACTGTTCCTCCAGGACATCATGTTGAAGGTAAAGAACTGGGTGGTGGAAGAGAAGAAACACGTTCGATTTTACCACGAGTGGAACGACAAAGAGGTATCGACGTGTTCACGTGCAAGACTTGTTCTGAATTTCACGCATTTACTGGCTAGCAATGAACTTCTCAGTGTTGACTTGCTCTCTGCAGATTGAGGTGCTGAACAAATACCTGTTTCTGACATCAAAGCCCATGATCTACCTGGTTAATCTCTCCGAGAAGGATTACATCAGAAAAAAGAACAAGTGGTGCGTTGCTTTTTGCTTTCCCCTTCTTGTGTCTACCGTTTTCAGGGATTTCCTCTTTGATAAAACGCTGCTGTGATTTTTTTATTTTTTTTTATTATTTTTTTTTTTTTTAAGGCTGGCAAAAATCAAAGAGTGGGTAGATGCCCACGATCCTGGTGCCGTGGTCATCCCGCTGAGCGGAGCTGTGGAGGCCAAGATTCAGGAGATGGAGGAGGAGGAGCGGAACAAGTACTGCGAGGAACAGAAAACACAGAGGTGAGTGTGATGCCCATCAAAAGGCTTTGGGATTCAGTCTAAAAAGTGTGACATGGACACAAGTTAGTTCATAATATGAAGGGTAACCGGCATTTGTTCTCAGCTCTCTTAAATCAATACATTGTAAAATAAGCTTTTGCTGCAGTTACGGCTGCAATTTATTAGGAAATGTCTCCGTCAGCTTTGCTCCGATCTAGTGTCAGAAATCTGGTCCAAATCTATCCATAGGACAAATAATAAATGTCCTATGGATAGATTCTCCCACCCGAGCTGTGACTCTCTGCAGCTCCTGCAAAGTAACCATGGGCCTCTTGGGTGCTTTGGTTATAAAAGTTCCCCTTTTGTATACATGTCTTTTTAGACATATACAGCCATGTCTTGGTAAATTTGTAATTTTTACTTTTTTTTATTTCAGCACATGACATGCTGACGTGAAGAGAGCTGAATTAAGTACATGTCACACTTTTTAAAGTTTTCTTTATATACTGAAAGTCTTTTTCCTTCCTCTTCACTGTTATGCACTAGTTTGTGTTGGTCTGTCACATAAAATCCCAATAAAACATATTGAATTATTATTATTATTTAATACGATAAAATCTAAAGAAAATGTCAAACTGAGAAATACAAAAACAAATTTTTCCCAAACCCAAATGTTTTTTTATTTTATTGCTTTAAGTTTTTTTAAAATAATAGGACACTTATGCTATTGCCATTGATGAAGATTGCTGAAAATGAACTTTAGTTATTGGTCTTTGTGTTTATGGCTGTCATACATTATGTGTCTGTTTACAGTGTTCTGACCAAAATAATAAAGACGGGCTATTCAGCTCTTCAGCTGGAATACTTCTTCACGGCAGGGCCGGATGAGGTGCGAGCGTGGACCATCAGGGTGAGTGCTCCTAAAAGGCTCCTATTCACAGACGTGTTTGGAAAGGGAACAGCAGAGGTCCCAGTATCATCGCTTCCTTAGACTCAGACAAACTTTGTCATTTTGTATGTGCAGAGTTGCAAACAAAATGAAATTTCGTTGCATAAAGCTTACGACAATTTATTGAGATTGCAAGTGAAATAAAATAACATTACAATATAAAGTGCAGCAGTGATAAGAATGTAAAAAAGGGTGCAGAAGAATGTTCCATCATGTTTATAGTGCATAAATAGTGGTGCAAAAAGGCATTAATTTGAAAAGTCCAATGTTGGCAGTGCAAGATAATAACAGTGCAAAAATGCAGTAATCATTCAGTTGTGTACTTTTACATTTAAATTGATTTATAAAAGTTCAGCAACGTTGGCGGTGCAAAATAATTATGCACAATGGCCATAAAGTTCAGTTGTGGAAGTTCCTTCCTGTTGTTTCCGCCTGTGTCTCACTCACTTGTCTTTCTTTCTGACCTTCCTTCCTCTCGTCATTCATTCTTGTTCTTTCCTTTCACCCAGTTATTGGTGACCTATTTAAAGGCCATCTACTTTAGTATAAGATAGAAATGTCAGAATCCTGAGGTATGCAGCCAGAAGGTGAAAGGGAGAATAATGATGAGGCGAATTGGCTGGATGTGGTTTAAATTCTGTTTTCCCCCAACAGAAAGGAGCCAAAGCGCCTCAAGCTGCAGGGAAAATCCACACCGACTTTGAGAAAGGCTTCATCATGGCTGAGGTGATGAAGTTCAATGACTTCAAAGAGGAGGGCAGCGAGAACGCAGTCAAGGTGAGCGGGGCGGCCACACGGTTGGATGTTAATCTGGAGCTGCTGCAGCGCGTCTCAAACGTGTCCTTTCCACTCCCTCTGCTCGTTCTCAGGCCGCCGGCAAATACAGACAGCAGGGCAGGAACTACGTCGTGGAGGATGGCGACATTATCTTTTTCAAATTCAACACACCCAACGCACCCAAAAAGAAATAAAGGGACCACATAATCGCTGAGGGAGTATCTCTGTACAGTACGGTCGGGCTCCAAAGGGCTGCACTGTTGGCTGGTTTTTATAATTCTCCTTTAAAACCGAAAATCAAATATTGGGCACAGTTATCACAATCTCTCAGCATAATCCCAGTCAACGCTTGTCGATTATTTTGGTAATGTTCAAACAATCTTTGATAAAGTCCAAGTCATTTACATAGTCAATATAGAACAGTGACTAAACTGAAATACCTGCACCAGATCGCAAGTTTGCATTTTCTTTTATAATGATGCTGCTGGGGATGGGATTATTGTTTTTAGCATGCATCAAGCCTGTTTTTTTTTTATTCAGGTTTTTTCATTATTTTGACCATTTAAATCACAGAAGCTGAGTAACCTTTGATGCTTTCCGTTTATCTTCACGTTTAGCAGCATTCCTGTTTCATTAGTTGATGAACTGATAGAGCCTAACAGGACTCTTAGTTGATGCTCTATTAAAGACAGATCGGGAAGTCTCCTCCCTCTAATAACCCTTTTATTATAAACCTGACACTGTTCGTGACGAAGCTTGTTCTTAAAAACAAAAAAACTCTGACGTGTTTCTGTACTAAAGGAGAATGAAAGCCATCATTCAGTGCAGGACTCGGCTGGAAATGGGATGGATGTGAAGAGACAGAACGAACTGATGGTGCCTGGTCAAACTCCTGAACTGAATTCATGCTACATTATTCACTTTTACTGACTCGCTCTGGCTTGGATACTAAAAAAAATAAAAATCCACAACTTCACCCTGTATCCTTTATTGACAATGCGTTCGCTGGACTGTGCAGCTGAAGATTTACCTTTTCCCACATTGTTAATGTCTTCATCTCCTCATTAGACATTGTGCCCTAAAATGGAAAGCTCTAAACTGAAAGTTGCATTTGCATAAATGTTGCCCTCATGAAAATGCACGTCAGTAAAAGAAGAAAAAAATCTCTTTGCTTTTGTGTTTTATTTATTTATTTTATTTATTTAGTAACATCGCCTCAAAAAGAAATGGAGATAAACCGCATATAATTATAGTTCTAGCGAGGTTGCCATTTCAAAATCAGTTTTGTTATACTGTTCCCACAGTTCAAAGTATTTTTTTAATAAGATGGTGGGAAAAAATACTGCAGTGACCACGGTTTTCCCAAGTTATGTGTAGCACAGAGTAGTATTGCCCCTCCCCCACCTATTTCTGCTCACTGCCAATCTGCGGGCTGAAAGAAAACACTTTTCTGTGCGTCCTCTGCCAAATGTAAAGTAGCTAAGTCAACTGAACGACTATCATTAGCTTTGTGTTATTCCACATAGAGCAGCATTTCAAAAAGTAATGTACATTAAATCGGGGGGGGGGGGGTTAAATAGAAATATTTGCACTTTCTGTTTTTAAAATAAATGTAAAAAATTGCATCATAACATAAACTGTGAAAACAATTGCTTTCTTTATTAAATGACATTCAGTTGTTAGTTTTTTTTTTTTTTAAACTTGCAGATAATATATCTGGACTTAACATACAATCGGTCCTCTGGTATTTAAATTAATATGTTCTAAAGGTTTTCACTAAAAATGGAGTTTAGACATATTTACTGTGTTGTAAAAGAAGTACTTGTATAAAAAAAGATGCAACTTTTTCTATTTAGAACTTTGAGATTAATAATATAGTACAGCAAAAAACACTGACTAATCTGTATCTGTTGAATGTGGAAGCCACGTTCCTCATCTTGAAGAGGAATATGTCCACGCTACATCGTGGATTTTAAAGTCCTTAAATATTTGACCCAAAGTAATACTTTGAACTCTAAAAGTTCTAATTATGAAATTTGAAGTCATGGTTGAATTTGAAGTCCTACTTTTGATTAATTCTTTTGTACGGTTTTAATTCTGAGTATCAAAGTCATGCGTGTGCACAGTTGTCCAGGTCCTGAGATCAAATCCCCGCCTGGGGTCTTTTTGCTTGGTGTTTGCATGTTCTCCCTCTGCGTGTGCAGGTTCCTCCTACAGTACAAAAACATTACTGCTGGTCTCTAGGTATGAGTCTGCGTGGTTGTTTGTCCTGTGTGTCTCTGTGATGGACTGGCGACGTGTCCATGGTGTACCCCGCCTCTTGCCTACTAATGACCTG
This sequence comes from Fundulus heteroclitus, assembly GCF_011125445.2. Lineage (NCBI taxonomy): Eukaryota > Metazoa > Chordata > Actinopteri > Cyprinodontiformes > Fundulidae > Fundulus > Fundulus heteroclitus. The sequence goes on from NC_046379.1 coordinate 19,717,238, forward strand.
CAATCCTGCACGAACAGGCGATTATAGACGACGGATGAATAGAAATTCATAATTGTGACGTGAATATCAGTATTTTGGAAGTCAATTAAGAAAATTAGTGATAACATGCTTAGTCGTTTCTTAATTTTAATTATCTGAATCACAAGTTTGACTTTCAAAGTCATGGCTATCATAAAGTCATATGTTTCATTTTTAAAGAAAGAATAAAATACAAAGTCATACGTTGGGCTTTTGAGGCAACTAGCATTTTAAGCCATCTGAAAAATACTATTTTACTTGAATTTTTGTATAGGAAGCGAAACGTCTTCAAACTTTGGAAAAAAGTCCAGTTGTCTTGTTTTTTTTACTTTTTTGGAATGACCATTGCCTGGATTACTGAGAATCTTCACCAGCATATTTTACTTGAAGTGATGGAGGAATGCTGCTTAATGTGTGACTCACTCCAAAGTCAATTTTTTTTTTTTTTTTTTTTTTTTTTTTTGCAGATAATCTGGTGTGCTACTTTGTTAAAATATCTATTTTCATGTGACTCTGTTTGACTCAGTGCTGCCCTCTTGGGGCTTAACGGCGGCACTTTGCTATTGGTTCAAACGGTACATGCTGTCGTCGCTGGTACGTGCTTTCGTCATAGCTCCGCGTTGTTTCCTGGGAGGAGGATGGTGCGTGTGTGCTGTGTGCTGGGTTGTCGGAGGACCACCGGATTGCATAGATTTCCAGGGGACTCTAAGATTCGGCGCCAGTGGTTACGCGCTCTAGGATTAAAAAATGGTGACCTCACGCCTTCCGCTGTAGTTTGCAACCAGCATTTTACCCTGGACTCCTTCAGCAACTGGACCGAGTTTGAAATGGGCTTCATCAAGCATTTGCACCTGAAGAGCAACGCTGTACCGACGTTGGAGCAGGAGCGGCAGCAGGGGACCAGGCGTTTGCAGGTGAGTGAAAATTAAAGATTCACCAGCTCTAGATTTCATATCTCACCATGCTTTGTCCCGTTTTTTTTGTTTTTGTTTTTTTGTTTGTTTGTTTGTGGGTCTCATATTAACTGGTGGTGTTAATGAACTCTGAGCTGCTGCTGTCTGTGACCGTGTCTGACAACATGTCAAGATGCCTTCTTCCAGACTGATTCAGGTTGCAGGTTTCCCCCAAGCAGCCAATGAGCATGCGCAGAGATGCAGGGGTAATAGTAGCCTATCTGGTGGGAAAACGCTGACCGCCGTTAAAGGGGACATGTATCTTGTTTTTGTTTTTTTTCAGTTCTTCCTTTTCACATTTAAATCACCCAGTCGTGGTCTGTATAAAGTGGAACTCCAATGCTTATTATGAATTCCTCGTTAATTTACCCCCATATTCCCCCTTTTTACCCCTGTGCTCAGGTATGTCTGAGTGAGCAAATTGTTTTGGTGCTGTCTCTTTAAGGGAAACAAAATTTCATTGTTTTAGATGGAATTAACTAAAAAATAGTTTTGTGAAGAGGTAAAGGTATCTTTTTAGATCAACTCTGGTTAAACTTCACACACCATCTCTCTGTGTTGTTCTCCAGTCTCTTGTTTCTATAGCCAGACAGCCGAGGGTACACGTGAACAGATGCCACTGAGGGCTTACCCACTCCATGCCCATAAAATGCCATCGCCAGGCACAAAATGGAGAGCACGGCCATCGGATCAAAACGTTCTCTTGCTGACAGCATTATATAGTTATGAGTTACTTGTTACATGTTCCTCTGGAAGGTGATGCTGTTCTGTTGTGTATTTATCCTTTGGTAATAGGCTCATTCCAGCTGACGGGGGATATGGGTGACCATTGCTGGAGCTAGTTAGGGAAAGGCGTGGTTTGATACACGGCTTGTTTTGGTCTACATACAGTGCTCAAGCTCCACCTAGTGGTGAAATATTACTTATTGCTCCTTTAAGGAAAGGTACCTTGGAAATCCTGTGTGCAGCACCTCTGTCTTGCATTTTTGTGCAGTTATTACGGCTGATAAATCATGGCAAGTGGAAAAAGCAACTCATTCAACGGAGGTTTAGAGACATTTTATTTCTAAGTGGATTATTAGGATATGAATCATGTAGTTAATCGGAAACGTATCTTTTGGATGCTATGTAGGTGTAGGGTTAGGTTGCAGCAAGTATCCTAACTTAGCATTCTAGTGCACATCTGTAACAGGCGCCATGCTTTGTGTCGCAAGCTAAGATGGAAGCTCTGGGGCTGTGGTATTTGTAAACAACAACATGGCATTCCTTCTCCTTCTCTCAGCAGACGGTGTGGTTAGAGCTAGACAGAACCTTCTTGTTATCACAAGGATTCAGTAATTTGTTATTTTTGGTTTCATTATTAATAATAACCAATTTTAACACGTTTTTACAGCCAAAATTAACACGAGAAATTGGATGCAAAACTGAACCAGTTGCGACCACTTGTGATGGTGTCCTGGCCAGCCTGAGGCCTGCCAGGAGAAGCAAGGGTGAATATTATTATTATTTTTGTTGAAATGCATATATTAGCCATCAAAGCTTCAATATAGTATTAATTTTTGCTCTGTGTTGTACTTTAATGGTGGCTTAGATGCTTGTTAGTAAAAGGGACATGATTTATATTTTTTAAATCGTCACAAGAACAACCTTCTACCAGGAGCATGTCATGTGACCCTGGGACCTTCACGGAGCCGTCGTTTCCAGAGTCTCCCAGCCCGACGTCAGTGAAAATAGAAAAATGTGAGGTGTTAGTTGATGAGTCGTCCTATCATCCTGATGGAAGTGAGGTCACCATAAACCCCACAAGGTAAAACTAAAATTATGTTCATGTTTTATTTAGGTGTTAAACATTATTGGTGGTATTATGCTGGTTTTGTTCTTCCTTATTGCTGCATAGCTTCTTCGACGAAGCCCCCCCTCCGTCCCACAAAGAGTATATTGTTCACGAAGAACAGCTGCTGAAGCTTTTTTGGAGGTGTCCCGTTTGCACCCGGAGATGTGTTGTGGAAAAAACAACCATTGGTACGCTCCTCCGCGTCAAACAGCAGTGCAGCAGCTGTGAATATGCCAACGAGTGGTCCAGTCAGCCGGTGGCGAACAACATCCCAGCAGGCAACCTTTAGCTCAGGCTCATCCTTTCATCAGGCATCCAAGGTAAGAGACACAAATGTTTCTGTTATGTTTCTGTCAGGTCTTTATATTTGTTGCTAATTTTTTTTCTCTCCTCATTTTTTTTTTTATTCTTTGAGGATTTCCACATGCAGGGATCTCTCTAAGGGCCTCTGGTCTGGCCCTGGTCCCACTGATGGCAAATAAACTTTTTACCTTCATTGTCTCCTGCCTCTTTTACTGCCATTGGGCCTCACACTAATTGTTATATTTATTGTGCTTGTAAAACATTATTTTGCACAATAACTGTTTCAGGTGAAGGAAGGAGAATCTACTGTAAGGTCCATCCTATGGGAACTCCTGCCTGATGTTGGCGACCGTGCAGGATGGTATCACCACCCTAATGTCCTGACCCAGATATCCTCAGCACCACTTAACCACGGGGCAAGATGCTTGTAACACCTGAAATAAGAGTTGCTAGATATGTGTGTTGTTTGCTGCCATGTAGCTTACAAATATGAATGGCTCCGTCTGTAACAAACCTTTTTCAATAATGTTTCTTGCATCTCACCAATTGGTGGTTTGAATGTTTTTCTGTTTTTATTTCTTTTTCCTCCACTCCATAAAACCTGGCTGCGTTGATGCACGGGTGTAAAGCTGCCCTGGTGTCTGCAGGTGGCACAGTAGCAACAACAGACTGGGTCAATCTGAGATACAAACTGCTCCTCCATATTTAGAAAAAAGATGGAGCCCGTTGAAATAAGAAGCAGCCTGTGTGAAGAATTAAACAACCTTTTTTGGAGGTCCTAAGATCAGCGTAACTAGCGTCGGCTGGACCAGTGATGACACCGGACCGAGCAGCATGGCTGCAGCAGAATAACAAACACTTCCTGCACGGCCCTGTCCCATCTCAGAGGTGGCATGCAGCATGTTTGTGTTTTTGGTCGTGATCGGGGCACAAAGAACATTAAAGGTTAAATAAGTACTCAGCTTTATCGAGTCAAACTAATGTCAATTCATACTGGCTGACCAGAACAAGGAAGACATGACAGGAGAGAGTCTGTTCAAACAAGGATTTTAATAAATATACATCCTGTTTTCCTGTTGTTTCTACATGAATGTAGTTTTTACCAGCTAAAGAAAAAACAAGGTAACTACTGTGTTTAGCACTTTTCTTTAATGTTTTTTATTGTATTTGTATTCTAACACTGAATACTGTGAAACTGTGCCAGGTGCCGTGTACAGGGCTGCATTGTCAATAGGTGTTTGCATAGAATTATATTATACCTCTTGAGATCTGAGAATTGTAGTCCAATCCAAAGCTGTTTGACGTTTTAGAACAGGCTGACACATGATTAATTTCAGGTCTCACTTCATTTCAGGAAATTAGTTGTTTTGTTCCTTAATTGTTTTGATTTGTATAAACTGCTAGTTTAGTAAACTTTAAGAAACTGAAAATATTTTTTTTCTGTCCTTAAATACATACACAATTTTAACTGTAGAATTATTTTTTTTTATACTGCAAATAAAGTATTCATATCAAAATTATGGTTCCTCTTACCTCTATTGTGCGATTAAATAAAAGCCCTTTCCAAACCAGGCTCCTAGGCTACCTGGAGCCAGCCCACCTGTTCACAGATGTGCATCGCCAACAATAAAGGAACACTTTTGGCATCTGAAGGTCAATTGGCCTATTTGTAGATGATTTAAAAGGGCAACTTGCTCAGGCTTCCTTAAATATTGTATGCATTATCTCAATTTAAGTCAATTAAATATAGTTTGATTGGGCTATTACAATGGGGCTCTTGGGAGTGGGCCTGACTAGACCAACTATAATTCAAAGACCAACTATAATTCAATTTTTTTTTTTTAACACAGAATGAAGGCTTAAAACAACTTGTTGGTGTATTTTGAGACTTTGGACCATCTTTGTCAAAGGCAAGTCATTTATTGTGGTAGTTTAAGTTAATATATTCAGACCTAGAGGGGTTAGAAACTAGTGTAGAGATAGGGACAGCTTCATAGTTCCATTGCAAATAAGCAGAAATAGTTTCTTTAACTGTAAATTCTAAATTATGTAGTGTTGTAAAGCCTTGATATTTTCTGGTGAAGATTTTAAAAACACCTTCGGGATTTCCCTGCACTAAGGTTTCCTACGGAGGACAAAGCTGCAGTGACCACAGGGGAGGGGGGGGGGTGGAACCTGTTGAAGGAAAATCTTTTATTCTTTATACCTTTAATCATATTTTTTTTGTAATTTAAGATCATTAAAATATAAATGCAAACTTATAGAATCTTTGTGACTGCTTTGAACGTTAGCACGTGTTAGCCATGATGCTAACATAGCGAGAAATCCTCCACTTCAACTCCTCCGTGGGCTCACTACCAGCTTCCATAAGTCAAATTAAGCTAGCTGCCAGACACTTTCCCTCGTCCTGGCGAGGCCCCCACCGCTCACCCCCACACGTAGCCCTGCCCCTCGGCCTCTCTAAGCACTGCCCGCTTTGGTGGCGTTTTTCACAGCTTAGTCTGGGGGCCGTGGTTGTGCTTTTACACCGGGGTGAGTTACACTTTAAACTGCGGGGTTTAAAGTAACGATTTAGTCATCTACATTCCTCTTCTAGCCTCGCTCGACAAACAGGAAACGCACGCGCTGCAAAAAAAACGGACTGGCATCCCGGTCAGCCAATCACGCTCCGCGACACCGCCGCGGAGCCAATCGCGGCAAGGAAGAAGGGCGGGACGTCCTGTAATGTGATGCAAATTCAACGTCGAGCTCGTTTAGTCCCACCCTTTTGTGTTTCCCGCACCGTCAATCAAAATAGAAAAAAAATCGACCCGAATTCAACGATCAACACTAGCCCGCCTTTGATAAAATAATCATGTTCGGAGTTTGGTCGGTGTGGTAATCCGCCATATTTACGCTATGGCTGATACGTAAACGGTTAGCGCATCGAAGCGGCAACTAATCGGTGAGTTTGTGAGCGCGGCGGCGAAGCGAGCTGCGTCTTTTTATCGTTAGCTCCGACGCTAACTAGCTGGATATGGTCAGCTAACCGAGCTAGCTGGCTACCTCTCGGAGTTGACAAAGTAAAACTGTCGGCCTGGGCCCGAACGCTCCGGGGGATCTACGGCGCTACGCTGAATTTCGCAGACGGCGGACCGCAGAGCCGGGGATGCTTTGCGGGCTTTTCTGGCAGGCAGGAGTTGAAGATTGCAGACTTTTTTCTCGGCTTCCCCCTCTCTCACTCTCCCCGCTAGCGCCAACAGCCGTCTCTGAAACAAGGAGAAATGGCGTCCGCGGACGTGGACAGCAGTCAGAGCGAGTTCCTGCAAGCTGGCGGCGCGGCCGAAACACAGGTATCCGCCACATTTCCCACCTCCCCGCCGCTTTCCGACTCGGGTTGTGCTTTTTTTTTTTTTTTGTAGCAGCTTGGACGTTCACACGTTTTACAATTTTGATGGCATTGGGTGAAAGCCGTACACTTCCTGTGTTCCCCTCAATAACGGCCACCCACTTTCCCCCCGTAAAACCCGCCCATAGTGGGTAGGACGCTGAAGTCAGTCACTTCCAGATAGCCGGAGCACCTTGGGCTTCGGCGAGGCTGCCGGGATGATCTAATGTCAGGAGGAGCTGCTGTAATCATTACTGTATCGCTCGGTTGTGCTGTAGCAGCCTCCCATCCCCCACCCGGTCCTCAGCCCGCTGTGGTCTGTCTCTTCTCTTCAGTTTCCCCCCCCATCAGAGTAAATTCAGCACGATCTCTTTTTTTCAGAGCAGAACTCTCTATTATTTTTTTTTAATAGCTGACTGACAGATGGAAGCCATTGTTATCCCCCCTCTTCTTCCTCGGTGTGATCCGGGGTGTCTGTGTTTGATCATGGCATGCTGGTTGGTTGCCAGGAAAGTGCACCTGGGTCTGGCTGGTACTAAAGTGGGTCGTGGGAGTGAAGAAAAAAACAAAAACACACACAAGGGGTCCCACAAGGCGCCTTTCTTGGCTCCCTTTTATACTGCCTATCCTTTGAACCCTTTTCCGTGTTTTGCAGAGGCTGCCCTGCAAAAACAAGCACATGCTTAATTTGTTCTTTGCTGGGATTTTACATCCTAGACTGACACCAAATGTTATGTAATTGTGTGGTGGTTAAAAAAAAAAATTTTTTTCAGCTCCTTTTTGTCTTCGTGAAACAGTTTAAGCTTTTTCAAACCTAAGGCAGAAAATCTGTGAGCAGCATTATAGTAATAGTAATATCAGATTTATTGTCATTGAAACATACATTACAACGACATTTGTTCTCTGCTTTTAACCCATCACCCTTGGGGAGCAGTGGGCTGCCGTGTGTGACGCCCAGGGAGCAATCTGGGGTTAAGGGTCTTGCTCAGGGACCCAGAGTGCAGGCGCTGGGGATCGAACCGGGTACTTGCATCCTTCTCTGAGTGCAAGCGTGCTGCAATAACCACTAGGCCAACATTGCTCCCATATTCTCAGTTTAAGCCTGTACTTTTATGTGGATCTGGCCCTTTTAGCTGACTATGTTTAGCTTGATTGTCCTGGTGAAAGGTGAACCTCTACCCCGGAGCTTTAACGGGGTTTTCTTTTAACCGTGTTTTGTTAATTAGCTCTCGTCATCTTTCCATCCATCGCCGTCTCCGCTGGAGAACAGCATCTCACAGCATGGTGCTGCCATCACTGTCATTAGCATTTAGTATAATTTTTTTTTTTTGCATCCACAAATGACCCTGTTTGTGTCGTCCTGCTGTCAGATTGTCCCACCTGAGCTGTGGATCTCTGCGGTTCCTCCAGAGGTACCGCAGGCTGCCTTTGTGATTAATCCTCCCCTCGTCCCGCCTGTCCGTATCGGAGGACGGCCACGCCCTCTTTAGCTGGTGGTTTAGAGTCATTTTCAGATGGATGATAGAATTCACTCGAATTGTTTTTTGAGAGAAGTCGTTTAGTAACCTTTCTCTGCTTTGAGTCTTTCCAAATTGTAGCTTTGTTTGCTCCCTAATGTTGTCTTAGAAGCCTCTAAAAGCCTCCAGAACGGCCGGATTCCTGCTGAGGTCTGAATTACACAGACGTGGTGGACTCTATTACTGATACGTGGCTGTTGAAAGCAGTGGCTTGACTTAAATTTACCGAGAGTATCAGAGGAAAGGGGGCTGAAAACAAAATGCACACCACACTGTTCAGCTTTTTGTTCAAAGAAAATAAATAAGAAGGCCTTGAGGATTCTTGTTCCCTTCAGTTATTCAGTTGTATTTTATTGAGACTTCAAGTGGAAGACACACAATGCTTTGGTTGTGAAAAGGTTTAACAGGTGTGAATAGACCAGCACCTCCTCCAGCTTGATGCCGATAAGACAAAAGTCACTGTTTTTGTTCCTAAAACGTAGATTTAACGATGTTTAATAACTGCAGAACGGGCTAGAAACCGAGGAAATACGGACCGTGAGTCCTGACCTGGGCCAGAAAACTGATCCATCCCGCAGGGCCTTAAATCACCGCTCTGGCTCCCTGGTTGTTTAAAACGAATCGACCTAGAAGCCACAGATGAATGTGCTTCTTAAATACAGCAGACTCACTTCCTGTCTTTAATGTAGTTTTCTTTTTGTTGTCGGTGTGAACGTCTCTGTGTCTGAACGCTGCCGTCCTCCTGATCTCCCCTCGCCGCTCCCGTCTCCTTGCTAACCCCGGTGCCGATTGTGCTCCCAGACAACAGACATGTCGGCCATTCAGTTGACGGGCTCGGACCGGTGGGAGGTGCTGACCCCCGTCTCGTCCGCCAAGGAAGACCAAGGCGTCATCCACATTCCTAACTCGGGGATCGTCACGTCCAACGGGCAGTACGTGCTTCCAATCGGGAGTCTTCCCAGCCAGCCCATTTACGTCACCGCGTCTGGGAACGAGGCCACGGCCAACGGGGTGTCGGGCATCCAGTATCAGGTGAGGACCGCGCCGGGGGGGTGGGGGGGTTTGTGTGCCGGGTAGCCGTCGCGCTCACAGCCGTCCCTCTGCGCTCGCAGGTCATTCCCCAAATCCAGAACGCCGACGGGACGCTGGCAGGGTTCTCCACACAGGGACTGGACGACGGCACGGGCCAGATCCACCTCCTCCAGGACGGCAGCCAGAGCAACATGGGAATCAGCTGCTCCACGACGGCGGCCACGGACCTCCTCACGCAGGCGGGCCAGGTCCAGTCCATCCAGGGCGTGTCGCTGGCCGGAGGCTCGGCGTACGCCAGCACCGTAGGGCTTCCCGGCAACATCACCTTCGTCCCCATAAACAGCGTGGACCTGGAGTCCCTCGGGCTGACGGGGGCCCAGACGGTACCGATCGCCACCGGGGTGACGCCCGAGGGCCAGCTGATCATGAGCGGCCAGCCGCTGGAGAGCCAGAGCCAGGACGGCGGCAGCAAGCAGTCGCTGGTGACGGTGGGCGACGCCGGCGGCAACCAAGAGATGTACGTGCCAACCACTTCCTCCTCGTCCTCCAACGCCTCCCAGCTCCCCGCCACCATCGACGGCACGGGGGTCCTCACCCAGGCCACGGCGGTGTCCGCGGGGGTGTCCGACCCCTCCTCCACGGAAAACTTCAACTCCCACAACCACCTACAGCAGATGCAGGTCAGTGTGTCCGCCGGACGTAGCCACTGTTGTTGAGGCGGCTTTTTTTTTTTTTTAATCGCAGGTTTGTCAGCAAACCGGGAAAAGTAGATTAGTTCACCGATTCAGCAGCTGCACAACAGCTGTCCAGATGTTTAGTTTGATATAAATGGAACCAGGATTTCACAGGTCTGCAGCCCAGCCTAGCAAAGGCGCCCATAGCCTTCAGGGTGTTGTTACAAATCAATTTTATTTTGTTAATTTACGGTTATTTTCCATGAACTTAATCGAGGCATGAAAACTTTTAACATCATTTTTGGAATGCTTCTGTGGTAGTCTGACAATTTAAATCGGTAATTTTAGCAGGATCAAAGTTACATCTTAAGAGAAATTTCCTTCCTCCAATTTACAAAAACAAAAAAAAAAAGTTGTGAAGGGAAACTAAACCATAAACTCTTTTCATTTTTAATAAAAGTCTGCAGCCGTTTTAATTTTATCACAGCATTCATCACTTTAAAATCAATAATGTTTATTCCTCCTTTTTCTACTGATATTACTATGTCGTTCTTTCTGATCACATGTTTTTTATTATTCCAGATGGAATTGTGACAATATTCTTCCAAAAATTGAGCCAACTGTCAAATATTTGCTGATTTTTTTTTTTTTTTCTTTTTTTTTTTTAAATGGCTTGAATATTAATTCTGTAATTTTCAGTGTGGTCCTTGTTAATCATTATACCTTAATATTTTACCTAATTTTTATCAATTTAAGTGGGTGGATTATTTTGCACTGCAAAAACATGACTAAAAAGAAGTAAAGTTTTCTTGAAATTAGTGTATTCATCCTTGATTTGAGCAGCAAATTTAAATAATCTGCCAATGGAATAAGATTTTTGCGCTTAAAATAGGAACAACTCATCTCCATGATCTTATTTCTAGTGCAGTTTATCTAATTATCTTATTTTAGGTGTAAAAATACTCATTCCATTGGCATATCATCTTATTTACCGGACAAATACACTAATTTCAAGAAAATTTTACTTATTTTTAATTGAGTTTTTGCAGTGTGAATTGCTAAGATTTCATATTTTTCTATGTTCATCTTTAAGGCTGAAGCTTTTGAGAAAAAAGAATTAACTAAATAAAACTGATTCGTTACAAATGCAGACCGCGGGCTCAATGTAGTTTGTTTGAGTGGCGTTGCCATAATGTGACATCATCGGGAGGCGCCGGGACCATGGAGAATTTCTATGTAAAATTGTCCGTTTACAAACCGGATAAACCCCACACCCCGCTATAATTACGTTAGTAAGTTGTTCAGACCAATCACAATGTTTTGCGTAATTGTGCAAACGTTAAACCGATCATGTATAGTGATGTCATCATAAAGCGCAGGGCCCTGAGCTGATCTGGTACCCACACCGGTACCGCCCTCTCGTCTGGCTTTGCGGTCCGGTGGTGCAGCTGTAACCGCGGCGCTCCTCTCTCTGCAGGTGTCCTCCTCCAGCGCCACCACCATCTCCCAGCCCATCCTGCAGCTGTCGGGGGACGGCCAGGCCCAGGTGGCCCAGGGCCAGGACCTGAGCGGCGCCGGCCAGACCATGCAGAGCGTGCAGCTGGTCAACCCGGGCACCTTCCTCATCCAGGCCCAGACGGTCACCGCCACGGGTCAGATCCAGTGGCAGACCTTCCAGGTAGCGCGCACCCGTCTCCCCCCACCACCCTGGTTCCTCCGCACGCCGCCAGAATCCGGATCCATCCTGTTTTTTCCTGTCTCTCTCTCTCCGGCAGGTTCAGGGCGTCCAGTCGCTGCAGGGGCTCCAGCTACCGCAGGGCCAGGGCCAGGCTCAGCAGCTGACCCTGGCCCCGGTCCAGACCCTTCCCCTGGGCCAGGCGGGCCAGGTCAGCCTCCCCAACCTCCAGACGGTCACGGTCAACTCCGTAACGCAGACCGGAGTCCAGTACGCGCAGGGAGAGGAGGCGAGGAGTCCATCCGGTAAAAACCGCGGCCCGTCGAACCCTGAACGCCTCGCCGTGGCCGTGTGCCGCCGCAGACCGTGACCTCTGTGTGTTGTCCCGCCTCAGGCATCCAGATCAAAGAGGAGCCCGACTCGGAGGAGTGGCAGCTGAGCGGGGACTCCACGCTCAACCCCAGCGACCTGAGCAACCTCCGGGGGCCAATGGGAGACGAGGACATGGAGGCGGCGGGCGGAGACGGCAAGCGGCTCCGCAGGGTGGCCTGCACCTGCCCCAACTGCAAGGAGTCCGGAGGAAGGTGAGGAAAGCCGCCCAGGAGAAATGAGGAGGGAAATGGGAGATTCACACTTTATTCCTCATTCAGCTTTCTGTCTTAGATCTAGAGCTGCAACTAACGATCGTTTTAATAATCACTCCATTATTTTTTTGATGAATCGGACAAAAAATACCTCTTTTATTTCTACTTTTTCCCAAAATAGAAAATTTGGACTGACAGAGCTAATAAGATCACAAAACACGTTGATATTTAGGTGTTTTTGTTACAATAATATAAGGAAATAAATAATTTAGCTTCAAATAAAGATTATGTTGACCAGATAGTCATTTAATAGTCAATGTTGTTTAGATGAACAGCGAGTTAACACAACAGAGGTGAAGCTGGAAAACTGGAGAGTCAATGCAGTTTGGTTGAACCTCACCCTTGTTCTGGTGCATCCTGGGAAATAATTGGGCATAACAATGCAACCAGTGGAAAAACACCACTTCTGACAATCAGATAAACCTCCAGCCCATTTCATAGACTGTCTCAGCAGAAGCTGCATTTTATATAAAAGCCTGTCTGGAGTTCCCTGATGACAAATGAGCACACAGCCTGTTGAATGTGACGTGTAGCCAATCAGAAAGCACCGATAGGTCGGCCGCGTTATCTCCGCTTCTTTAACCAGCGGCTTTTCTTTTTGTTATGATTTTTCTCCGTTAAAATCAGTCCACAAACTATCAGCATTCTTCTTCTTCGTCTTTCATGTTTATTTACTCTGAACTCACGTTTGATCTTCAGAGGATTCCCAACATTTTCCGTCTGACATCTGAACGAATAATCTGTTGGCGTGTTGAGCTCGCCGTCTGACCGGACGCCACACACTGTAGAGCAAATCTGTTTTATCTAGGATTTTTTTTATCGTTGCATCTCTCAGGTGTGAAAATCAGCCGACTGTTTTAAAATCCTGCCATATGATTGTTTTTAATTCAGGGCTGCCTCCTATCATCCTGAGTGTCTCACCAAAATTTCGTTATGGTTACATAACAACAATAAAGACTCTTGTTTCTAGAGGCCGGCTCCTCTCTCCCATACAAAACCGTCGTTTAGACTTTGTTAGCTAATTAAAACTTAAAGCTTAATCAACAAAAATTACCATCAGAATGAAACTGTCTTCTGATTGAGAGGGCTGGTTTATGATCCATAAGCTGATCAGCGTCCATCTAAACTCATGAACTTCCAGCTCCTGCATGTGGAGGATGGAGCCGCAGCGCTGCAGCACAGATCATTTTGGGAGGATCATCATTTCCTCCCGCTCCCTCAGCAGCAGCAGCAGCAGGAGTTCTCCACCATCACAGAACCTGGTGCGGGTCCATTCTGTGCGCTCAGAACCGTCAGAACCAACACACCTCTGTGTTAATTTTTTTTCCCGCATGAAGAAGTAAAAAAACTTCTGCGGTTGTTTCATGGAAATCCACCAACTCTGATAATATCAGAGTTTCTACTTTGAATAAATCTTGGTGCAAATAAACGCACGTCATGATCAGATTGGAGAATTTACTACAAACAAGTATTTGCAAATCCCGTCTCCTCCTGGCTTTGTTTCCATCCCTCTGCAGCCAGTCAGTCAGTCAGCATTGACCACCGCCTGTAGGTAAATGAAGCGGCTCTGCGACACGCAGAGTGACGCATTAATCTCGCGACACAACGAATCAATGAAGAAATTCGTTGCCACCGCTTTTAATTGTTGATTTTTATCGATTCGATGTTGCAGCCCTACTTCTATCCTTCCTTTCTTGTTTACTTCCTTTAGTCTGAAATTTCTCCCTCCCTCACATTCTTCCTTCTTCCCTTTCTTTATTTCTTTTCTTCTGTCCTGTGTCTCCTTTTGCCCCTCCCTTCATGTCCTGTGCCCTCACTTCTTCCCTTTGGTATCCTTGCTTCCTTTTCTTCCACTTTGTCTTCTACCTGACTCCCTCTCCCAACTTCTCCTCTTATCCTTCCTTCCTTGAGTCCTACCTATACCTTCCTCCCTTGTCTTCCTTTTAATATTTTCTCTCCTTTACTTTAAAGTCTGCCATCCTATGCACCTCAGTATGTTAGATTTTTAAAGCAGACGGTGAAACCTGAGAGCGTTTTTGGTGTCTTTACATGAAAGCGGTGCGGGGCCTCAGCGTTCTCCCTCCCTCTGAGGCTGTTCCCTGACTCTCTCCTCTCTCCCCGCCTCGCCTCCCAGGGGTTCAGGCGTGGGCAAGAAGAAGCAGCACATCTGCCACATCCCCGGCTGCGGCAAGGTCTACGGGAAGACGTCCCACCTGAGGGCTCACCTGCGCTGGCACAGCGGAGAGAGGCCCTTCGTCTGCAACTGGATGTACTGCGGGAAGAGGTTCACCCGGAGCGACGAGCTCCAGAGACACAGGAGGACGCACACAGGCGAGTGGCGCACGGCTTTTCCTCTGCCGCCTTCCTCTGGTTTCAGCCCCTCAGGGTTTGGCTCGCCGGGGTTCGCAGACTCCAACCCGGTGCTTTCTGCATGTTCAGACGTCCGCGGTGCAAACACTTATCTGCAGAGCGAGAGCTTGCGGCTGTGTGGCGGGGCTCACTCTTTGAAGCGTTTTAGAATCAGATTTCGACACAGAGGACATTTTGAGCGCTGTGGTTTTTGCACAGCGACAAAAAAACAAAAGCTGTCTTACCGTTTTGAACCCTCAGCCGCGGCGCACAGGCTGAACGTTTAGCTCTGCTTAAAAAACGAGCAGAAAGATGCTCCCCATCAGACACAGAGAGAAGTAGGTCTGCTGTTGAGGATGAAAGCTGGAATCATGTAGGAACCGATAAGATAATAAGAACCGACCCTCGGGTCTTATTATGACCAGTTCAACGCTGGATGAGCTCTACAGCATGACCAGCACACGTTCTGCACCAGGAACGAACATTTCTCTGTTTTAGTTCAACTTTACTCCTAAAATCCCGTTTGTCTCTGCCCTCTAGTGGCAGCAACAGCTCATTACACCGTCCAGGATAAAAACAGGGTTACAGGCAGGAGATAAAAGCATGAAAGTGTCTAATTCATACAGAAATGTTTTTTTAGGTGCAGAGATGTAACATTTAGATCTTTTTTATTGATAGAATGAGGAGAAACTCTTCTTATATACAACTTATAATGCATTAATAAATGGGCATGGGCCAGTATGATACGGTGTGTATATCTGCTATAATCTTGTTTACAGATTTAAAAAATCAAACGTCTTACATCATCTAGTGGTTTATTTCAAACAGGAAACAATCGTCGCATCTATTGGTAAAATATGATTTTTTTTTATTGCAGTTTAACATGAGCTAAAATATTATTTTATTATCTGTGATTTAGCTGTGTCGGATAAATATTAAAAATTTTTTTTGCAGTTCTGCAAAAAAAAAGAGGCGCTCCAAGGAGAAGCACAAATAAAACCTGATATCCGCTTTAAGTAGTCAGGCTGTCTGCTCTGGCTCTGCTCTATTAACCCGGTACGATATCAGCTGGAATTATAGATGCTTTTATTACATATTTTGTGCTGTGTAATGTTAGAAGAACAATAGTCAATATAAGAACAAGTGACCAATTTTTTGTTAACCAATGGGTTTTATAAACTTAAACGTAAGAATGTTCTATATTAAATAAAATCAAATAAAATGCATATAAATTATAAAACCGTGGAAGAAAGCTCAATGAGTCCAATAAAAACAAATAACTTTAAAGTGCAAATAGCATTTCAAGGTCAGTTGAGTTTCAGCCAGTTCAGAGTCCACAGCTCCGATGTTCAGAGACGTGAACATTGGTCTTAGTTTTTACTAAAACACTAGTATAAATAAAATTAACATTTAACTCTAATGACGAGAGCAAACACAAATAATTAAGTAGCTGAATTGCTGGCTGACGCTCCTTCTTCCTGCAGTCTGAGGATGAGGAGGAGATGATGAAGAGATGGTTTTGTCCACAGTTTAGTGGCGGCTCAGCATAACACAGCGAGGCTGAAGGTTAGCCGTTAAAAGAAGACATCACTCACCACCACAGGCTGCTCATCAAGCACAATAAACTCTTTTCTTAGAGCTAATCTTTGTTTTTTTGCCGTCCCGCCAGAGTTTTTCACGCTTTGCACAGGTTTCGGACGTTTGTTGTTTAAAAGAGCCAGAGGTTTGTCTCTTCCCCTCCGGGGTCTTGTGAAAATCCTCATGCACTTCTGTAAGCGCGTCTATATCGGCGATTTTAGACGCAGGACGACTTATTTAATTATTAATATATAATTTATTAATATCAGACTGGGACAGACCCAGGGCTCGCAAATCTTAACTGTCTGCGTTTTCTCCAGCTGCAAATATTTCCTAAAAGTGTAGCGGCCCTCTTTCATTTTTTTATACATTTATTTTTCCAGCCAGGTGGTCGCTGCCATTCGTTGTTCTTCATACAGTCGCTGTCGCACAGACGTTTAAAGCACTTTCTATCGTGGGGAGAGTTTAAGAACCTCGATGCTGGCAGCTGTAGATATCTGTTCTTAATCGATGCATTCGGGCTATTTCCCCAAAAGCTTAACCCTTTAAAGCCTGATAGATGAGGAAACTTCACATAAAAACATTTTTGGTTCCTTTGAAAAAACGGAAAAAAAACCCCAC
This sequence comes from Fundulus heteroclitus, assembly GCF_011125445.2. Classification (NCBI taxonomy): domain Eukaryota; kingdom Metazoa; phylum Chordata; class Actinopteri; order Cyprinodontiformes; family Fundulidae; genus Fundulus; species Fundulus heteroclitus. The sequence continues at coordinate 19,733,803 of NC_046379.1, forward strand.
ACAAACAAAAAAAAACGTCAGGCTTTCAAATTTTCTGTCTATCGTAATTGATAAATGAGACTGAAAATACATTTTCCTCATGTTTTCTGCATTTTTCTATAGTGTGTAGGGCTGTTCAATTTAGCCAGAAATCTAAATTGTGATTTATTTCAACTATAATTGTGATTTCGTTTTGACTTTTCTCTGCATTAACCACAAGCAACAAAACTGGGGTCCGTTCTTCGTACGTTGCTTAAAACATCTGAGATCAAATGAGACATCCAAGATGATTTCATTCGGCTAATCATGATCCGGCTAACTGGGTTCTTCGAACACAAATGTTGTTTATGATTAGTATGGCTGGATTGAGTTATCTGAGACAACTGCGCGTTCATGCGTTTGTTTAAAAGGGGAAATGTATCGATAGTAAAAACAATGATCAGCAGCGCTGCTATTGGCTGTTCAGCATGGCCAAAGAACGCCCACAGTTTTTCTCTCAAGCAGAACACGAGCTTTTAATGGAAGGTTATGCCGAATTTAAGTCATTAATTAAAACACCTCAAAATCTGTTAAAGCCAGGAGAGAGGGCTGGCAAAAAGTAGCAAACAAATTAATGTGTAAATACTGTCCATGGTAGATGTTTCTATCACTTTCTACAGTATGAATTTTTGCATTTTAATAATCTCATATTTACTTTGTTCTTTTATGTCAGAGCCTCCACAGGACCCACTACAACATGGGGACAAGTAAAAGTGAAATACAAGAATATTCTACAAAATGGTAGCCTTTAATTATTACACTTTATTTTAAAAAGGCACTTGTTATATCAAGAGATCCAAATTTCAGTGTCATTCATTAGACACGGGAAGTAAAGGACACGTGCAAACTGGGAATTTTAACAAAAAAATCTTTATTCATAAACAATAAACAATTAAAATCTTCTTTTCCAAGTCATCCACAGTTTACACGGTAAAACTGTATTGCTCCGTGTCTAGATAATGCATCCATAGTTTTTTCTAATACAATATACGGCTCGACAGGAAGCAAGCCTTTCAAAGTAAACTAAACTTCACTATAAAATGGCCCGAACAAATCTTCTTACTGAATATGATAAAAATAAAAAGCAAACCATCATACAAATAACTTAAATATTTTAGATTTATGGCTCCAACACCAATTTTTCCTCTTTAAAAGCCACTGTTAAATGATGTGTTTGTCTGTTTATAACAGCCACCAAGAAAAATCTCTCTACAATTACACTGTCGCGCTGCGCTAAAGGATCCTGTTTATTGCGCAATACGCGATTAATTCGAAAAACTCTGCAAATTATTCTTGCACCTTCCGCAACAGGTTGCAGTCGTAAAAATGGACATGGCTACGGCAGACTTCCCTATCTCCTCCGCTTATACAGCCGCGATCTAATCTTGTTTACATTAAATAAGCCTGCTCTGGATCAGGCTTAAGCTGGCGCACATGTTGCTATGACAACAAGTGCAGGAAGTCTTTCGAAGAACCAAACGATCCAAGATCATGCCAAATCGTCAACAATGAAATCCTGCTAACTGAGTTAGCGACGTACGAAGAACGGACCCTTGGTCAGTAGATAAAGATGCTTGTAAACAAGGACTATTTAAAACAAGAAATTAAATGTTTTTATTAATCAGAATATCATTATTCAAGAGATAAGCTTGTTGGGTTGGACATCCATTCTAGTTGAACATAAAGTGCAACCAACAACCAAGTCTATGTATTATTATTAAACAGTTTGACCTGTGCTTAATGCTATGGTGAGGTTTCTGATAAAATTGATTATCTCACTGCTGTAATTCCCTTCCCTTCCATGTGGAGCCAAATCCACTTTAAACGTATTACTGACACCTAGAGGACGTGTCTTATCCATTAGTTGTTACATAGACAAAAAAAATTGCAGACCTGTGCCGTTTGGAAATTGCGATTGTATTGCAAATGCGATTGATTGTAAAATATATTTTTATGTTGTAAATCGTATGTTCAGAAAAATACAGAATTTGTTTGAGTTAGAGGTCTCAAAAATGACACATTTGTAAGGGTTCACGTTTGGCCCTATTTCTCCAGTTTTTCTGCTGCGGTGCTCCTTTTCTCTTTTTGTTTTCTTTATTTGACTCTTGAGCACTTTGTCAGCATTCAGTTTAAACGTGTAGAAAACCGTCTCTGACCTAAAGATTCACCAGGAACCTGTTGATGGGAGAGAGACGCAGCGAGCAGCTTTCAGGGTCTGGGTGCTGATGTGAGGCATCAAGTTAAAAATACAGATTTCTTTAACATTTAATTTCCAAATATCAACTTTAGTTCCTTGGATATATTTATATATATATATATATATATATATATATATATATATATATATATATATATATATATATATATATTTTTTTTTTTAAATTAATCTGTGGCATTTTTTTTAAATTTTAGTCCTCCTCTTGATTTACAGTACATGAAAAAATATATTCCCCTCATGGGAAAACGATAAAATATGATTTCCTGGAAGGCAGGGAAAGCTAAAAAATTAAATCAACCCAAAATAAAAACATATTAAATGTCCAGAGACCTGGGAGGGTTGGATACTTTATATTCTGTGTATGTTTTTTTTTTTTCAGACTGTAGTTTGAGCAAATGTTTTAGAAAAAAAATAACCCCCCCCCCCATGTAAATCTCCGGTTGCTTAACGGAGGTGTGTGTGTTTGTCCTCGGCCTGCAGGAGAGAAGAAGTTCGTGTGCTCCGAATGCTCCAAGAGGTTCATGCGCAGCGACCACCTGGCCAAGCACATAAAGACTCACCAGAACAAAAAGGGTGGCGGGCCCCCCTCCACGTCCCCGCCCACCACCGACGCCGTCATCACCGCGGACGGAACCACGCTCATCCTCCAGACCGCCACCGCCCACGACCTTGTAGCCAATCAGGAGATCCCTCTGCAGCTGGTCACCGTGGCGCCCGGTGAGGTCCTGGAGTGAGGAGGGTTAATCTGACCGGCCAATCACAGGGACCGCTTGAGCTTTCCTCTTTATTTTTTTTCTTTTACTTTTTTTTTTTTTTAACATATGAATATATACGTAAATATATATGACAAATATATATATTTTAAGTGAAATTTATCTTTTTGTTTTTTGCAGTCTTTTTTTATAGGGGGACGAAAAGAAAAAAAAAGAAAAAAAAACATTAAAATGTGGTTATGTACACGTGGAAACACACCTGTCACCTGAATTAACACTCAAGAACACAACGTGAAATGCCTTACTTTGTATGATACTCTTGTATAAAATGCTGGAGGTGCATGTTTTTTAAGCATTGCAGATCTTGTGACTGTAACGGACTTTAATGTAGGAGGAGGAAGGAGAAGGATGTCCAGAACCTCGCTCGCTCGCTCTCTCTGGGATGTTTAAGGAGTTTTTCTTTCTTTCTTTCTTGTTGCTCCGGCGGCAGGAGGGCTGCGCGTGAAGCCGGGCGCTCTGTTTGAAGCGGCGTAACTTCCGGGTTTGACTGCTGCCAGGGATGCGCCGCTATTTTTTTTATTTTTGTTTTTTATTTTTTAAGAGGTGGTTCAACATTTGGGTTAACATCGACACTGGAAGCCCACGCTGACTTGTTCTCGTTGCGTTTCAGCTCGGTTTCCAGTGTTTGTGTTAAAGCCGCAAGTCGAGTTGGCTTCTCCGCATTTTAGCCGCGCGCCAACAGGGCAGCGGCGCGCGCCTGAAAACAGCGCAGGTGGCGCCCACGGCCGTCTCACGATCTGGAACAGAGAGCAACTTCTTCCAGTGTCTGCTCAGCTCGAGTAAAATGTCCCATCTGTCCTCCTGAGCACACCGTCCTCTCTGCTATTCCCCCACATATTGCAGACAAGAAACGCCTCTTTACTTTTTTGTTTTTGTTTGTTTTTTTTCTTTCCCCCCACCTTCTGTAAATTGATCATGTATTTCACGTCTCTTTACTAACCGGGTGTCACCTAGACCAGAGCCCGCACGACGACGATCATAGATTGTGAAGGAGAACGGGTCCAAATGTTGCCATGTGAGGAAACCAAAAGCAGCAGATTGTCGTCCGACGTTCCTGCAGGGCGGCGTCGCGCCGAGCGGCTTTTCGCAATAACTGCTCCGACGCTGGTTCTGGCCAGATGCCGTTCGAAAGGAAAACAATCATGCCATTTGACTTTTATTTTTTTAATTTTTATTTAATGTAATCCTTTCCTCGGTTTGTCTTTATATTTGTAGCATTCTTTTTACATGTATATTATCTTATTTTCACCTTGTTTATAGAAGCCATTACGTAGTTAGCTGAATTTGTCGTATCAAAACCTTATTTTAATTTTTTTTTTTTTTAAATTGGTGTAAAAATTGAATGTTACCTTTTGTAAAACCTTTTTTCAAATGGATCACAATAAAAGTCTGAAAGCTTCCAGTTTTGTATTTCACAGTTTGTCAGATTTAAGAGAAACGACATCCTGAATTTGTTTAATAAAAAGGAGAAAACATCGCCGCTCTGTCCCTTACTGCAGAAATATACATCAACAATGTCAGGGTTCATATGGAGGGTGGAAAATGTGAAACATTGGGTCAAACACCTATTGAGGAATTTACCCAGCATTCATTCATGCATTATTTAATCCATCTATCCCCCCTGGTCTGCATGTTCTGTTCAATATGGAAAAAACAGCTATAGATTTAATAAAAATCTTGCATTTCTTCTTTACAAATTGTCCAAAAAAAAAAAAGTAGAACATGCACATTGACATATTGTAGGCACTCAAACAGTTCAATTTAATCAAACAGTCTGATTTATTTAACATCAGCAGTTATCTTTTATTAGACTACTTTGTACATAGTTCCTGTCAGGTATTGGTTGAACCCAACACCAACCATTATCTCTGTACCTTTTATGATTAAACTCTTTGAAATTGTTCCTGACTGAGGATAAACATCAAAGATCTGCTCAGGTCCTGTTGTCCTTCACCTCAGTCTCAACCTGAAATCAGTGCAAACATCTGACATCCAATACAGAAAAAAAAAAAACACTTTATATTTGCTTCACAAAGTACATTCCTGCCACATTTACCCACATATACATAAAAAATTAGAAAAAAAAAACAGCAAAACGGTTGTTTGAGCCCGTTTGTTTCTGGCGTGTGGTCAGCAGTCCCCAAAGGCTTCAGGAGGAACCTCCTCGTGAAGCTGATTCTTCAGAGTCCAGATCTCTGGCTTGTTGTGGACCTTCACAGCTCTGAGTGAACATCTGGCAGGAGGACAGAAAGAGGATCGTCAGGACGGTGGATGTGGAGGGTTTGGCAGCGGCTGCTCAGACGGCTGGGTACCTGTGCCCTGCTGCGGCGCTGAGTGGCCCGCCCTGCCCTGGACTCTGGTCTGAAGGCGTTTTATCTCCTGGTCGTAGTCGGTCCACTCCGCTACGATCCTCACCGCTGCCTGCAGCTTCGGCTCTTTGGTCATTGGATTGTTACACTGGGGAGAAACACGTACACCTGGTTACAGGATCAGACCGCGCGTGGACACAAAGGAACAGCTGTTTGTTTTATTTACAATATTCACATCAAGAGTTTTTCCTAAAATTGTTGCAACCTCTTTGGCTATTCTCTCTGAGTCATATCTGTATCAGTTATTTTAAACCTGGGTTTAACCTCTATAATTATTATTAATGTAATAATAAAATATCAAATTACAAATAAACACAGTTTACTTAAAGTAAATAAAATATTTTTTGCTTTTATGATTCATTTAACTGTCTGAAGGCCTTTTTACTTTGCATTCACACCGCTATCATTAAAGCTACTAATACTGGTGTAAGTTACAATTTACTTTGTCATAGAGAATTGTAATTTTAGTAAATAGCTAAATATTTCCCGTTATATGGTCTCTGCCTTTAGCCCATCACTGAGTTGCTCAGGGACCCAGAGCGTTGGAGAGTTTCAAACCAGTGACCTTTGCAGCCTCTCCAAGACCCAATAAACAACCACTGGCCACCACTCCCACCATGTGTTTATATACAATTACAATAATTTATTAATATTCTTATTTTACTATCATCGGTGATGGCGATCATGGGGCTCCACGATTATAGGTTATAGACTTAAATAATAAAATAGTATGCACTAATATTGATATTAGAATACAGTTTGAACAAAATGTGTTTTTGTACTGATATAAAAATGACTTTTGTCCTACATCTACGCCACCATTATTAATGTGTCCACCTATACTGTTAATCTAACACGATTTAAACAAATTGTCTTTTTGTATTTAAATGCAGTTGAGTTAACTTAGTCATGCCCCTGGAAGATTTGAGGTTAACTTTTAATTTGACCGACAGGAGCTCATAAAACGGCCCAGCCAGAGAAGATAGAGAATCTGTGGAGGGAGCTAAAGATTAGGGTGATGGCAAGGAGGCCTTCCAAGCCGATAAACATAAGTCTTCGAAAGATCGGCGAAAACATGAAACAACCAGCTGGTCAGTGGTTATAGGGAGGGTTGGACAGCTGGAATGGTAAGAGGATACTTTTAGTTTTAAATGTAAAAAAACAAGCAACACCTCCCCCCCCCCCCCCCCCCCCCCAAAAAAAACAACAACAGATAAATCTATTTTTCAAAACTGATTCTTGTTTCATTTTGTTTCATGTTTTGAGAGACGCTCGTCTCATTTCCTGTCACAAACTTCCTGGTTGGTTAAAAATAACTGAAACTAAATCCCTCCAGAGTGTAAATAATTTACTGTACAAATATATATTTTAATTATATTATTACTGTGAGCCTGTATACAGGATTTGCTGCTCAGCAAGACAAAACAATCACATATAGGACTTTAAAACAGAATGATCAACACTTGTTTATATGTAAACATTTCTCTGCACTGTAATCTGACCATCTACTACAATAAATAAAGTATCCCTGCATATTGTTTCTAATGTTTCATTTACTGTTCTAAGTCACTAAACTGATGAAGAATCATTTACAGACGCTCTAGTTATACCCAGGTGCGCCCTCTAGTGGCTGCGGGGACACCAACAGGCTGCTGAAAACGTGTCGGTGTGTGTTTTGCTCTCAGACACAAGAGGCTGTTACCAAATCTATCGTCTTTGCCGTCCTTTTGGAGCTGTCGTCACACCAGGTCTCACACCACAGCCACTCCTGAGGCAGAGACTTGATGGGAACCTGGTGGATCATGTTGTTGGGCAGATCCTGGAAAAAAAACACAGCCAACGTTTGAGAAAGACGCAAACGAGAGAACGAAGATCACAACGAGGTACCTAAAACCTTCTGACCACAGCCGGCTGTTTTAACCAAAGAAACAGAGAATAATAATAATAATAACAAAGCTGAAATAACCTCAAAATGCAACAAAACCTGAGCCAGAATAAAAGTGAAATGTCTCAGTGATGTTTTGAGATGCTGCCAGAGTTGGACATGTCATAAATATGCCCTCTGGAGGTTTTTAAGGCCAAAGCTGAAGGACAGGAGCATTAGGTGAATCTTAAAGCTAGGGTTAGTAGACACGACGTCTATAGCTGGAATGCAGAGCAGTAAAGAGAAACGGCGGCTAGCAGACCTGGTCCAGGTTGGACAGACTGTTGGGGTCCTGGCTGAGTCCCTGGTACTGTCCTCTGAGGCGGTCTCCTGCTGCGATCTTCCTGAACTTCTTCAAGTCGACGACATACAGGGCACTGCAGGCCGAAAAACACACAGTAGCTACATGATTAGATGAAAAAGTTTTCACACCCTAGGCTTTCTTTCTAAAACATTAACCCATGCCCCTTTCTGCTTGGTAATATATTAGTTGTCCAAGTTGAAAGTTGTGATTCTAAGGTGACAAGGATTTCCTGGAGCTCTTTAGCAAGGCAGTGTCTAAATGTGTCTGTGGGCGACTGCTGAGCTGAACCAGCACCTGATGTGGTACTTGCGCCCGGCGAGGTGGCTCGCCCAGTAGCCCGACTTCCAGAAGCGATAGCCGTCCATCTCCCTGCGGCTCTCGCAGAACGGGGTGTAGCCGTACGGCGCCCCCTCCAGGTCAAAGTCCCGCAGATCCTTCAGGTCCGTTCGCACGATCTGACAGGAGGAAGGTCAGGCTCAGGGTCTTAAGTCTCGATGCAAACGCTCTCTAACACTGTCTTGTTTCTAGATCTGGTCTCTCAGGGGGAGAGCAGGCGGTAAGAATGTTTATCTGGACAGGAATCGGGCTGCAAACCTGGTCTGCGTCCACAAACAGGATCTTGTCCACGGCGAGAGGGAAGAGCACGTCCAGGAAGAGGATCTTGTAGCCCCAAATGATCCTCTGCTTCTCAGTCTGCTGGTGCAACCAGCGGGGCCACTTGTACTGGACCAGCTCATACTGGAAGCCATACTGCTTCGCCATGTGGGGAATGAAGTCCTGCAGAGTGAAGCACATCCAGACACATGAAGCCTACAGCGACATGCCACACGCTAACTAGTAATGACAGGCCAACACTTATCCATACCATATATTATTATATTATTATTATTATTATTATTATTACCACTGCCACAGACCTCAGCTCTTTGCTTCCATTTCAACGGACATACTAAAAAGGTTTGAGTGAAATTCCTAGACATTTTTACAGTGGGTAGGATTGAAAGCCAAAAGCAGAAACTGGAAAGAAAGAAGGGAGAAAGGCCACTAAAGAAAAGGAAAGGAAGTAAAGAAGGGAAGGCATGCTGCAAGGAGGGATAGACGGAGAGAGGGAGAACACAGAGACATGCATGACAAAGGAAGAAAAAGGACAAAGGAAGGAAGAAAGGACGCAAAGGAAGGGAGAAAGGACACAACGGGAGGGAGAAAGGACATAAAGGAAGAAAGGAAGGACACAAAGGAAAACACAAAGGTCACAAAGGAAGAAAGCAAGGAAGGACACAAAGGAAGAGAGAAAGACCGCAAAGGAAGAGAGAAAGGACACAAAGAGAGGGAGAAAGGACACAAAGAAAGGAAGAAAGGGCATAAAGGAAGAAAGAAAGTACACAAAGGGAGGGAGAAAGGACACAAAGGAAGAGAGAAAGACCGCAAAGGAAGAGAGAAAGGACACAAAGGGAGGGAGAAAGGACACAAAGGAAGAAAGGAAGGACACAAAGGAAAACACAAAGGTCACAAAGGAAGAAAGCAAGGAAGGACACAAAGGAAGAGAGAAAGACCGCAAAGGAAGAGAGAAAGGACACAAAGGGAGGGAGAAAGGACACAAAGAAAGGAAGAAAGGGCATAGAGGAAGGGAGAAAGGACACAAAGGAAGAAAGAAAGGACACAAAGGGAAGGAGAAAGGTCACAAAGGAAGAAAAGGAAGGAAGGACACAAAGGGAAGGAGAAAGGTCACAAAGGAAGAAAAGGAAGGAAGGACACAAAGGAAGAGAGAAAGGCCACAAAGGAAGAGAGAAAGGACACAAAGGAAGAGAGAAAGGACACAAAGGGAGGGAGAAAGGACACAAAGAAAGGAAGAAAGGGCATAAAGGAAGAAAGAAAGGACACAAAGGGAGGGAGAAAGGGCATAAAGGAAGAAAGAAAGGACACAAAGGGAACGAGAAAGGACACAAAGGAAGAGAGAAAGGCCGCATAGGAAGGGAGAAAGACACAAAGAAAGGAAGAAAGGACACAAAGGAAGAAAGGAAGGACACAGAGGGAGGAAGAAGGGCTGCAAAGGAAGAAAGGACAAGAAAGAAGAAAGCAAAGGTGAACGGAAAGACACAGGGAGGTAAGAAAGAACAGAAGTAAGGACAAAAAGATAATGGAAGGGAACAAAAGTAAGATAGGACACACGGAAAGAAAGAAAGGACAGAAGGAAGAGCATGAAGGAGGAAGCAAGGACACAGGCAATGTACACAATTAACGAAAAAGGAAGGACACAAAGACCAAATGACCAAATGAAGGAAGGACAGAAGGAAGAAAGGAGGTAGGAGATAAGGAAGAAAGTGAGGAAGGACACAAAGCAAGGAAGGAAAAGGGGAAGAAACAAAAAAAGAAGAAAGCCAGGACACTGGGAAGCAGGGAAGAACAAACCAAAAACAGGTAAGAAACTAGGATGGAAGAGAAGCAGCAAGGAAGGAAAGACAAGGTAGGAAAGAAGTAAGGACACAAGGGAGGAAGGAACAAAAGAAGGTAGCACATGAAGGTGATAAGGAGGAAGTTGGGGAATAAGGAAAAGGACACAGGAGGAGGAACCATAAAGTCATTTTAATACTTCTTCCTGGGATAGTGACTAATAGTTAATCCTAAAAGTATTCACGCCACTGTCAGATTTTTATTTAACATTTATTTTTCCAGGTAATGAGACAGGGAAGGAAGCCTAGAAATAAAACTATTAATAGCTTATTAATAAAACAACCACTAAATATGTCACTCCTGCTCCGGTTTAAAATCAACCGCAGAGGAAAACACAACACATCCAAATGAAAACAGGAAATCCCGGCAGGTCCTCAAACGCCAACAGAGGGAAGGACGTTCCTACCTTGAATGTCGGGGACAGGTAGTTCTTCAGGAACCAGAACTTGACGGGGGTTTTGGTGTTCTTTATCACCGACAGCATCATGATCCTGACAGAGAAGAAGAAGAAGAAAACTAAAAACAGTGGTGGTAACAGGATAGAAAGAAAAGAAGCAGCAGCTTCCTTTTGTCTGCCGAAGAATTAAAAAGGATTATTTTTAGGTATTTAATCCCCACCTGAGGAATCTCTCGTACAGATGCCCCGAAGCCACGGAGAAAATGTTGATCACGTCGTCTTTCTCCTGCTTTGGCTCCTCAGCTTTCCCTCCGCCTGTAAAACCTCTGCAAAGACAAACCAAAGCCCATGACGTGAGTTCTGTTCATTGGAAAGAAGAAGAAACAGACAACAAAGCTCCCCATATATGAAACACACAATTAAAACGAAGAATAAATATAAACCCGAGCCGTACCGGGTCAGAGATTTCCAAAAGCCGTCGTCGTCTTCCTCCGTCCCGTCACTCAGCAGCTCCTCGTTAAATTTGTCCGGCTTCTTCTGAACCTGAACAGCAAGAAAAGAAAATGTCCTTATTCTGAAATATTGAAGTTATTAGGGGGTAAAATGTTGGGAAAAAGAGGAAATAAACAGTCAAATGTTTTTTAAACCATTGTTGCAGTGATTTCTGCACCATATTTAGAATTATTCCTACAGAATTCAACAAATCTGCATCGTGTCATTTAAAACATCATCAAACATTAATGAATGAAAGTCGACCAGCTACAAGAGTTCAGTAAAACTGAAATAGTAAAATAAATGTTAGAAGCTGAGTTGAGCAGCAGATAAAACCCATTTAATCCACTGGACACCACTAAACAAAGCAGCTCTTTAAAATATGGTGGTATATTTCCTTTTTTTTTTTTTTTTTTTTTTAAATAGCTTCGACCGCATATTTTTTCGTGTTTTTCCTATTTTTCCCATTCTTCTTTAACATGCTTTTGTAAACCAGGGGGATCCAAGGTGTCATTTGTAACTCTGTGCAGCCAATGATAGAAAGTGCTACAGGTGCAGGCATTGATACGAACAGGCACTTCTAAAAAAAAAAAAAAAAACAGCTCAGGGCAAATTTCACAAAAGATGGAGACAAATTAAAATCTGAAAATGTGAACAGCACAAAGTCTTTTCCATCTTTTTCTAACCATATTTTATACTTTCCAGTAACTTAATAGAAAGTAGCCCTTACTTACAGATCTTGGCTCAATTAAACAAGCATTTAATAAAAAAAAGGCAATTAACAACAATTAAGGTCCCAAAACCTGACACTGCATGTCTTACTTTTAATAAAATAAAATGGAAAATCCTTTTTAGGTTTGAGAACTACAAATGTTTATAATCTTTAATATATTAAAAGAAATCAGACAAATATTTTGTTTTTAGATTATTACATGTAAAAATAGTTTTTTTTAATTAATATAAAGGGGATTCTGATATTTGTGGCCAGTGAGTGCTATAAATTTGACAATGTTGGCCAGCATGGCAAAAAAAGAGATTTAGACTGGATCGTGTATTTTTTCAATTCGTCACAACGGGTCTGAAACACAACTTGGATTTTTTTTTTAGTTCAATTTTCAAAAGACCCGTTTTGTTTTTCAAATCTGCTGTTTCTGACTTTGTAAAATGTGGTCAACACATCAACACAGGCTCGTCTACGATAGTAAAAGCTTCCTCTGGTGTCATCGTTGACACTGGTCTACATGCCCTCCAGCTGTCCAACATGCTGAGGTTGACTGATGATATAAAGCTTATTATCTTCCAGTCAGCCAAGATTATTACAGAGTCAGATGTTGACGGGCTTCTCTCACTGATGCGTGGTCCAAACTGGTCTCTTTATTCGGAGCACTAGGATTGCAATTTGGAGGCAAATCGGCTGTAGGAATTAGACTGATTATTATTTTTAGCAGCACATGTTTTCACATATTCGTGGTAATGCAGTTTAGGGGTGTGACACTTCTCTAGCTCTGCTGAGGCAAGAACATCTCGACAAGCAGAAACAGACTAAAAACCAGAGTTAAGGGGGGAAAAGAGAGACCCATTGAAGCACTTATTAAAACTTTCAAGCATGCTATCAGAGAACTAGGGTAACATAAGTACCGTATTTCTCTGACTTTAAGGCGCACTTAAAATCCTTAAAGTTTCTCAAAAATTGATGGTGCACCTTATATATGATTACTGTTGTTTATTGGTCGATTATATGTGGTACAGTGACCTTAAAAATACGTTAAAATGCACGACTTTGGTTAGCAATGAAGCCGCTCCGCTCAATGGATATTCAGAGAATTACAGCACACTGTGTCTCTACCTGATCGGCCTGCTGAGCTGTCTACAAGACTGCCTGACTGTAATGTCTAAACTAGAAGTGCATTCATGTAAGGCACCCTGCGCACGGAGTACGCACTAGCAATAATAAATCTAGTAAGTTAATCAATATAAAAGTTCAGTTTATTTTGGCCTTATAGAAGCAGGGCAGTGTAGTCCAACTAAAAGTCTCCCTTTCAGGAGAGACATGTGTACGCGGAGGGGCGGAGTGATATTACACACATGGGAAGAATATGTAGTGAGCCTTATAATCTGATAATCTGATCTGAGTTTAACATCAGTATTAAGTTTTTAAAATGAATATGAACTTATTTTCCTAAGTCTGAAAAAAGCCTTTATGTTAGTTTGTCTGATAGTTCTTCAAATAAATACTCAAACTGACTAAATTCTATTTAAAATTAGGGACAAATGTTAGTAATTTGGGGATTTTCCCCCCCTAAAACACGTACAGAACCAAAATTCCTCCAGTGGACGTGATACAAGTCCTTTCCAGACAGCTGCGGGAACTTTTAGGCAGAACAAACCTCCCCCGGCTGGTTTTCTTTATGTCTAGGTAGACGCGTCAAACAAAGTGAGATCAGAGCCTCCCCCAACATAAAGGCCACTTTACAGCCACTCAGAGGGATAATAGCAGCGGATCAGGTCCCAACAGTCTGCTGGGTTGTTGGTTGGAGGCCATAATTATGTTCTGATAAGTAAAACCTTTAAAGTTACTGTACCTAACTCCTGCTCTGACTGTGTATCGTGGCTCTGAGGGCAGATTAGTGCTGCACATCAAAGATGGACTGACCTTCACTTTAATGATTCTACTCTTGAAATTATTCAGCACCACAATAATGTCATCCGAGTCTGACGGGGAGTCTGTTCCATCGTGACTGCAGGAGGGGAAAAAAGACAGTTTATGACCAGACTGCAGATCCTGAAGCTAAACAATGACCGAATTAAAACATTAATGATACTTTTCATCACTGGGCTAGAAGATTAAAACCAGTTCTCCACAATCTGGCTCACCTGTAAATCTTGTAGATATCATCGGACCGTCCTTTCCGGAGCTTTAGCATCCAGGCGCCGGGGTTGGCTTTGAGCTGAAAGTAACCCTGTAAGATTTACAGGATGGAAAACAGCATTTAATAAACAATAAGCTGCCTCTGTTCTTAAATGTGATGCTTTCAGGGTTCTGGCTCTTCCAGACTAAACTGTCCACGGTTCTCAGTCCTTTCTGTTCGTTTCAGAAATATTAAATAAAGTTCAATTTATTACAGATATTTCTGAGCAAATGGAAGGTAGGACGCAACAAAGGAAGGAAGGAAGGAAGGAAGGAAGGAAGGAAGGAAGGAAGGAAGGAAGGAAGGAAGGAAGGAAGGAAACAATACTAGTAAAGGACAGGAGGAATGAAAGAAGGAAGGAAGGGAGGAAGATAGGAAATAATATGAGTAAGTAAGAAAGAAAGAAAATTAGGAAAGAATAGAAGGAAGAAGGACAAAAGAAGAAAGAAATGATGAATGGATGGAAGAAAATAATAATAATAGTAATATTATTAAAGGTGGGAAATAAAGAATACTAGTGAGGAAGGAAGCAAGGAATACTAAGAAAGAAGGACAGAAGGAAGGAAGGAATGAAGGATGGAAGAAAATAATTAAAATAATAGTAATAAAGGAGGGGAATAAAGAATACTAGTGAGGAAGGAAGGAACGGATACTAGTGAAGAAGGATGGAAGAAAGAAATGAATAAAGGAAGAAGGAAAGGATAGAACACTACTAAGGAAGGAAGGAAGGAAGGAAGGAAGGAAGGAAGGAAGGAAGGAAGGAAGGAAGGAAGGAAGGAACATTGGAAGGAACACTGGAAGGAATCAAGGAATTAAGGATCGAAGGAATCATGGAATGAAAGAAGGAAGGAGAGAATACTAGTAAAGGACATAAACTAGGAAGGAAGGAAAATAAAGAATACTACTGAGAAAGGAAGGAAGGAAGGAAGGGATACTAGGAAAGAAGGATGGAAGAAAGAAATTAATGTAGGATGGTAGGAATGAAGGATGGAAGTAATCTAGGAAGAAAGAAAGGATAGAACACTGATGAGGAAGGAAGGAAGGAAGGAAGGTAGGAACGAACACTGGAAGGAATCAAGGAATTAAGGAATTAAGGATCGAAGGAATCATGGAATGAAAGAAGGAAGGAAAGAATACTGGTAAAGGACATAAACTAGGAAGGAAGGAAAAGAAAGAATACTTGTGAGGAAGGAAGGGATACTAGGAAAGGAAATAAACTAGGAAGGAAGGAAGGAAAAGAAAGAATACTAGTGGGTAAGGAAGGAAGGTGGTGAAGCCCTGTGACGTATCGACCAACAGGAAGAGGCTCTTACCAGGTTTGCCATGACGATAGTGTCCATGATGACGGGCTCGGACGCGGTTCCCAGAGTGAACTGAAGGCCGCGTGGAGGCTGGCCTGAGCTGACGTCAAAACAATGGCCCTCCAACAGGAGGTGCTCCAGCTCGTACTCTGCCGCTACTATATTCTCCACCTGCAGCCACAGGAGGGCAGCCAAGTACAGTTTACCCCGTCCAGCACCAGCGTCCAGCTTCCCACAGCAACATGCATTAATAATGACTAAAACCAACAATGTTTCTATAAAGAGGAGAACAATTCTCCAAACTCTGAAGCAGAAAAGCAGAAACTTTAGGAAAGAAAATTCGAGGAGGTCACGCCCTGTTTGGGAACACTGACAGCAGAGCGTCAGTCTAAACCTTAAGATTCACCTCTGTGTTAAAAAGCTCCTCTACGGAGTTCCTCAGGTGTTCTTTGAAAACTTCGATTCTAGTTCAAATAAAAACAATATTTCTCCCTTGAAATGTGAAAATAAGAATTGAGATGATACAGTTGCAGGGTTAAAGGGGTAGAAATCAGTCTAAGTTTTCCAGCTCAAAGCCTCCTTACCTCCTGCAGATAGATGTTGTCCAGGTCGTAGCGGGTGCGCACTGACTCCACCATCCAGCTCTCGGGGGTGTTGAGGTTCAGCGTGAAAAGCGGAGACTGAGGCATGTCCAGGAACTTGGCCATGGGGCCCGGAGAGAAAGTCCCGTCAGCCTGAAACGCCACCTCCGGCTCCAACACGTAACGGTAAAAACTGCGAGATACAGGGGAACCTTTACAGGTGTGCATCAGTGCAGGTCCATGTCACTAAGCAGAGCAAACGCTGTTTAACTGAATCCTAAGGCAGCTTAAGGGGCCCCATCTCCTCCTGACCTCCTTGAAACTCTGAAAACAGGCTGTTTTTTATTTAGTAGAGATGCACTCAGTGTGCGATTTGCAAAAAAAAACAGAGGGGGGGGATCATTTCAAAAGTTTTATTAATGAATGAAAGTTTTATTAATAATGGTTAGCTAGCAGGTGTTCTTTCAGGTAGCTATCTAGATCCAGTAGGTTAGACTATTGTTTTTAAACTTGCGCCATTTACTGTATAAACTGCGTAAATCCAAAGAAAACCTTTGACCATCGCTACTTTTATTCATGCATCTGCGGTCAGTTTGAGACGTCCTTCCAAAAGTTAAAATGATTGAACACCGATAAACATCAAATGGGTAGATTTCCGCTTTGCAAAGACCCGCCTTACTTTCCTTCTGATTGGCTAATGTCTTAGCTCTGCCAGATTTCATTGGTTAAGCGCAGCTTCTGTTTAAAATCTTGAATAAAAAGTCTACACGGAACATTTTGCGCTCATTTTCCAAATGACAAAAGTCCCTCACAGTGACGGAGAACATTAAACCCCTGATAACATTACTTATTCAGATCAGAAGGGGGAAGAATGTATCCCCCCCCAGGGATAAAACATGAATGACCAGAGGGGGGGACGTCACAACCAGAGGGGGGGAAAACCCCCCCATCCCCCCCAGCAAATCGCACCCAGGATGCACTGATATGAAAGTTTGGGCCGATACCGTTATCCGATATTGATAACCGATATTTACCAATGTGTGTGTGTGTGTGCGCACACATTTATGTTTCTGTGATGGTGAAATTTAATAAAAGTTTGCACCGACTGAAAACTATGCCAACTTAATTTTTGAATACGGGTTTTAGTCTAGACTTAAAAAGTGCTTTTTTTTTTTTTTTTTTTTTTTAAATCTCTGCTTCATTTAAATATCCCACAATAATATCGGCCCAGTTCTACTCATCTGACCGATACCGATATGTTATTTAGGTATACCAAATAAAAGGTGTTTTTATACAAATGCAGGCCACACTTTTCAAATTATGTAAAAATATTCCAACATTTTCCACTTTCTGCACTACTCTGTGTTGGCCTATAAAATAACATCCCATTAAAAGCACATTTCTGTTTGTGGTTGTGTTGTGACACAATGGGGAAACATTTGCAAGCGACTGTAAAAATGTGCCAAAGCAATATATTCTCAAACAGTCTAATATATCCCTCATAAAAAAAAAACAAATGGGAAAGCTGAAGTTCATGCCGTGTGTTTTACCTTTTTAGTGGCATGTCTGACAGTTTGGACTGGCAGTTCATGAAAACCCTCAGGTTGACGTTCACGAGCTGCTTCAAAACCTTCAGGATGTAACACACAGAGGTGATAGGAGACAAAGAGCTTAGAGACAGCAGAGGACAAAGGATGAGCGCGGCATTAGGCGGGCCTTCTGATCCGCTGACACAAAACCCACCGATAGGAGAGGAGCCAGTTTCTGTGCGTCCCTGGTTACTGGATCCACCACGGCAACAACGTCAAAGTACACGTCTCCCTCCTTGGGCCGGATCTTTACAGCGCTGCCGACACACAGGAGATCGACGGTCGAGTGAAGTAAACAGAAAGATTTTCCTGTTTTGCTCAGAGAACAGATGGATTTGACTGAATCGCTGTTAAATCGAGCCCATCGGGGCAATAAACCTTCACAGACGTACCTGTAGCGATCGTCTGCGAAGCCGTACTCGATCCTCGATTCCCCTTTGGGCTGAGAGGACAGCAGAGCGTCCACCTTCATCACAAGGTCGCTGGCCCTGAGGGAAACGCTGCGTCAGCTCAGAGGACTCGTCTGTGCTTCTTATGGAGACAGAAATGAAGCAAAACTACCTGTCCTCTTCCATTTCAAACTGCTGGACTTTGCTTTTGATGCGCTCCCCTGACGTTTTTAGGATGATGTTCTCCAGAAGCAAGAAGTCATCCTGGTTAAACACCTCGTTCTCCTCCAGCGGGCCGATGACCTGGGAAGAGGGATCAGGAATGTCAAACAGCTGCGTCGGCATTAAACGAAGAATCTGCACATTTTTACTAGTGTTGCACCGATACCAGTATGGGACAGGGCCCCGATCCAGCACTAAAATGGTGGTATCGGTATCGGTGAGTACCAACAAATAGGCACCGATACCATTTTGATGTTTGTATGTCACTTGAATGCAGCCTTCTCTCTCCTGACTAGTATTATACATGTTATATAAGTTCATGAAAGTTGCACTATTTTGGCATTTGAGAGCCAAAACTCAGGGTTTAAAAAGAGATTATTCAATTATTAATGCAATTTTACTGTCTTACTGTTGCATTACTATTATCAGGGCAGTCAAACTTTTTTACAGTAGCAGGCCACACACTATCAGGTAGGAGGGTGCACTTATGCCGGTGCCCCGAGCCCCGGAGGGGAGAATTTTGAAAAATAGAGTCTCCCTGATGTATTTTGGAAGCTTTCAAGACAGGTGATTATTTAAAGAATAGAGTCAGAGTGCATGTTATAAATTGAATAAAAGCAGAAAAAGTGAATGATCAATTCTTCAAAAACAACTTTTTTTTCTAATTATTATTCTTAATTTTTTTTTCACACGTTATCATGTTTTAACAAGGTTTTGAACAAATTTGCATAAAATTTGTTGAATTTGAATTACTAGCACCATATAAAACAGTTTCAGAGTTGAGCTCGG
The DNA here is from genome assembly GCF_011125445.2 of Fundulus heteroclitus. Lineage (NCBI taxonomy): Eukaryota > Metazoa > Chordata > Actinopteri > Cyprinodontiformes > Fundulidae > Fundulus > Fundulus heteroclitus. Next base: position 19,752,529 of record NC_046379.1, read on the forward strand.
ATTGGTCCCTGCGCGCTCAACCGAAAGGCACAAATATCGCTCCATTATATAATCGGGGAAATGTAGGCGGTGACAAGAGCTGCTATAGACGGCGATTTGCCGCCGTTGACCGGCTACTTTTGACTGCCCTGCTATTATACATGTTATAATTTCACGAATGTTGCACTATTTTGGCCTTTGAGAGCCAAAAGTTTATTCAACTATTGTCACCCATTCCAGGTAGGCAATAAAAAGTTCTACTACCCTAAGTAGTATGCAGTTCTTCATATATAGACACACTCATCAATTTCAAACAGATGGTATCGGTCTCGGCCAATACTGCACAGCCAGGTATCAGGGCCAAAAAATGGCATCGGTGCAACACTAGTTTTTATTCAAGCTTTATGTTGCTTTTGTTTTAGCACAGGTCAAAGTTTAGTCAGCCAGGAGAAATGACTAACGTACCCGTCCATTGCTGATGACTGCCCTCTGCCCTTTCTTCAGTTTGAGCACATCTCGGCAGTAGGCAGCGTGGGACAGCAGGAAGTCAAATTTGGGACCCTCATAAGCACTTCTGAACAACGGCAAATCCATACCCTGCAGGAGAAAGGACGGTAAAAAGCCTGACATGCTTTGCCAAGAGAAAGATGCAGGTGCATCTCAGGAAACGAGGACATCACAAAAAAGTTCAGTTACTTCAAAAAATTACTTTAAAATCTGAATTTTCCTACTATGGGACAATAAAGGATAGTTCTACTTTATTAAAAACTGAAACCCACATTATATAGATGCATTACAGACAGAGAAGTCCTGCATGCTTTAGATGCGGGTCTGCTCCACCACACCTGAATCAAATGGTTGGATGACCTCCTGAGCCGCCATCAGGGGCTGCAGAGGCCTGTTAATCACCCATTTATTTAATTCAGGTGTGTGGAGACAGGAAAACACCTGAAACATGTAGAACGGTGGGTCCTGAGGGCCGAGGTTGAGGACCTGGTATACAGTTACAGAGAGTTTAGAGGAGTTAAGGTATGCCAGGCTGCTTTACTAGCGGCCTTCAGCTCGTCAGCGTTGTTGGGTCTCAGGTCTTTTCAGAAGGAAGCATGAAGCGCTGAAACGTTCCTGGTTGATTCTGCGTTGAGGCTGGACCTCAGCGTCTGGATACACCTGTGTGGTCGCAACGCTCGAAGCTTCCACTCCAAACTCTTCAATGAGCTTTGCTTTCCATCCTCTGAGGTCTAATATTATGTAATAATATGCAAGCATATTACATATATTAAAGATCAGCCAGCTTCTTCAACAATGACTTTTTGTGCATTACCTCCCTTAAGTGTTTTAGTGACTGCCTTTGTCTTTTCCATGGTTAGGTAGCCCATAACATGGCCAAAAACAGGCATTTCTATATTAAAAGACCTTTTTATTGGTCGTGTGTAACATTTACATTTTCTGAAAAATCCAGAGTAGCTTTTTTCCACAGTATCTGTAATGCTATATATCTATATACTATATAATTTTAATAAAATCAACTACCTTTCCAATGATATTCTAATTTTTACTTAGCTGTACCTCCAGAAATGTAATAACACAGGCAAAGTGCTGCAGTTTGTGAACGTCTCACCCCGACGGCAAACTCTCCGATGTCGGCGCCCTTCTCCAAGGCCTCCGCCGTTTCCTCCTTGGACATCTTGGTGATGAAGTTCTTGGCATTATTGGCCGACTGCGTCTGCATGGCAGACCAGATGGCTCTGGCCACGCGGCTCGTCTCCGCGGACAGATCAGACGACGGGTTGTTGATCATCCCCAGTCGCACATTGTTGCTGGTTTTCTGTTATGGAGCGGGGCAAGGGTGAGAATTAAAAGCTTGCGCGGATTAGGTCTGACATTTATGGTATATGAAAGCACTCGTATATCCTTAATGCTACTTCCCAGTGTTCTTTTAAATGACTTTCTCCGCTAAAGTCTGACAGAAAATCGCTGGCTTAGCCTCAAAATGCTTCATAACACATCGTATTTTTGCAATCACACTGCTTTTTAAAAAGCATTTCTCACCATGTGTCTGATGGCATCATAAAGCAGTTGGCGTCCTGAGGGCTTATCGAAGTCTCCCACTACCCAGAAAGTCACGGGACGGATGTATCCATCATCTGACAAGCGAAACAAAAAGGTTGGAGCAAAGAAATTAGGCTGGGGTTAAGGTAAGTCTACTGCTTACACAAACATTCCTCAGTGCACAGGCATCTTTACAAGGAGATTTAAGATGAGAATAATCTCGTTCTGTTAGGAAGAATGGTTTCTGCTGGCATATTCCCTGCCATTCCTGCTAAAGAAGTGTTAAAAGCTTTTAAATAAATGTCACTTTGTAATACCTGCAGCATTATCTGGCACTGAGAATTTGAGAATTTTTTTTATTTTTATTTTGGAACATTTATTCAGTGGTAAAAAAAATATCCAATGTTAAGAAATGGTAGTTTTTTTCTTAACTAAATCACTGGATGCAAGATTTTAAGCATCTCTGCTGCCAATCCTTTGTACAACTGTATTTAGAGAAGAATCACTCTAGATGGGCCCGAATCGGAGGCTTTAACCTAAAATGAAATAATTTGCATTGTTTAAAGGCTTTAGATGGACATTTAATCCCACCTGGGTTATTGTAACAGTAAAAACTGATTGCAGAACAATGCAGGAGAAATCACAGTGTGCAGGTGAGTATTTTTAGAAACCATTTGTATGTGCAGAATTGATTGTGCAAAGGGCATTTGTGCAAGAATACAGCTTGTAAATTACAGTAGATTTAAAATACAGTATAAAGGTGCAGCAGTGATTTAACTTCATGCAGCCTTATCCAGATCTCTTATCCAGATCTCTTATCCAGATCTCTTAGATCTAATGATCAGCTGCTTTTAGCTATAAGAAGGTCTAGGCTGGTCCAGAGGTGACGGTGCTTTTGGAGATGTAGCATCTAAACTGTGTAACAAAATGCCTCTGCACATCAGAGGCTCTAGCTTTCATTGTTTTTAAGTCTCATCTAAAACCACTTCTTTACACGCTGCTGGTTTATATAGATCGTCTTTTTTGTACTTCGGTGCCTTTTTTCTACTTTATGTACAGCACACTAGAGAACGTTGCACTTGCTCTTCAATGTGCTCCATAAATAAACATGAACTTTCTGATGAGTCCGACATCAACATGCATCCAGAACTCCTGCAATCAGGGATCCCTTTGTCCTGTCGCGTCGTACAACTCGATCCACGGAAATTTGCGGCTCGTGCACCTTCAGCTCATCAAGCTGCGTTTGCAGAAAGAAATGGGTGCGGCCCAACGTTGAAGCCTTTATTGGGCAAAAGACGAGTGAGATTTCTCCAAAAGAGAAGCTCCATACCATGTCATGCCTGCCAGATACAGGCTTTAAATAGAAGAAAAGCTTTTATAAACTGCATCAGATTCTACTGTTCAACATGTTTCAGACAGGATGAGCCGATGCGTCTGCTTTGTGTAAACCAACAGATTTGAGCCACAGCAGATGCTGCCTTTGCCACTCCAGTTATAATAATCCTCCTATGATTAGCTCTAACAATGCATAGTGCTTTAGGTGCATGATATCGGTGGGTGGGCTTCAACCCACCTTAAATTTCAGGGCCCTAACCCTAACCCCATGGAACGAATGGAGGATCTGATAGGGCGTATAATCTCAGTCCAGTTTTTTGAAACCTCTCTTTTCGTCATCCTCCTCACTGAGCATGGCTGTGTCTTGTCAGATTTCTAGCCCAGGGAAACGAAATGTCAAGAAACGTAGAAATTAAAACACTTCAGTTGCGTTTATTTTATATAAATCGTTCGAAAAACCAAAAGGTTCATCACTATTGCTTTTGTGGAAAAAATTATTTCTTAACATAGGATTTATTTTTTCTCCACTGATTGAATGTACTTGAAATAAAAGCTGTACTTTTAACACTAAGTTCTTCAGTGATGGTATCAACGTGTTAGTTGTTTGTACCTGTAATACTTTATTGGCTGGTTTTGCTGTTCTTTTTATATCTCTCTTTGCAGGTGTAGAAGCAGACTCAGTGGATGTTATATTACTTTCTCCCTTTCCTCTCCTCTTTTCACCTTTTCTCCCTTTCAGCATTTTGTATCATCTGTTTCTCTTATATCTTCCTGTTTCTGTGTCCATAGAACATGAAATAGTCCCAACATAAAATCTAATAAAGCTTTTCGCATATATACATCAAGCGGAGAGCTATGGAGAAAGCAGTAAGGCTCCACTTGTGAAAGTAAAATCTGTTGGGCTCTCTTTGGCATTAAGACAACAATTCTTGATGCTACATTGCCAGACAGGACACAAAACAACAACAAAACAAAAAAGAAATAAAAGCTGTACTTTTGTACATTATTCTGAAACCATTTTAAGACTTTTAACGCATCTTCACCATGGGTGCCGATAATTATGTGCCAATCACACTGGTACCTTGAATGGTAAGAAATCACCACAACCGCAAGCTTTTCCTGCATTGTAGGGATGGGTACCGAATTCGGTACTTTTATAGGCACCGATCGAATCCCGTTGGCACTACCAGGTACTGATTCATGTAAAATCAAGCGGTACCAGGTTTCGGTACCTAAACGCATCACTGTGACACTTAGGGAGCTGAAGAGTGGGCCAGACATGAACACAGCATCACACGCACAATAGTGTAATGATGTCAGCAGCCGCTGGTCCAGTAAACAAAGTAAACGTGGCTGATAGAAAGCGCTGGAAAGTATGGCTTCACTTTTCTAAATGCGCTGCAGATTAAGCTCGCTACAATATTTGTGATGTGAAGTGTAAGGCCAGCGGCGGGACTACTTCTAATCTGAGGAAGCACCTGGTCACTGCTGCCAATTTAGCAAATTTCTCTTTATATTTTACAACTTTTCAGACCTATCCAGTGACCTTCTTTAAAAAAAGCAACTAGCAAAAAAAGTAATCGTGCAGTTATTGTCTTGAGGCACCAGCGACTGCTGCTGTGAGCCCCTTCCCACTTCTCCAAGCGCCGTCTCACACCGACAGCAGCTGCTGCCTGGTCCTGTAACTCTCCTGCAGTCAGAGCAAAGAGAGCACAGAGGAAAGCCTCTCTGTTCCCTCATGATAAATGTATACCGCCTTGGATTACAAAGCGGGATAAAATATAATGTTTTTAATATAGTTGTTTCTGGTCTGAAACACTAAACCAATTCCCTGAATTTTATTCACACACAGCTTTACCCCGTATTCACCTTGTTCACTCTCTGTGCCTCTGATAACTGTTGTTTTGGTAAAAAATCATTTCATGTGCTGTGGATTCAAGGAATGTATTAAATTCATAAATTATATAATGAGGTTCATCTGTTGATCCAAACAAGTTAATATATTGAGAAATATATTAAATTGAAAATTTTAGAGATTTTATTAATAAACCAACATTTATTACCACATAAAGTACTGAACATAGGAACCGTTAGCGATTCCCAGGTACCGGTTCAAATGTGAAAAGTACACATACCTACTGATATGTAATTTTTTTTTAAAAACATATGTTCATGAAAAAGAGATTTCCTCTAATTTAAACTTTTTTTTTTTTTACAGTTAGCCTCGTGTTTTAGGTTAGAGGCTTGTCTTTATTAAAAACACTGAAGTATGCGAAGCTTTCTGCCCTCTCACTATGCTCCTTTGTGACATGAGACGTCCGTCTATATAGTTGAACGTCTGGGAGGAAAATATCAGGAACTAGACAGCAGAGTTTATTGGTGTAAGAGAGAAAAATGCAAAAAAAAAAACATTTCTCAATTAAATTTTTTTGGTTAAAATTATAATTTTTGCACCCTTCTACATTAGCATGCAGTCTCCCTGAATATTACAAGCAAATGTTAGAGCACTGGCACTTGCATGAACACATTTTAATACTCGGGCACAATATTCACATGCATCATTAGTCACTAGTGTCCTTCGAGAGATGAATCGCAGATGGAGGAGTAATACTGAAAGAATGTCAGCAACGTGGTTGACAGAAAAAAAAAAAAAAAAGAGCAAGTGAGGTAGGAGAGGGAATAACGTGGAGAACGAGGATGATTTTACCATGCCTGTTGGTGGTGGCCGTCCCTGATGCAGGGAGAGTTTGAACAACACACAGAAACGGAGGGGAGGAGGACAGGACAGCAGAACAAACAGGGAGAGTTTAGGCTTGAAGATGGCTGAGTTTTCCTCAGCAGAACAACAAATACATGTCAAAAGGCATACTCTGCTTTTAGTTTTTGATGCTTTTTGCCTTTACCTTTCTTGGTCATGTAGTTCATGCTGTTGGCCACGGCCGTGCTCTTCTGCTTTATTTCCAGGGTGGAGAAGCGAGCGTAATCGTCGATAAAGTAGTTGTCTGCAAAAAGAGTGTGTGTGTCAAAGATGAAGATTTTAAGTTTTCAAGAAAACAAAAACTGAACTTCATAATGAAATATCAAGCTCAGATGAAGACAATCCAGATCTCCATTAACACAATGCATGATGTTATGAGACCTTTACTCTTTTTAAACATTATCAATTAAAAACGTATTGCTTTTAAATTCCCCCCCAAAATAACGAGAAATTATAATTGGCCATCAATTGTGAAAGGTCAAGTTCTGGACCCCTCCATTAAATGCTTGACCATCTATGACAGATAATTCAATGTTATACACAGTTTATAAGTGTCAGCAAGCAGTTAAGTAATTATTAGCCAATATGTTTCAAACAGCCTCGATGCTGGAGCCACTTTAAGCATTTGGCTTGATGTGAATCTTCCTCAGAGCAGACAAAGCGTCAGCATAGAATAGCATGAGATAAGTGACGTTATTATCAGGCCATTGCTGCCATATTTGACTAGTACTTGTATTTTTCATTTTTATTAAACCTTTATTTAACCAGATAAAAGACCCATTGAGGTCAAAGGTTACCTGGGGTTATCACAACGGTGACCTAGCCAAGAACAGCAGAATAAACCCTGTAGCAGCGGTGCATATGTTCAGTATATAAGACCCATTTAATAAACTCGAATATTATTGCAAGTCCAGTTATTTCAGTAACTCCATCACTTAGTGAAACACATTATATAGTTTAATTACACACGGAGTATTTCTGTTGATTATGATGATTATCTTCTCACAGCTAATGAAAACATGACATTTAAGATCAAAACATTACATCAGACTAATAAAGAAACATTTAAATACAAAGATTTGGACTTACTGTAAGGTGTGTTTAATACCAGATTAAAAGTTGTTATTTGTAGTCTGACAAACAAGCTTTGTTGGAAAGCATATTCTAATTTATTGAATATGACTTCATATGGCATCTGAGTTGCCAAAGAACTTTGACAATTCTTCAAAAAACCTCAGCAGCTTAAATTAGCTGAAGCTAAAATAGCATCTGCAACACAGTATCTGATGCATATAGACGTAATGCTGGATTGTTTTCTACTTAATGGACATCTTGGCCTGCTATGGGATAATACTAGAGTTGGAAACTGGAATTATACCAATGGCCACTGAAACACCTTGTGAGTCGCATCTAGTTTTATTCACATTAATTCTGTAAAAAGCACTAAAAGATGTATATACTGTAAATATACCACACATGTATACTTTAGAGCCCTATGAAATGTGCTGTTTACTCCACAATTCAGTTTTCAGTTTTTTTATTTTTCTGAATTATGTTTTATCAAGTTAACACATTAGTTAATTTAAGTAATGTGGCTGAAGAATAAGATTTTCAGCAGATTGACATAAATAACTTGAATTTAACAGAGTTAACTTATCAATTTAGAGTTAAGCTCCTAAAAGTCATCCCGCCTGCTATATGAAAGCATCCTGGTACAAGAATGTGAGTTTAACATTTACACATTTCATCAGTATTAACAATAACATGTGAGATGCGAGTTATTTCTTTTATTGACTAGTGCTATAGCATGATTGCATGAATTACCACCTCGCTGTTCTATTCTTCTGTTGATGCCAGTTTTGCAGCATTCGTGCAGCAGTTCAGGTGCATTCCTGTCTCACACAGGTCTTCAGAAACAGAACACAGTTCTGCTCAAATAGCTAATTCGCTCCTGTGGCCTGAGGGTTCATAGATTTACCTGCATTTACCGAGCGGCCGGTGCCAATTTCCACCACTGGGTATAACATTGTTGCCTTTCATTATGGCATCCCGCTCAATTTCTATTGCCAACTCACTCGTGCTGGACAGGTCCAGGTAGGTTCTGCTGGTGGACAACACTCTGGAGTTAATGCGAGGAACAACGTTGGGCTGGTTCATGATGAAGTCGACGACGTCGTGATCCGTAGCCAGCTCGCCCTGCCAGACAGTTTAGGAATTGGAAGTGAGGCTGTGAACGCTGTGATTTAGTGAGGACATTCTTTAGCGTTACCGCAGAGCTGACAGTGATGCATCGTCTCCTATTCTGCAGACTTTCCAGGCTTAAAGCCACAGTAACAAAACTAACAAACGACTTCTCCCGTGCATTTATTTAAGCTTTCCTTCTGGAAGTTTAAGAAAATGATGACTAACACACTGTTGATTGGAACTGCTAAATCCAGCGCCGTGTATGTCTGTGCCTGAGAAGCGCCGTTTTTAAATAAACACTTGGATCGCGTGAACGATGGGATAATTTTAAAAAGAGGAAATATGACAGATGGCGCGTACACATGCTGCATGCCAAACACAAAATTTATCTCATGACCAAATCCCCAAAAGACGTGAAAATTAAGCTTTTTCAAACAACCTAAAAACATCTAAAGATCTTTCTGACCTTTTTGCTTTTTTAAAATAGATTTATTTGATGTTAGTTCCAGCAGCGAGAAAAGTCGAACATCAATCCTCTCACTGTACCGGTCAAAAATTAAAGATCGGTATCGAGCTCTTTTTGATGAGATTATGCCCGTTGTATGAAGTCAGACTATAAAAGGGATGAAGACTGGAAAATAAAGCGCCTTACAAAAATACTCTATTAATTTTTCTCCATTTTCTCACATTACAACAACAACTTCATGTATTCGGGGGGGATTTTATCCAATAGACCAACACAAAGTGGTACCCAATGGTGAAGGGAGAGTATGTATGGTACGTGTTTTTTTAATATTTTTACACATTAAAATCTAAATAGTGTTTGTATTTGTATTCAGCACCAACTCAACACTTTGTTTGACCACCTTTGAGTCTTTTGAGACATAATTTGCAGACCTAGAGACTGGTACTTTTACTTGTCGTTTGCAAAAAGGCTGAAGCTCAGTCCGGTTGTATGGCGAGCATCTATGAACGGCGACAGATCTTGAATTGGGTGTTGGTTTGCAAAAAGCCCTGATCTACACCATTCCTTTGAAGCTCTGGCCGTTTATTTAGGGTCGAGTCTTCCTGCAAAGTGAACCTCAGCCCTTGCAGCCTCCTGTGGGCTTCTTAGAAAATTGCCCCTATTTTGCTTCCTCCATCTTCCCATCAGCTTTGGCCAGTTCCCCTGCCCTGCTGAGGAAAAGCACCACCTCACCATCAGGGGACAACCACCATGCTTCACTTTCAGGAGTTTTCAGGCTTTTTTCTTTTAGGTCAAAACAGTTTAATTTTAGTCTCATCTGACCTGAGCACCTCCTTCCACCTGCAGGCTAAGTAGACTGCAGAAGTGAGGTCCCATAATATCTAAGCATCTCCACAGCCTGATTCAGCCACCACTATGTGGCACCATAACTCCACCAGTCGTGGCGCTGACTATGGTGAGTGTGCGATGCTACATTGTTAAATCTTAGTAAAAATCTATCAAATACTAAAAGTCAGGGAGCAACTGGAGGACTGCACACGCTTTCACTCCCACTGCTGAATTATTCTCTCTTTTTATCAATAATAAAAAGTGAAAACTAGGTATATAGCTTTTGAGTAGGGCTGAACGATTTTGGGAAATAATCCAATTGGGATTTTTTTCATCCTATTATTGCGATTTAATGCGATTATTTATTTTTTCAGTTTAATTTATCATGTCTTTTTAAACATATACAAACAACAAATCAATCTGTTTCATCGCTGTGCAGATTAGGTGCTAAAAAAGCCACTGTGTCTCAGCTCGGAGCAGAAATGATTTGCCTTCTGCCTACGATATATTTCAACCAAATTTACAATTTGATTTTGACTTTTCTCTGCATTAACCACAAGCAACAAAAATGGCCTTTAGATAAAGACGTTTGTAAACAGGGACTATTTAAAACAAGAACTTTTCGTGTTTTTATTAATCAGAATATTATTCAAGAGAACAGCTTTTAATTGAGTTGGACATCAATCCTTGTTGAACATACAGTGCAAACAACAAGCAAGTCTATGTATTAAACTAATTGACCAGTATTTAATGCATTGGTGAGATTCCTGAAAGTTTCTGGTAAAACAGTATGATTATATAAACTCTAAATCAAATAATAAATTTAGATTATCTCACTGCTGCAACTGTCTTCCCTTCCATGTGGAGGCAAACCCACTTTAAACATTTTACTGACACCTAAAGGACACGTCTGATTCACTGATTGTTACATAGCGAAAAACTGCAGACCGCTGCGATTTGGAAATTACGTTTTTTAAAATTGCGATTATATTGCAAATGCGATTAATTGTTCAGCCCTACTTTTGAGGCATATATATTTACATAATAATCAAAACAGCTTCAGCACCCTAACACACCTCAACACTGGCTATAAATTTAAGAGACTGTATGGGATGTAACTCACCAGGTAGACGGCTCTCTGGTAGAAAGACGTGGTTTCCAGGATTTTTTGCATGGTGGTTGTTTCCAGTTCATCGGGGTCCAGCTGCTCACGCTGGTAAGGGATGCCGTTGTACATCACCACCGGTAGCGGGCCCACTCCTGTTTGCTCATAGTACGCCCTCCCTTCCTGGAAAGGAAAAAGACAGTTTATGCCTCAGAGGTGATCGGAAAGCAGAAGTCAAATTGAAATGACACTGAGCAATTTCTGCCTTAGCAACAATCTACTTCTATTCAATTACTGCTTTAAATATAGAGTTCATCGCTACTTTTGTGTTCACTCAGATTTTATAAAACCTATTTGCTTTGTTAGCTAAGCTTATAAGATGAATTATAACACAGCTTTAATTACAGAAGTAGAGGGAATCAAGATGGAAATGTGAATGAATTTACATTAATATGACAAAAGCAATGCATTTAATAACGATGAAAATAAGAAATATATATTGGGAATGCACATAAAAAGGTACCAGACCAGACTGGGTAAATCAGATCCTTATTAAAGATAGAGGCTTCATTACACATAGATTTATTGGCAGATTAATAGACGCCAACCAGCTGAGGTCAAAATGTTAAAGTCATCAGAAAAACTGCATCCACACTAAGTGAAGCCAGATTCTGTTCAATTTACCTTCCTGTTGCTGTCGTAGCTTGAATCAGCTCCAAGAACGCTGCTGACCTCCACGTAGGGGAATCTCTTCTCCAGCACTTTAACAACATCTCCAACACTCAGCTTTCCACCAATCACCACGCGGTTAAACATCTAAGGAGACAAAGGCCAATAAGCAGGTGGGGGAGCAATGTTAGACACAGTGAGGGTAAAACCGTAAGAGGGCCTTCCAGATTTTAAGTCAGGCGCCTACCGAGACGACGGCTTCAAATGCGCTGTGGCTGTCCACCTCGTCGGTGATGTAGTTGTAGGCTCGAACCAGCGCCACGCCTGCATCCTGCATGCCGTCGACGTCGTCTTCATCCGACACCACAAACACCAGCCCAATCCTAGAGACACAAAAACGCTTAAAATTCAACACCTGTCCTGCCTCCTTCGCCCACATAAATGATCATCCCATGGAGCTGCATATTCATGTGACGCCCTATCCATTAGGGAACGGTTGAACCTGTCGAGACCCGGTGAAACCGGGCTCCATGTTGAGTGGGAGTGTTAAATGTAACCATTTCCAAAGGCTTACAGTCCACCTTTTTCCTCACGGCGCACACACCGACCTGAGTGGGATGTTATTGGCGTAAAACATCTCTGCCACGCTCAGCAGCTCAGCGGCGTTCTCCTGGGTGGGATCCAGAATAATCACCTGCAAAAAGAAACAAACTCTTACTTTTCAGGCTGGCTCGAATTTAAACGGACTCCGTCGGAGGCTGATTAGTCGACGAGCGCTCTTACAAGATTGTGGAAGTTCTTGCGGATTTGCCTGATGACTCCGGGGAAGGTGGGTCTGAGCAGCTCCTGCACGTTGTGGGGCCAGGAGCTGTACCTGTGGTCCGTCTCCAGGTTGTTAATCCACTAAAACGGCAGAAGCAATTAGTTGAAAGAAGAAAATAAAAATATATGAGCATAAAGCTGCCAGCAAAAAATTATTTCCGGCTGTTGGCGGCTGAAAACCAGGGACATATGAATAGAGTGATCTTCCTCGGCGAGCTTACACAGATGGCGGAGTTGCGAATATCGACGGCGTAATCAGAATCAGACGGCTGGACGTTGAGCTTGAGGATGTCGTGGATGTAGGGCGTCTCTATGAGCAGGGAGCGCAGGCCCTCCATCACTCTGGCTTCGCTGCGCAGCACGTCCAGCACACTGGAGAGAGAGGTCAGATAACGGTTACCGGAACGAGAAGGGCTCCTGCCTCCGTTTGTATTCAAATGAATAAAAAGCATCTACTTTCACTTCTAACATAAAATAGTAACTCACACATCTACGCGGCTGATCATTTCTAGTTCTTAGACACAATAAAACTACAACAAAATGCCTGCTAAAAGTATTCCCACCCTTGAAGTCTTTCCACATTTGGTAATATTACAAGCACAAACTCATGTTTTTTTTTATTTGGATGTCATGCAACGAACCCACAAAAAGATAAAACATACTCATGAGCTGGGAGGAAAACTATGCACTGTTTTCATGGGGCATGCACTGTATTTAAGAGTAGTTACTTTTAAACAGGGCTTTGAACCGGTTCAAGGAACGAAAACGAAAACCGGGAACTTTTTGTATTTTACAGGGAACAGAAACGAACCTGGAAACGTTATTATTTTTTATGTTCTGGAACTGGAACCCTTATTTAAAAATAATGTTAACCGGTTAATACCGGTTTTATTTCGTTCCTCAAAATTTTCGTTGCCTAATTAACTAAAAAAATTATAATTACTTTCGTGCGCACGTTACCATGACGGCTGAGGTTCACTTCCTGTGTGACATCACATCACACATTCGCTGACTGAATGGAGAGAGAGCCGTGTCTCCACTAGAGCTACACATCTTAAATAAGAGGTAAATTACGATCCATCGTTAAGTAAAACGCTCATTCCAAACACAATATCAATAGCTGGTTTAAGCTGGATGAGAAAGATGTGACATAATTCTATAGCATTAAACAGCTGACAGGAACAAAATTAACCGTTCCGGGAACAGTATTTTTTTGTTCTAACCGGTTCGGGAACATCAATTTATTGGTGGAACTCATAACTGGAAACGTTATAATTCCGTTTCTGTTCGGAAAGAACCGATTGGGGAAAAAAAAAAAAAAAAGGTTCAAAGCCCTGGTTTTAAACCCCAAAATCAAACCTAAGGAAAGGAAGACAAAGGCACAGAGCAGGCGGGTCGGGGTTAAAGTAGCAGGAACATTTAAAGAAGGGTTAGATTACACAGCAATAACCCTCTTCAATCCATCGTTCAAACTGGAGATAAGGCCGTCTGCAAAACCTAAAGGCGGGAAAGGAGAACATTTCTGTAATTTTCTGACTATAAGTCACACTTTTTTTCATCGTTTGGCCGATCCTGTGACTTATATTACATAAATACGCTAGATAAAACCTCACTGGTTGGAGTTCATCCTCCCAGGTATGTTCCATGTTATTCAGCCAGTTGTGGATGCAGCTGTGTAATTTAATAAATTGGTTAACCAGATTAAATGTCAGTTTTTAGTCTTGAATTGTGTGAAATAAATTTCTAAATAAATGCGTATAGTGCGACTTATATGTTTTTTTCCCCTCTTTATGACGCATTTTTTGACTGATGCGACTCATATTCCGAAAAATACGGCACTTAGAGAAGCTGCAAATAGGCCTTGTAACTCTGGAGGAGCTGCAGGAACCACTGCTTAGGTGGGAAAATCTGTTAACCATTGGTCGCACACTCCACAGATCCCACCTTGATGGGAGGGAGGCAAGAAGAAAGCCTGATTTGTCACCAGCCACGTGGAAGAAGGACACCAAAGTTATCTACATGCAACATATTACATGTTGGGAGAAATTTAGCATTACACTAAACACGGCTTTCCGACGTTGAACCTTTTTGGTGGCAGCCTCTTGGTTTGGGGATACTTCCCCACATTAGAGACAGAGAAGCTAGTCAGAGTGGATGAGACAAAACGATGGAGCTAAAAACAAGGCGAAGAAAAGCTGCATAAGCCTTAAAACTGGGGTGGAGGGTTAGGGTTAGGGTTAGTGGGACATTAGAATGGTTTAGATCAAGCATATTTCTTCATTACAGTCCAGCGCTAAACCCAATTGAGAGTCTGTGGCAAAACTTTCAAATTGTTGTTTGCAGACGCTCTACATCCAATCAGAACCTGTTATCTGGCTCGCAAAGACAATTGGACAAACACCTTTCTCTCCAAATGTGCAAAGCTGGTGGAGAAATGCCACCAAAAGACTTTAGTGTGGCTCAATTCAAAAGGCACTCCACACTTTTCAGATGTTTATCTTCAAATAAAACTTTCAAACCACCTATATAATTTTTGCTGCCATTTCACAATTATACGCTCCTTTTATGTTGATCTACCACCTAAAATGATCTGAGCTGGGATTACGGCCGGTTGTCTCGGTGTCCGGTTGTACCTGAAGATGTCTTGGGTGTCCAGGTCTATGTGCAGCCCGTTGATGAACAGGGCCGAGTCTCCGGGCTGCAATCCCAGGGTCCCTTTGAAGAACTACAGAGAAGAAACGTCAAACGTGACTAAATGGCCTGCTCGCGTCAAACACCGAAACTCCTCGTCTAACACCAGCCGAGCGGTTTGCATCGTGTAACGTCAAAAACCTCCCTTTGCACAGTCAATTATACTGTAAACTAGACGCAACGGTCATTGCAGAGCGGTAACGAGGCAGGCTGACGGCTCCAAACGAGCGCTGACAGCTCTGTTCGGCGTGTTTCGAGCAATCTGAGCCCACGCTATACAAATCTAATTATCAGAGGGGGGGGGGAGGAAAGGTGCGTGAGTGTCTGCGCGGCTAGGAGGAGCCGTGTGTTTGTGTGTCTGTGGAGAGAAAAAAAAGAAAAAAAAAAAAAGCTCCAAGTCATTCTGGCGCAGTCAAATCTCATTACAGGAAGACAAAGACATCAGATTAATCATACTTCAGACACTGCAATTACAACAAGACAAGATTAACACAAATATTGCTCATCCCAGTTAAACTCTTCGTGTGTGTGTGTCTCAGAAAGAAGTGTCTGGAAGCAAGTGCTGGTGTCCAAACTGCTCCAATCAATAATCATTTCTTTGCCGCAGGACGCGCAGCGCCTGCTGAATGAATCACCGATTCGGTAATTAGGACGTCTGTCTGCACACCCCCGCCGCCGACCCAAACTCCTGTCTTCTGCACGGCGAGATAATGTGAGAAGAGCGCCAGGAGTCAGGAGGCGTGAGGAGGCAGAGAGAGGGAGTGAAAAAGCATCGACAGGAGGAAAAAAGAAAAAAAGAAAAAAACGGGGGTGATTACCTATTCCATTATTAGCGGGGCAAAGCCAAACACATTGTCAAGAACCGAAAGGCTTTTTGAAGTCGGATGCTGTCTGCAGTTCATCACGTAACAAAAGGTGACAAGAACAAACAATAACAGGAGGAGCAGCTCTCATTTGGAGATATTTCCCTGCAGGCCTGATGCTGGGAGGGCTGAGGAGCTCTGCTCGTGGGTGCATGCCGTAATGCTATCTCTTTTCTTCACTGCTGAACTTTTAAAACTGCATTTACTCCAGAGCAGCAGTGAATCAAGTCAGCAGAACGACAAAAGTACAAGCAGGTAAAAAAAAAATCAAAAGGATCTAAGAAGCGGTGATTTTAATCAGTTGCCCTTCAAACCAGGGAGCGTAAAAGTTTTTCCCTCCACACTGGTGTGTGTGTTTTATAAATATTCAAAAGTGAACTCAACTTTAACCAAAAACCTAAATCAGAACTTCTGTTGTTTCTTTTACTATTATTTAAATTTTTCATCTAAGTGAGATTTTCTGGAACAATGTTCAGATCTGTAGGGGTTGAACAAAGAACTAGAGCTTCAGCTGACTGATGTGCCTTGCAAAAGTAATTCATGACCTTTGAATTCTTTTACATTTTGTCATGTTAAAACCAGAAACCCCACTGTGTTTTCTACTTTTGAAGTGGAAAGAAAATGAAACACGTTTTACAATTTTACAGTTACAAATCAGCAACGTGTGGCGTCATCTAGAGATTCAGTCAAACTGGCAGAGGCTGAAAACTGAACAACGTTATTAGCAAACCAGTCCAAACTCCATCAGAATGGACGAAGCGTGTCTCTTTACAGAAGTGTTTAGATCCCGTGAGATGTTCAAAACTTCAAACATTGTTTTTTTTAGTCTCCGCAGAAAAGCTCGATACCAAGATTTAGTTTCACGCAGCTGGATTTAACACTTCTTAAGGCAATTACATTTATTTACAACATTTGAGAACCAGATAATTTCTCCTCAACTTCACCATTAGACACTAATTAGTGTTGTTCTATTCTGCACATTTTAGTTTGAAGTTGTTAGACAAACAAGTCAAATGGCTGTGAATACTTCTGCAAGGTACTTCCTCTTTAACGCACCTGTGCACTAAATACATTGAAAGATCAACCAACCTAGCTTGGGAGGCAGAGGAAAGTATTATGCTAAAATATTTGTTAAAACATTAATGCGATTTTAATTAATCTGGATTTGAATAATTAAAAATGACAAAATAAAAAGAGTCTAAGAAAATAAAACCAGATTTACCGGCGCCCTTTGTGAGCTAAACCTCCTTTTCTTCGAGAAAAAAAAACCCGAAACCAAAACTGCAACACGATTTTCTTTTAATTGGACTGTTTTATAAATGCGCTCATCAAAGTGAAAATGAGCCCTGCAGGCAGTGTTCTTCCTTCCAAGCAGGATCCCTCAAGAACCAGATTTGTGCAAATTGGAGGCAAGAAATAGCTCCTTACAGAGTTTTTATTCACAGACAAAACAAAGTCCAACAAGTGCAGAAGCGACTTGCTGCTTTTTAATCGTTCATTTAGCACACAACAGTTTAAATCAAGACATTGTAACTGTTTTTGTTTTTGAGATTTGGTTTTCGTCAAAGCAAACCTTTAGCTTCAAATAGTTACTCATAAAACTGCAATATCTTCCTTTACAAACTAACATCCTTTTGCATAATAACATATTTATTAAGGATTTTAGGAATTGAGTCCCTTAAAGGTGCATAGCCATGCTATTTGAGTTTTTTTTTTTATTTATACGTCAGTAGCTTACTCTGGTTACATACAGAGTTTTTAATTAAGGATGATCACATCCTGCTGGCATGTTAGTTGTTATTTTGGTGTTGTATGCTTTGTTTTTTGCTCAATTTATTAGTAAATAAAGCCTTTCGTGTTTATTTTTAATAACAGAGGAAGTACAACACCAGCAGGGGATAAAGCAAGTAAGTGGCTAACGGCTATTAGCATCTCCCGGCTAAAACAATGAAGAATGGTCCAAGATCCAGTGAAGAAGAAACAAATATATGATTCCAAGAGGAAAAAGACTGGAATGTCACTGGGAATACAGTATGAACGGTGGTGTTCACTGAAGCAGACGCTAAACCTGCCGATTGCTTAGATGCGAGTTGATTGACGTGAGTAAATGTTCTGATACGAGTCTCTTAAAGTTGTTGCACATAGGTTTATTTAATTAAAAACGGCTGATCTTTGATCACGCCACCCTGCCGCTAAACTGCGAGGTATTGCAGAGGCTCAGGATCGGTCCAGCATTATTCAATGCTGTTTTATTAATTAATCAAACAGCATTATTTCTATCCACAAAAGGACCATCAAAACATTATCAGGATGGAGGCTTAGTGTATATAACTTTATTTTATCATGATCAAACGGTTTTTGGTCTTTATTTATAAGCATATAATGTGGCTATGTACCTTAAAGACTATAAACATTTCTATTAAATTCCTCGTTTTATTTATATAAAGAAGAAAATTTCATCAGGCCTGACAGATTATCAGATACCTTAACCTCTTCCTGAAACTCCAAAGGGACATGTGAGTTAAGGTAAGAAGAGAGAGAAACTCTTGACTGATAGTCAAAAGACTGAGAATAAGAAAAAAATAAATCAAGTTTCAGACTCAAAGTGGGTTGGGGAACACAACATCGAGAAGATTTTGGGTCCCAGTTTGAAATGGTAGGTTACAAAAGAAGCTGAACAAATCAACAATATATACTCTGCCAGTCAAAGGTTTGGACTCAGCTTCTCATTCAGTGGTTTGTTTTTCATTTTATTCCTACCTCTGGGAACTCCAGAGAAGGCCAAGAGTGACCACAGCAGGAATCAAAACAAATGGAGGGTATTTAGAAAAAGCTAAAATATACAAAATGTTTCGAATTATTTCGCAAACTTGTGTTTGATATATAATTCTATATACTTTTGAGTCAGAGTTCTTATGTTTTCATTAGGTATCTGCAGTGTAGAAAGTCACAAAAATAAGGAAAAGCCATTAAACGACATAGGTGAGTCCAAACTTTTGACTGGCACTGTGCCTTGAAGTCCATTATTGAGTTTGGCTATATTTGGATAAAGGTCAGGGACATATGATGGATTTAAAACAACAACCTTTATCAAAGAAACTGCTGCACATTTTTCTCTTTCAGTCCTTTTTAGCCCATAAGAAAAGAAAAAGATCAGAATCATCCAAAATCCAGATTTTGCAAGTAAACCCTTTAAATAAAAAAAGAAGATTTTTGTAAATGCTATTAGCCAGGAACAGCGTGCATATATAGCAACTGGAAATGCATGAATCAACCAATCAGGTAAAGACGGTAATCTGCCAATCTTGCCTTGAGCTGCTTCTAGTGTTGATTGGCAGGTTAAACGCAGAAAAATCTGATTTCCCTCCGATTCATTAAATGCATCAAAACAAGGAACTCACACTGTTTTCAGTCCTTATATGCATTAACCAACAGCCTTTACCTTGAAAGCCTTTAATGAGCTAAATAAGCATTTCAATGTTTGCAAGTTTAGGAAACATTTGTTTTGATGTAGGGCTAGTTTTTTTTTAATTAGTTCCTCTTCTATTTGAATAATACACCCCTAACCTACGGCTCTTTTTTCTCTTTTATGCGCTTAAAAGAATTTGAACTGGTAGGTCAAAGAGAAAAAGCCTGTCTGATGTTTCTCGACTTTTAAAAGATTAGAAATTTCTGTATCTGTATGAGTTAGGACCAAAAAAAAAAAAAAAGAGTAGAAGAGAGAATAAAAGATCAAAACCAAAAGAAGAAAAGGAGAGAACAAACTTTTACCTTTTGGTTCTCCTCGATCTCTTTGCGGATTTCAGAGTTGACCACGGTTTTTGTGATGGACCTGTAAGGAAAAACAAAAAGACGAGGACCTGTCAGCACGTTTTACAAACTCAGACATCTTGCTGAGGGGACTGCTTGTCTGTACCTGGCTTTGGTGGGGAAGTTCTGACTCAGGTCTTTCATAACATTGAGGGCATCAACAGCGGGAGCAGCAAGAATGCGAGCTGCTGTCTGGAAACTCAGATCTATACCAGAAGACGTGGATGAAAAAAAAAAAAAAAAAAAAAAACAAGGGGAAAGAGAGGTGAGTGGACAACAATGAAGAGCAAACTTGAAACTCACAGGAGGATGTGATGTTGAACATTTTCACCTCTGCCAAAGAAAATATGTTGTTTAAGCACAACTTAATATAATTGGATTTTTTTCCAACTATCCAAACTAATTGTTGGTTTTAAACAGCAGGAGTCAAAAGATGAACTTGTCTGCTCAGCCTCAGTCTGTCTCAAACCTGCTGTTCCCTCATCCATCCATCTTTGGGATAGATTAGCAATTATTAAAGATATATATTAAAAAAAATTAAATCTGAATGAAAACCAAAGCTTACACACATTTCTAATGCTGCAGGAGCAAATAATAAAGTACATGTCAGAATGATACATTAAAATATTACTGTAAAGTTAATTAATTTCAATAAAGTCACAAAAAAGGAAACTCGTGTATTATACAGATCCTTTACACACAGAGTGATATGTTCCAAGTGTAAGTAAGTAGAATTTAATCTGTAAAGCACTTTTCACAGATAAAATCAAAAAGTGCTTCACACAACACAAAAGGAAAAGCACATAAAACACGACATTACATTATATTAAAAGCCTGTCTGTACAGATAAGTTTTTAGCTGCGGTTTAAAATGGTCAACAGAACCCTTCTGACGTAAAAACAATGAGAGAGAATCCCACAATCAGGGTGCAACAGCTGGAAAACAGCGATTTTAAACCTAATAGGTGGCGCTAACAAAAGAGTCTGATCAGCAGTCCTCAGAGCTCTGTTTGCTCATTTCAGGTTTACAGCTAAAGAAAATCCAGAAGATTCAGTTTCTCAGAAAATTCAACTATGCCATAAAACCAGTGATTAGTCATTTCTAACGCAGAAATCACATGCTATGGGAGAAGACTGCTGACTTCACAGATGTCCAGCCAGACAACCACCGACATCCAACACAAGGAGGGTAAACTACAAAAGGCCATTAGTAAAGATGATTGTTAAGGCTGCTTTATGCAAGCATGTCAAAAGAAAGTTGAGTGGAAGGAAAAAGTGCCATCGAGACTGCAGCAATGAGAGGATTGTGAAGCAAAACCCACACAAACGTGTTGAGGAGATTCACAAGCTGTAGCCTTCAGTCAGTGTCGGTGGTTTTCTCAAGTCCACAGCCAACGCAGCCGTCTACCAGGAAACTTTAAAGCACTTAATGCTTCGCTCTGATGCTGATTTAACTTTCCTGCAGGACTTGGCACCTGTCCCCACGGCCAAAGGCACCACAACACGCTTTAATGACAATGATAGGCTAATGGTACCTAAACCCTACACAGAACCTACGGAGTCAAGAGGAATGTGATTTCTTTATTAGCTGTAAGGCAGAATTATAAGGAATAATGACCTGAAATATAATTCTCTGTGTAAAGAATGTAAACATCAATTTATTTTTTCTACATACATTACTGAAATGTTAACATTTTCCTCGGGTGTTTCCCACCTTTACAAAACTCGAAGCAGTGCAGATGCTTAAATTAAAACAACATTAATAGTGCAACGTGTTTATTTAACACCTTTATCAAGTACATCTCATTATATTATTATTATTATTACTACGTGCAAACACACCAACAATCCCATAGAAAATAGAATGAATTAGTCTCTGAGTGAAGGGCAAACATAAAAGTGAAAATTCGTGTGCAAAAATGAAAACAAAAAGCTTAATCAAAGTATTAGAAGTAGTCTGAATTGGAAAGAAAAATCCCCACTTTTGTCCAAAACCATTGAGAACCTCATTGAACTGCTGTTAAAAAAATGGGATACACCTAAAGAGGTCCGGTCTGGCTGCAGAAAACAATTTCCTTGGACTCGGCGTGCAGAAAATATATGCGCATTAAGAGCGAGGCTTTCCTCGAAAAGAAAGGATGCAGTGAGCTTTATTTCAATGCGGTGAGCCTCCCTGTAATGGTGTTGTAGGCTGTGATTATTAGCCCCTGGAGGTCTTCCGCTCTTTGTAAACAGGCTGAGCTAATGAGCCCCAGTGGGTTAGAAGATAAAGACAGGCGCCCTCGTGTCAGTCTGACAGTCGAGCTCAGCCTGCTCATCCCCTCACATCCTTTATTCGGCACAATCAAAGCAGCTCCGCGCTCGCATCCTGACCGCGCCTGCTGATAGATGACTTTTTATGCGTGCAAGGCTATTGTAAAATAAGTAAATAAATAAATAAAATTCAGATGTTTATACTATGAATATGTGTGCGATAAGAGAAATGAAGAAAACGAGAAAAAAAACGGTACATGTAACAATAAATGGTGGAATCTGTAAGGCTGTAAAGCTGCAGCAGACAGATCTCTCATATATTAAACATTACAGCTCGCATGTACTGAGAGGGCACTGAAGGATCATAAATCGGCACTAATTAAGGTTCGGCTGCTGGTTTGATTCACTGATGGAATGATAGCAGTGTTGGAGCAACAAAAGGTTATTATTCGCTTGCATTTAATCAAGATCAAAGCATCAGTTAGCAAATTTTACTCATAATAACATTAGCATCGAGGGAACAGGGCGGACATGCAAATCAACTCATTGGAACGAACTTAATCTCGGGGCTTTTTATTTTGTCCAATTGAAATAAAGAGCACACAAAATGCTTTGCACCCGAATATTAAAGTGAAATTTAAATGCAAAAAGTTATCTTGCAGGCATGTTGCAAGATGTAGGCGTTTCATTTTACACAGGGTTATGAAATGAAATATATATATATTAAATAAATTATAAAACCATGCAATGGCAACATTATTGATAGATGTTGCCGTGATGAATACACTTGCAATAAATTTGTTTTACTCACTCGTTTGTTCTCATTTGTGATTTTTAGCACCTTGAGCGCCAAGATCTGTGTCACGAGAGTCCAGCTAGCAGGCTGTATATTACATTTTCAAGGAAACTGATCTCATGACACTTGAAATATATTAGGTCATATATTCAGGGGCACATCAGGTATGCAATCACATCTAATCTGTAATTGAATAAGCAAAGGCACTATGTTCTGTTCTTTATACTTCCAGTACTTGTAAGTCTGAAAGGCACAAGGCCCTTTATAATAGGCAATATACAATGATCAGGCTGTGCAGGTATGCAAGAGTAATGTAGTGTACGATATTCTGCTTCGATGAATACCATCAACCTGCCAATGGGGAACATAGGGAACACGGCTAAAAGCCTTGTTTACATGTAAATGTTCATTAATGAGTCACATCCCTATTATAATAAATAAAGCAAAACAGAATGTGCAGTCCTTTTTCTTCATTATTAAAATGATTATCAAATGATATCAGATGATATCTCAAAAAAAACATTTAAGTATCAAGATTTTTTTAAAAGAGGTGTGACTTCTTTCTTCGTTTCTTTTTTCAAATATCACATTACACATGTCAGCTTACATAATAATATATATGATTTAGCAATGGCATCTAGGTGTTATTCGAGTGTATCTGTTGCTTTATGTCTATTGGTTGTGCTGTTCTTTTTGTGTCTCTTTCCAGGTGATGGAGCAGACAGAGGACATTTTATCATTCTCTTCCTTTTATCTCCTCTTTCTTTCACCTCTACTCTTTTTCTTTTCTTTCACTTTTTGTTCTTCCTTTACTCTCCCATTGTCATGTCCATATAATTTGAAATTCTCCTTGCAGGAATCATAATAAAGCTATTTAAAAGCATAAATCAAGTGGAGCACTATGGCGAAAGCTGTTTGCTCCACTTGTAAAAGCAAAATCTGTCGAGCTCCATCTGGCATTGAGATATCAATTCCTATTGCCATAGTGCTAGACAGGACACTGGAAAAAAAAAAGAGGTGTGACTATATATTTCATATCGAGATGGTTATAATTATACTTTTATGTATTCCAGTGGGTTATTTTTCCGCCATTTCTCATATGTATGTCCTGCTATTTGTTAAAAAAATCTGCCTGCAGTACATTTGGGATAAAGCTTTGATTCAGAGAGACTTTTTTTATAATTACTTTATGAAAAGAAAATATAATCAAGATAAATATTGTATATTGGCATTCAGCCGAATAATATCGATATTAATATTTTTTGTCCATGTCGCCCAGCCCTACTCTAACATGACAAAGTTTGAGAACGCTTAAAAGCTAAGTAGATATCATGTTTCTAAATATACTAAAATAATACACTGTTATAGACAGGTATCACTAAAATAATGACCGTAGGAAAGGTGCTAAACTATAAACGACCCGAACCAGTTCACTGGTGTGTTTTTAACAGAGCAAGCAGCTGCCAACACTAAGAACCGCTGTGTGAATAAGACTTCCACTCTATAACAATTGGACTAGTGTTATAAAAAAAACACAGCAACTGGTTGGTCCACTGGTATCACGTGGAGATGGTTCATCCAACACACCAAGCGTGCTCGCATGTTTACGATCAGTTTCCAAGGATGTCTTAAAATCATCCGGCTTACTCCCCGATGCGGAAATCAAAAAGCAAACCACCCGTCATCAAAACTTGGATAAACATCTTTGCCAAATATTTGCTTTTAGGGTTTCCTCTATTGCTTTTGTAATTGTGCAATCATTAGATGGTTTAACAGTGCAGTAGTAAAACCCTATATTCAGTTTATGAACAAAAAAACTAAACAAAATAAAACAGTTAAATAAATTAGGGAAACTTCATTTCAGGCTAAATGCAAACATGGCCATCCTCCACTCCACACCTGCTCCTACGGCTGGCTTCCCAGCGCATCCTGTAACAAACCTTCCTGCAACAAAGCTGCACAAGGATTTTTCTGCACGACCTATTTTACTTCCCTTTGTAAATTTCCTCACCTCGGCCATCAGTTTCAGCCTCATTCCCTTCATCAGGTGATTTGCAGCATGAGAGGATGCAAGTGACTGAGGCTTTCTGCACAAATGCAGCAAACTGCAGAGCGTAACAAATCAGTTCAATGCTGAGCACTCTGTGCACATATCTCAGCAAACGCGATCAGAGAAAAATGATAATCACATAATTCAGTATCTATGTGTTTGTCACCTAAACTCTGTGCTGATCACCCAGAAGCTGTTTTTTTTTTGTATTATCAAACTTATACAACACATTGTTCATGCTTTTTTTCCTCCACTTCTCTCTGACAACGTAAATAAAACTTCTGCTTCAAGAACTCCCAACTTCCCTGTCTCCCTGCGATCATATGTGCAATTTGGAGGTGTGTGCTTCTCCCCAGCTGGGAGCCCCATTCCACAGGGAGTGCAGCACTATTAAGGAAGAAGGATGAAGTTTTTTTCTTTTCTGTTTTGGAGAGCGAGAATTGTTCCTTTCAGCTGTGTATTGAATAGGGCTGGGCGATATGGATTAAAAAATAAATCTCCGATTTTATCATACCAAATCCGATTAATCGATTTTTTTCCTCCTTTTTGTTTCATAAAAATAAATTAAAGAAATTATTTTAACACCTTGCTTTTTATGTCAAGTATTTTGTCAGGGAGTTCACCTGAATTCAAAGTGCAACTAAAAACAAGCTGTGAAACATGCTTGTAAAACAAGATGGCAGCCGTGCCATTATAAACAATTAAAATATAACAAAACATTTGCTGCTAGTGGTATTACACATTGAGCTAAGAACAGGCTTCACTGCACTTGTGAACTTCAAATTAAGTTGAAAAAAAAAGGAAATAAGTAAATGAAGTACCTCGTATTATGGTAAAAAAAAGTTTCCACTTAACAATATTTTGACAATACATTTGCCTAAACATATATTCAGCATCACATGCTGTTCTCTTCATAGAAACCCAATGAGTGTATTGGCAAAATAAAATTCAGATTTTCCAAAAATGAAATCTTAAAGAATTGTAAATTCGAATTAATCGATTAAATCGATTTATCGCCCAGCCCTAGTATTGAAACCCTTATAGATAGAGATAGAGGAGATACACGCAACAGCAGCCATGGTAAGTTATACATCAAGGATAAGCTACTACCAGGCTGGTCTATTTAAATATGCTTCTGTAGCTACAATGAGCCAACATGATCTCACCAAGGAAGCTTTGTACTTAAAATGGTCATAAAACTATCATGCTATTGTGCTTCTGATGCACCCTAGAAGACCTCTGCATCTACATGCTGCTTGATCTTAACGTGGTAATGCAGTTTTAGTACAGTTTAAGGCTATTGTGGGGTCATGTGGTTTTCAGAGTTATTACAATATTATCTCTTGGCTATCAGGGTAAAAACAGTAATGTGCTTGAATGATAATAAAACTGATGTCCTAAAAGGCGACTGGGCTAGTGATTGCAGGTGTTAGTTGTGAGATGACATAGCCTCAGCGTAAAATTTGACATTCACTCAATATGGCTGCTCCGTCCCTTCTGATGTTTGTTTTAGCCAACTGGATATTTATCTACAACACCACAACCAAGTGCCTCCCATGTTTGTACTTCCACATCCAGTAATTCAGCAGGAAACGGCCAAGATAAAAAAAAAAAAAAAAAAAAAAAAAGGAGGGATCATCTGCTGATGGTTAAAGAAAGAGACCATGATTTGGAGGGAGGCCCACCTTGCATTTGCCAGACTTTTAGAGGTGCCATTTCATTGGTGCTTTCAACCAAATGCTTCCTCAACTCCTTCAGCTGCTCCTTCAGCTCTGGATAGAGGGTCCTGGCAAGGGAGAGGGAGACATTATAGGAAAATAAGCCAGTGGGACTGAACTTCTAATTAAGAGGGAGCGTGATTGGAACCACAGATTGATTTAGTTATTTGCAGGTTAGCTGAGCAGAGATATGGTCAGCGCTTCAAGGGAATTAAGTTTGGATAGTAAAAAAAAAAAAAAAAGAGCAAGGAAAAAAAAAATAGCTTGGCTGGAGTTAATGCTGTTGGAACCAAACCAAGCTTGTAAAAAATTTATCACAGCCCAACACAGACACACTCACTTCAGTTTGCCAAAAAGGAATCCCTGGACCTCATCCACCGGATCGTTCTCGCCAATCACTGTAGCATTCACCTCCGCCCCTGGAAGCAAAATCAATTAACTGGATATTCATGTCAGGACTCCTCAGTGATTACACCGGCACGGCAGTCTGTGTATTGTTAGAGAGTACGCACCCTGAACTTGTGTGTCATCCTTTGCCTTGTATTCCTGGCTCTTAATGGCCAGCTCCACTCCGTACCCCGACAGATACACTCTGTTTTCGTTAGGTTTCTGGAAGGAAAGGAGGAGATTTTGGTATAAAGAAAATGGATTTCAGGGAGAAATGGTCTCTTCTTGTCAAAATTCAAAATATGCACTGTTCACCAAGGCAGATATTTATACAGTGCACAAAGCTTACAATATGGAAGCTGCAGACATGAAAAAACATAATGAAAAGCAAGGAGGGATAAATGGACAATAAAAGGACCTGCAGGTGAATAGATGTATGGGTGGATGGATGGATGTCCAACAATGTCAGACAACAGGGTATGGAAAAAAAAGCTGCATAAAGCCAACGTTTATCCAGTCTCTACTTTCCCCTTTCTATATTAATCTAGATTTGCAAAGTGCTTAAACAAAGATCCAGACATTCACAGGCTTCTAGGAATCCTGGCTGAACCTCATGTTGTGCAAATACCCTGATGAGATATGTGACCCAATATTTGTCGTTTCAAAAGGCTCCATCAGCTTCGCTGTTGTCGTCTCACCTGCTGAACCATGAAGCTGATTCTCTTTAGAAATTACTCTGCGACTCCAGTGACAAATTCAAAGATAACAAGCCGCTACTTAAAACATTAGCTGTCCAATATCTGGTACTTAACTAGCCTGATTTAGTTAAGAATAAAGACTTAATGCAGATGGTAAGAATAATTTTGCATAATCAGAGGGAGAAATAAATGGATCAGCTGTATTTAAATGTGAGAAAGGAAGAAATCTAAGTTCAACTTGGCATAAAAAACTGGAGAAACACTTCATCCCAGGTGTAAACGAGAAGCTTGTGCAAGTTTTTTTTTTTCTGTTGTTGTTTTTTCAAATAAGGAAAATTGAGAAAACAAGTGCACTCAAATCATTATTTTGCCATATGTTCACTAATGTGGACATCTGGTACAGTCCTGCTGTAGCAAGGGGGAAAATAGTAAATGGCCTGCTTTTAAGAAGTGATTCTCTAGTTGTTGTTTTTTTTTTACAATACAAGTCACCTCCACCAGTTCAAGTATTCATCCTGCACTTTTCAGTCAAATTAGATCTGTTGTCTAACCAACATCTACCTGGTAACAGCAATAGCAATAATGAGGTTTTAATGCAAAATCAGCAAAAATGGCTCCATCATGGGAGACTAGATTCCTTAAATTAATTCACAGGATTTTTTTTATGCGGCACATTAAATTTATGTTTGAGCTAATAAAAAGAAACTAAAAGAGATTTCATTTTTTACAGAAAGCCTCCATAAATATAAAAAGATGAAAATAAAAAAAAAAAGAAAAAAAGCATACATGAGCAGAGTCCAAATGACTGAATTAAAAAAAAAAAATTGGCTCAGAGACTGAAATGAAATTTCTGAGCAGCTGGCTTATTAATTTGGAAAGGCTCGTATCATTTAATGAAGTCCCGGTGACGCGACAGCGAGACAACTTTAAAAAAAAATGGTTTGTTGGGGAACTTGAATCAGTGGATAAAGCAACTTTAATCTGTCTGCTATGATATTAGTACGATATCAGACAAGAGTAAAGGAGGAAATACACCAGGAACGTAACATAAGCGTAACGTAAGCGGCGCGGCACAGCATGGCTAATGGGCGTGATGGGTGTATCCCATCATTCAACTTTTGGGATACTTTCGGATGCGAACTTTGACACATGATGCTGTTTTCCCGTTTATTCCCTGCCAAACAGTAGCGTACAGGCGTCTGAAATTAGAACTTCAGTCTAATTTAGGCGTCATGTTGTACGCAGGTATTTTGCTTCTGGTGTACATTTATTCAATTTAATTTTATTTATATAGCACCAATTCATGAAACAACGCACTATCAAAACGCACTATCCAAAGTCAAATTAAATCAGATTATACAGATTGGTCAAAAAAATGTCCTATCTAAGGTACTGTATCTATTATTGACTGATTAAAATGAAAAGCTAAGCTAAGCGTAGGAGCGCCTAAACTACGCGTCCGGTGTGTTTCCTCCATTCCCCTGATTGTGTGTGTATAGTGACACCTACAGCCACATAGTGACGAAGCACATAAACTGCTGAGCCTTCGGCGACACTGGATGTTAGGACTTGGTGGAACTTCTGGAAATCTGGTTTCCCGAGCTCAGCGTAGAGGATGACCACAGGCGTGTCTGGATTTGCTCCTGGGTATCTATGATCACCTTTGAAAAGGTACGGCTTTGGTCTGAAACGGAGACAGCATTAAATGACAAGTCAGTGCATTGCCGCTTCAAAGAGTACTGGATGTATTTTACGCGTATGTTTGTGTCGTTACCTTTCTGCTGCAGTTTTCAGCAGCGTCGCCAAGCTTTCCGGATCGCAGGACTTCACTCCATGGACACTGATAAAGGCTGAGCAGCCAGAGGGAGGATGCTCAGTGGACGCGATCTGATAAAAAATAAAGAAAAGACAAACAATGACCTCTCTGTGAGGACGGCAGACGCCGTTAAACCAAATCATACGCCTCCGGTTACCTGCTGGAAGGAGTGTACTGTGGCAGAGTAGGCTCTCAGAGAGAGGGCCAGCTTCAGCATATTCAGCTGGACGGAGCTAAGCAGAGCGCTGGCCTTCTTCACGATCAGCTCATAGTAAGCTAGGTCTGTGTCTGCGGGGAAAATAAAAACATATATGAAGAGCAGAGAAGTGATCGCTGTAAGGTCTGACGTCATTCTTCCATTATGATTGAGTGCTTTGTTTAAAAACCCTAAAACTCTGTGATCGTGTTGAAAACATTCTGCTTTCTACCAGAAATACTTACAGGAAGCAAAAAATCTGGGTTAAAATGTGCACAGATACACTGATTGGCCAAAGTTTAAAGACCCTTCAAAATTCTCTTTTTTATGTGCGACACCAAAATAGCCTATTGCATGTTTGAGATGTAAAAGGAGTACGAGCACTGCAAAAAGGGAACTAAAAGTAAGTCAAATGTTCTTGAAATTAATGTATTTTTCCTTGATTTAAGCAGGTAAATCAGACTATTTTTCAATGGAGTGAGTATTTTTACCCCTGAAATAAGATGATTAGATATCTTGCACTTGAAATAAGATGATCAAGATGAAATGTTCCTATTTTAAGTGCAAAAATCTTATTCCATTGGCAGTCTTATTTACCTGCTTAAATCAAGGAAAAATACATTTATTTCAAGAAAATCTGACTTACTTTTAGTTCCTTTTTTGCAGTGTGGCTCTGAACCTAAACCAAGAGGCTCAGCAAGGAGAGCATTAACCAGCGAAGGAGCAGAGAGGACCATAGCACAGATCAGCCGAGGGAGCCTGTCAACAGGACAACTATTAGTCCTGCACTCCATAAAGCTGGCCTTCATTGACGAGCGGCAGGAAGAAATTCATTAAGGTGGTAATAAACATGCACAGTGCCATGCTAAAGTATTCATCCCCTAGGCATTTTTCATGTTTCCTCACAACCTGGAATTAAAATGGATTGTTTAAGAGCTTTGCACCGTTTCTTTAACACAACATGAAAACAACTTTGAATATGTAACAGTTATACGTTATGTAACATGTTATACGATAAAAATTAACAGTACAAAATAACAGGAAACGTCAGCGTGTATTGTTCACCCTCCCTAAAGTCAGTCGTTTGTAGAGCAGCCTTTTGTGGCAGCTGAAGCTGAAAGTGGCTTTGGATCAACCACTGAGACTATTTTGTGCAGATCCACCACATAAAATAAGATTAAGAAACATTGAAATTACAGGTTGGAATGTAACAAAATAGGTAAAAAGCCAAGCGTTGAATACTTTTGCAGGGTAGTGAAACCACTATAAACTGTAAGTCTTAACACAAACTTGCAGGACGAGTTTGACGGAGAACAAAGCAAAGACATTTGCCACATCTCTTTAGGGTGGGCACAGAAGAGAACCGTTACGGCATCCTCCACATCCATCTGAAGTGAGAAATATGCTGGTCAGCTGAATCTGATCAGGGTAACATGCTGAGGATGATGCGCAACAACTTTGCTTGTAATGTATTTAAAGCACTAAATGCATTTGGAAAGAGGAGATTCTCCTAGATACTATTTAGTCAACCTGAGTTTGAGCTATTATGCAAAGAAAAATAGGAAAAAATGTCAGTCTGCATCCTGTCTCAGGAGGATTTAATACAAATAAACACAATTTTCAGATTTTCTTTTAGGTTTTTAACAGAATTTTTCCTATTTTTTAACTTACAAAACTATCCATCAATGTCCTTCCCCAGAATGATTCTCTACTTTTGTCGGTAAATCACATAAAACCCCAAGAAACGACATTATTTCTCCTGATTAGAGCATGACAAAATCTGGAATTTGTTAAAGACGTATAAATGCTTAAACAAGCGCCTCTGTTTATCAGCTAACAGTGTGCAAAGGTGTCTTCTCACTTTAAAATTAAATCATATCACCACTTCTCTTCTGTCACAGTAGCTGTGACCCAGCTGCTGTTAACAGAGACGGCTTCCAGCTCCTTTATATCATCACACTACTCCGCATGCACAAGAACTCGGCCAAAACACTGAAAGTGCAACGCTATTAACGCCGAGATGCAGCAACGGCGTCTGAAATTCAGATGCTCCCGGATCGCAGACTGAAAGTGAAACGTGCGTCTGCAGCAGATTTCCATTACCATCGTGCTCTCCTTGGACGTTTTGATTGGCCTCAACGAAGTCCCAGAACTTCTCCTGGCTCTCCTCGGCCAGAAACTCGCTGGAGGAGAAGAAGAAGAAACAAAAACGATAGAAACAAAACACTTTTAACATATAAGCACATACAGAGATGAGGAAAAGTCTTTGCCCTCCCTTAATTACTTATGTTTTGCAATGTCAAACATAAATGTTTCCGATCATGAAACAAATTAATTAAATGCAATTAAATTTTATTTATATAGCGCCAAATCATGAAACATGTCATCTCAGGGCACTTTACAAAATCAAGTTCAATCAGATTATACAGATTGGGTCAGATTATACAGATTGGTCAAAAATGTCCTATATAAGGAAACCAGTTGATTGCATCAAAGTCCCGACAAGCAGCATTCACTCCTGGGGAACCGTAGAGCCACAGGGAGAGTCGTCTGCATTGTTGATGGCTTTGCTGCAATCCCTCATACTGAGCAAGCATTCCCACGACAGTGGGAAGAAAAACTCCCCATTAACGGGAGAAATTAAAAGTATAACGATAATACAAGTAAACACAAATTGCAGCGTTTATTATGAAGGGGAAACAAACATATATGGGCCAGTGTGAAAAATAATTCCCCCTAAAGCTAATAACTGGTCGTGTCTTAACAGCAACAAGCTAAAGGTCGGCCGCTACATCAGCTGGCCGATATTTTGGGCCGATGTTTGCGTTATTTCTTGTACTGACGTCGGCCGATACGTGCGTCCGTGTACCGATCCATCATCTAAAAACCCACGTCTGATCTCCAGCTGGCCATGTAGAATCATGTATGTGCATGAAAATTACCGATCACTTTTCCAGTGTGCCTTTCAAACTGAAGCTACAGCTGATTGTTATTAGCTGGTTTTGAGACTTTTGCAAAACACTTGTTATCATTGTGTTATTTTTATCATGTAAATGGAGAAGGAAAAATCAATATCGGCTTCAAGAATCGCTCCTCCATAAAAAAAAAAAACATATCAGGTATCAGCTAGACTGATGTCAAAATAATCTGTATCGGCATCGGCCTTAAAAAATCTGTATCGGTCGATATCTAGCAACAGCTGCAAGCAAGTGTTAGCAATACCAGCAATAAGTCTTTTCCAGCCCTGTGAAGGAACTTTGAGCCACTTTTCTTTCTTAGCTTGATGTAATTCAGCACACTGGTGGAGGTTTAAGGTCATCTCACAGTTTTTTAACTGGATTAAGGTCAGGACTTTGATTAGGCCGCTCCAAAGTCTTCATTCTGTTATTCCTGGGCCATTGCTGGTGTATTTTGGATCATTATCCCGCTGCACAACCCAAGTTGGTTTCAGTTTGAGGTCACAGACAGACAGCCGGACTTTCGCCTTCAGGATTTTTTGGTACACGGCAGAATTCAAGTCTTCCACGTCCTGCAGCAGCAAAACAGCCCCAGGTCATCACACTACCCACCATGTTTTACTGCTGGTAGGAAGT
Source organism: Fundulus heteroclitus (assembly GCF_011125445.2). Taxonomy (NCBI): domain Eukaryota; kingdom Metazoa; phylum Chordata; class Actinopteri; order Cyprinodontiformes; family Fundulidae; genus Fundulus; species Fundulus heteroclitus. The sequence goes on from NC_046379.1 coordinate 19,785,594, forward strand.
TCCTTTCCAGAAATGACGTGTTAATCTGGGCCAGATGTAACGGGATACACGCCTCCCAAAATGTTTAACTTTTGCCTCGTCGGTTTGAGGAATAATTTCCAAAAAGTCTTGGGGATAATCAAGTTTTCTTCTGGCAAAACTGGGACGATCCATTACGTTCCTTCTCCTTAGCGGTGGTTTTCTCCTAGGAACTCTGCCATGCAGGCGACTTTAGCCCGGTCCCAGTGGAGGCCTGTAGTTCTTTGAATGTTATTCTGGGGTCTTTGTGACCTCTTGGACGGGTTGTCGCTTTGCTCTTGGGGTAATTTTGATCAACAGGTCGCTCCTGGTTAGATTTACTATTGTTGCATATTTTCTGCTTATCTGTATAAAGGCTCTCAGAAAATACTTTATACCCTTTTCTAGACTGGTGGATCTCAATTACTTTGTAATTGTTCCCGATGTCTTGCTTCTGAGGATTTTTCGGTGAACTCCGCTTCGTCAGGCAAGTCTTATTGTAATGTTTTCTATGTTGAGAACAGGTGTGACAGCAATCCGCCTCTGGGTGTGTCTAGAAAGACTGAACCCAACTTTCCATAGTTTTCACCCAAGGTGGTATGGGTTTAAATTTTTCCCCCCTGCATAACAAACACTTTCATCTAAACACAAAATTTTGTGTCTCTAATCTTTGTCTAATATTTAAAATCGTTTGCTGATCTGAAACATTTACATTAGACAAAAAATTTCAAAGGGGGCAAACTATTTTTCTCCCCACTGTATGACACTCTATGTCACAATGGAATTAACAGCAAAATCACTTTTTTAAGCAGGCAGTGTCTAAGACGGCCGTTCAAACGGAGTTGCAACATTGGACGGATATGGATTGACCTACGATGTGAAAGCTGTCTACGTGTTGTCATACCTGGCTTCCAGCAGCAGAGGGGTATCAGCCCATTTGGTTGTAAGAGTGGTGGTGATGGCCTTGGAGTCCGCGGCACTGGAAACAGGAGGCAGCAACGACGGCAGCAGGACACACAGAAGCCACATCCTCACACCTGTACCTGAGACGGCACAGTAAAACGAGGTGCTGACAAATAATCAAATCCTTCTCATACATGGACTTACAACTTAAAAACTGACATCGAGCTGAAATGTGCAGAAAGCAAATGCCTTCTGGAGCAAGGTTACGTGGTAAGACGACGGAAAGGTTGAGGCACTGGATCACATTGACTAAATAAAACACTGTACCGACTCTTCTCAAGCACGGTAGTGGCAGTGTCATGCTGTGGGGCCGTTTGCTGTCAGAGGTGCTGATGCAATCTACAAAGGGTGTGGACTGCTACAATAAATTGAACAGTCTTTGCAACACCAGTGAGTGCAATTATGGCAATCATAAAAGGCTGCTTGATTGCAATATTTAGAAGAATGCTATATTCCATGCATATCAACAATGTAAATGCAGGATGCGTATCATACTGGCTGACCAGCTAAATCTCAAACAGATCAGTGGAAACATTGTATACAGACTGAAAAAGTCAGAAAGATGTGGGTTAATCAACACCCACAAAGTCATCGCTACTTTCAGCAGTAGTAACACCATTACATATGTTCCTGATATATCTATGCAGGCCATGCATAGAAGCTGCCGGGCTCATGCCAGAAATATGACCAATTCAAATGAATTCAACCGTTTCTAACAAGAAGAGCGGTCAAATGTGGATTCAGAAGAAGGGCTGGGCGATATGGCTTAAAAATAAAATCTCTAATTTTGTTATACCAAATCCCATTTATTTATTTTTTTTGCCTCCTTTTGGTTTCAAAAAAACAAATTAAACAATTTAAATTAAAAACTTCATGTTTATGAGAAGAAGCCATAATCAGCCACAACACACAGTTGGATAAGGGACATATTCACCCTACTCTGCCTTTGCTACCAGTATGTCAGTGTGGTGATGATGCTGACCTTCTGATGGGCAACTTTTAGAGAAAACTCCAGTCTCTGAATGGTTTGGGTTTTGAAAATATCCTCAGCAAATATGACATCCATTTTTATAAAAGCAAATGTATTCACACATCCTCTAACTTTTCCACATTTTGAACTTTGACTGGGCCATTCTAGCATATACTTGCGCTTTGATCTAGCCCATTCCATTGCTTCTTGTTCACCACCATACTACAAGAAACTTCTAAGATCTTTGTGTAACAGCTATATATTTATACTAAATTTAAAATGCACAGAGGTAGCCTCCTTTTTGGCCACTGGGGTGACTCCTAAAGGCAATTAGTGGGCGTGGCGTCAGAGTGAAAGAGGCTGAATAAAAAAAAAAAAAAGCACACCAACCTTTCACTTAATATTAACACTGATTTTCTGGTAACGTGTAATAATTTGGTGAATTAGTCCATCATAGTCTCTTGTGTAGGTCAGTAGTTTCAGCTTAGCTGAATATGTATGTCTTTTTATGATAAAGTCTATGCTTAATATAGTAAAAATAGGTCAGCAAACCTGAATCTATCAATAATTTACTCTGTGCAGCAAAGATTACACTAGCAGCAAACAGGATAATGGGCCCAACTCTGTTAGTTTTAGGGATTAACTAAGCGAGGGTCAGATAACTTATCCTGGTAAACACATCATGTCTGAGACTGAACAGCAGGAAAAGATGTTGTGCACCTGCAGGGATAAATCGCGAGTAAATACAAGACTTCCTGAACTCCGTCCAATAAGCACCTTGAGCGTGGCTGCTCTGTCCAATAAGCGCACAGTTTTAACATCTTCAAGATCCTCGGCGATGGCACGTTAGTGCACACAGCTAACTGCTTGTTCCATTTAACAAGCCAGTTATTACGAGTTTAGATCACAAAACGTTTCTAAAGGCACTTATATAGACAACCAGTGTAAAAGAAAATCACAATGAGTAAACCCAGCCCGCCGCTGGTTTGTAAACGGCAGCCAACTCCTCCTCTACAAAAGGAGAACCATGTTTTTCTGTTTCAGTGGAGACACGTCTGGTCACCTTCTCTACGTGAAAATAAAAACAAACCTCAAATAAGAGTCATATTTAGCTCCAGAGCAGTTGAAAAACCATGATTTATTCTCACCGAAGCCGGCTCTGTAGCTTCCTGTATCCATGATCCGCTCCGCTGCGAGTGGGTCCTCACATCCGGGTTAGGCGACTAAAGTATTGCCTGTTCAGAATGAATACTCCACGACGAGCAGCATTCATGTATTTTTTATATTTATTTAATTATTTACTGGTAATTTTCAGCACTAGGTACGCTAAAGAATACGTGTGTACTACGCTTCAAAATGCCAATTAATCTTTGAATAAAGTTGGGAAAGAATCGTTAAATTTTTCTCCACTTTGTATATATATATATATATATATATATATATATATATATATATATATATATATATATATATATATATATATATATATATATATATATATATATATATATATATATATATATATATATATATATATAATCAGCTTTGTCATTGCTATGTGTTACCATACTGAAATCTTTGATGAGAAAGACACCGGCTCAGAATGCACATAATTACACATAACACGCAGACACAGCAAGACTAAGATGACTGTCCTTTTTTATTTATTTATCTATTTATGTTAAAAACCCCTTGATTGCACTGGCCAACCACATTATTCCCTGGGGGTTAAGTGTGTATACAGGTTTTTATATATATATATATATATATATATATATATATATATATATATATATATATATATATATATATAAATATATATATATATATATATAAATAAATCTGCTCTCTCACCCACCCCTCATACTCCTGAGCAGGTTGGGTAGCTCTCCATTTCTCTGGCTCGGGTCCTCTACCAGACGCCTGGGAGCTTGAGGGTTCTTCTTAGGATCTCAGTTGTTCCTAAGATTGTGCTGTTCTGGACTGAGATGTCTGAGGTTTCTCCAGGTATCTGTTGGAGCCACTTCTCCAGAGTGGGGGTTACTGCCCCGAGTGCTCCGATGACGACAGGCACCACTGTTGTCTTCATCTTCCAGACTCTTTCTTGTTCTTCTCTGAGCCCTTGGTATTTCTCCAGCTTCTTGTGTTTTTTCCCCCTGATGTTTCCATCACTCAAGATGGCTACATCGATCATAACAGCTGTTTCCTGCTGCTTATCAATCTTCACAATGTCCGGTTGGTTGGCCATTACCATTTTGTCAGTTTGTATCTGGAAGTCCCACAGGATCTTAGCTCTGTCATTCTTTACCACCTTGGGAGATGATTCCCATTTTGACCTGGTGGTCTCCAGTTGGTTTTCTGAGCAGATGTTTCTGTATGCTATACCAGCCACTTGGTTATGGCGTTCCATGTATTCCTGTTAGCATCTAACGCCCTGCTGTAAGATGCTGGATGGTTTCTGGGGTCTCTATGCATAGCCTGGGATCTTGCCTGTTATGGTAGATCTCGGCCTCTATTGCTCTGGAGCTCAAGGCCTGCTCCTGTTCTATGTATATATTATTTTGCCAATAGAATCCTTCTATTTATGCTTTTGCATTTTTGTATGATATTTCTATACTTTTTTTGGTTTATCTGTGTTGATTATTGACCCAAGTCTGCCAATATAGCTTCAATGAATTGTATATCTGTGTTTATTTCTTACTGCGACAGACTGGCAACCTGTCCAGGGTGTACCCCGCCTCTCGCCCAGTGAACGTTGGAGATGGGCACCAGCAACCCCCGCGACCCCATGGGGGACTGAGCGGGTCAGAAAATGGATGGATGGATGTTTATTTCTTAAGGTGAGTTTTGTTCTATTTATTTGATTGTGTTATGTCAGATAAAGCCTTATTAACAACCTCATTAAGAAGTCACATGTAATTCTCTTATACCTTTAATGATGAATAGAAAATGGTACATTTTGCCATATTTTTAATATTTGACCTTTAAAGGCTGGAAATCAAGCAAGAAGCACATGAGAAGGGGGAAAGAGGCCCACAATCTTACTCCGTATTACTGATTTAGCTCAAATAACTAGTTTCTTAGTCTGTATGTTCTGAAGCAGAAACAGTGGAAATTAGCTGTCTCATGGTTCACTTTATTTTCAATAAGCTGTGGCCTCCCTGCTCTCTGATTACACTCTATAAACTGCTGGGTTGAAAAGAATCCATTTGATTTTGGTCACCCAGTGTTGGGTTAAATGTGTTTTGATCCATTAACCTATCATGCTGATTGAAGTTTTCAACTCAAATAAAGTGTTAACATGACTAATGTCTAACATTGAGGCTACTAACTTAGGAAAAACTATAATATGAATTACTAATAAGTAATACTTACCCCAAAAATTAACTCCTTTTCAGGGGGCTGCAGGTTAGGGAGTCGCACTGTTCTTTTGCAGCATGAATGTTTTGGGATTGAATCCTGGCCTGTGGTTTTACTGCAAGGAGATTGGATGGTTTCGCTGTGGATGCACAAGTAGCCTACGCTCTGTGTCATAAGGCTCCTCCCACAGTCAAAAACATGACTGTTGGTCCTGGCTCCAATACTCACTTTTCCATCCTTTTTCCCCGTTGAGGGTTTGAGCGCGTAGTGCGTCTCCAGAGTGGTCTTTCACCCCGCCCCCTTTGCCCCATAGATCCACATTGATGTGGGCTTTGCTGAAATGTATTAACCATCATTCATTGCTGCACGTGACATTTTGAGCAAAAAGATGAAAACATGCCAAGTATACAAGTCATAAAACAACATATTTTAGTTTGAGTGTAAAAAGACCAATGCTTTATATTTAAAATCATACTGCCACTTTGAATAAATGACTGACCCCCAATTTTCATTTCTCAAAACGAATATGGTGGTTATTTTTACTTAGAATAATTTAGCTTGTTTTCGTCTTTACAGTGATAGATCAAATGACTTTTAACTTTCTCCACTTTAGAGCGGAAAATGACCATCTGTTCACTGGGCACAGTATGCATTCCCCAAGGCTACGAGTGAGTTAATAGCTATAAACAATATAAACATATTTCAAGTAAGCATAAAGCAATACATTTTAAATATCTATTTAATTATGTATTTCTCCGTAATATATGTAAAATTGTGGAACTGGAAGGAAAAGAAACAGAAAGAGTGATGAGAACACAGAAGAGGGCCTTAGGTAACAGTGTGGGAACATGGAGAGGAGACAAAAAGAGAACGATGACCAGGACAGAGCCCGGCTGGCTAGATCTGTTTGGGAGACTTGTTGACCACCTTAACAAGTAAAAAGTGTTCCCTAAATAGTAAGCAGCCGGTTTAGCTTTATTCTGCCTACTTTGTTTGCATTTTAAAATGTCTGGAAGCAGCAAGGGATGTTTTGCATGTCAATTTTTGAGTTTGTTTGATCTGAAAGTGGCTGTTTCTGAAAAAGTAAGCAACCAGTTATGCTTCCTGTCTGCTCTGTTGATTTTTCACACCACAGCAGCTGTTGATGAAGTTGTAAAAAATACAATAGATAAATATTTATGAAAAATATCAAATGTTTCTATTATTATTTCTGACTTATTTTATGTAATAAAAGAAAACAATGTCACCACAAGGTGCTATAATTAATTATAGGCACACAACATACATTTTTAAAAGTTATTTTAGGTCAATTTTGGGTATACGTTTCGTTCCCTTACGAAAGGTATTATTTATACACTCTGGTTCACTTACTGTATTCAACTGGTAATACAGTAAGTGAACCAGAGTGTATAAATAATACCTTCCGCGATTTCTACAAATCTTTATACACACCACAGATAAATCCATCAGAGAAGGATATTAAGCAATTTCTGGATAAAATTACACTTCCTAAATTATCAGATAACCAAAGAATGACACTGGATTCCCCGCTGACAACAGCTGAAACCCAGGAAGCTCTTAAAAGCATGCCTAATAAAAAGGCTCCAGGTCCAGATGGATTCCCCACTGAGTTTTATAAAGAGTTCTGGAATATTCTAGCCCCAACGTTCCACAGAATGTTGCAGGAAATACAGGAAAAAGGTAGATTTCCAGCTAATATGAACTCTGCCACCATCAGCCTTCTGCTCAAGCCAGACAAAGATCCTGTGTTGCCCACTAGTTATCGTCCCATATCCTTAATTAATGTGGATATTAAGATAATCTGTAAAGCTTTAGCAAAAAGATTAGACAAAGTAACTCCCCTCATAATACATCCAGATCAAACTGGTTTCATCAGAGGAAGGCAGTCATCCACAAATACACGCCGATTACTTAATTTAATTGATTATTCCTACAGTAAAAACATTAAAACCAATATATTGTCTTTAGACGCAGAAAAAGCATTTGATAGAGTAAATTGGAAATTTTTATTCGCTACTCTTCATAAATTCGGTTTTGGCGATTTATTCATAAACTGGTTAAAAATTCTATACAATTCTCCAACAGCCTGTGTCAGGACAAATAATCAAATATCTTCCAGTTTTTGTCTACAGAGGGGCACCAGGCAAGGATGCCCTCTTTCTCCATCACTTTTTGCCATCTTTATAGAACCTCTAGCAGCAACTATCAGACAAACAAAAGCTGTAAAAGGTATAAAATGCATGAAAATAGAGCACAAGATTAGTCTGTACGCGGATGATGTATTACTTTATCTCCAGCATTCAAATAATTCTCTTTTACAAGTAATTAGAATACTAGAATCTTTCTCCAAAGTATCAGATTACTCGTTAAACTGGTCTAAATCTACGGTACTGTCAATTAATTGCTCTCTCGAAAACTCCCTAAATTTACAAATGCAATCAGGAAATATTAAATATTTAGGTATTACTGTGTCGAATAAATTAACAGATTTACTTAAACTTAACCATGCCCCACTTTTAAACAGGATAGAAGAGGACCTTGAAAGATGGAAATCGCTTCCAATCACACTTATGGGTAGGGTAGCTTCAATAAAAATGATGGTCCTACCTAGAATTAATTATTTATTTTCAATGGTCCCCAATAAACCATCATCTGACTGGTTTAAATCTCTAGACTCTGCCATTTCTAGATTTCTTTGGAAAGATAAACCCCCACGTATTAGCTTAAAGACAATACAGAAGACTAAAGACAGGGGAGGATTAGATCTGCCTAACTTCCATAACTATTACTTAGCAAATAGGCTACAATACATCTCTAAATGGATAAAAAATAGTCTTTTAGATGAGCCTTGGTTAGATATAGAACAGGAAATGTGCAATAATATCATGATTTCAGATCTGCCGTTTATAAGCTCAAATATAAAACGGCATACATGCTTCAAATATATCAACATTAGTTCTACTCTGACAGCATGGTGGGAGTTCCTCAAAATGACAAAGTCATCCCTTATCCCATGCAGTCGTACACCTATCTGGAATAACCCTGATATCCTACAAAATAATAAAATGATAAACTTTACATACTGGAAGAATAAAGGTATTAAATATCTGGAACATCTACTTGACGGAACCGAGTTCATCAATTTTGCTAAACTAAATATGCAATATGGCATTAGTAAAAATAAATTCTTGGAATATGAACAACTTAAATCTATAATTAAAAATAAATATAAGCATATTAATGGTGGTTTACAAGTCCCAACTAATATAATAGAGTTCTTAGATTTAACCCCCCCCAAACTACTGTCTAAATCATACAGGACACTGACTAAAATAGATGATTCGATATCTCTTCCTATAATGAAGTGGGAAAAAGATTTATCAGGCACCTTTGAACAAAATTTCTGGGCTCAGACATGTCTAAGAACTTTCAAATTGACTAGAAACACCAACTTACAACTAATACAATACAAAATCCTTCACAGAGTACATTACACAGGACAAAGATTATTCAAGATGGGTCTGGCACAATCTAATATCTGCCCACACTGCATAGGCAATCATCCTGATAATTATTTTCATGCGTTATGGTTATGCACACCAGTCCAGAGGTTCTGGACACAGATATGTAAGGACTTATCAAGGTGCTTGAGCTGTAAGATTACACCATCCCCATCAGTTTGCCTGCTCGGTAATTTTGAGGAAAGTCCTCTGAAAAAAGAAATAGTTTACATGGTTTTTACTGCTTTATGCATCGCAAAGAAAACTATCCTCATGAATTGGAAAAGTAAACAAAATCTCAGTATCAATCAGTATAGAGATCTTTTGTTGGATCATATTAATCTAGAGACAGCATCTGCTTCCACATCTGATTGGTCTTTTTGGGCTCCTCTGATCAACACCATCACTTAGTGGAATAGGGGGCGGTGGGTTGCTTCCTGCAGGGCGCAGTGGCTGGATGAAGGGGTTCCTGGGGCCCTGGGGGCACTTGGAGTAGGGCGCCTGGTGGATCCGGCTCCGGGGTCTGTTGCCCCCATCTGGGAGGAGTTTGGGAGGCCTACGGGTGGCCTACAGCAGCCGCTTGCGGCGCTCTTTGGGAGCTGCGTGTTGACGGACGTGGGTTACTGACCTGGTAGCTGTGCTGCCGCTGGGTGGGGCCGGGGTGGGTCTGGGGGTCTGGGGTCCCTGGGGCGCGCCGCCCTCGGGCGCGGGCCCCGGCGGGGCCTCGGGGGTTCCGGTTCCGGGGGGTGTGCCGCTTTTGGTGTGGGCCGGCGCGCGCCCGGGTGTCCGCCCCTGCACGGGGCCTCTGGTGCGCTGGGGGGTCTCGGGGCCCGTTGAGCTGGTAGGGGGGCATGGTCATTAACACCTCTGGGCAGATGCTCTTCTCCTTTATTGGAAAGGCACTCTGCCAGTGGGGGGAGGGGGAAAGGAGGGGGAGTAGGGATCTACCCAGCCTGGATGTCTACTGTCGAATGTATGGTGAGTTGTTTGAACGTTAGTGTTGGGGAGGGATTAAATCCACGGGTGGGGGGGGGGGGGATTGGGGGGGGTTGACGTTCTGGGGGGCTTGTGTCCGGCCCCCTGTCCCGGTCCTGGTCTGTGTCGTCTTCCGGTGCGGGTTTCCCCTGGGGGGTGGGGTTGGGGTGGCTCGTGCGGGCCGGCTGGCCAGGGTCCCCCCCTATTATTATTATTATTATTATTATTATTATTATTATTATTATTATTTATTTATTTATTTATTTATTTATTTATTTATTTAGTTTAAGTAGGCTTGGTGGGTGGGCTGGGGGGGGCTTAGGTGTTGGTCCTGGTGGGTGGTTGGCTGGCGGGCCCTGCGGCCTCTCCCTGGCCCCCGGGCTACGGTGGTGCCGCTGGCGAGGCCCCCTTCTCTAGGTGGGGCTTTCGGGGAGCGGGGGGTGCCTATTGGAGTCAGTAGGGGAGCTGGCTCCCTGGGTTGGCTTCCCAGTCATTTGCTCCCCATCCCCGGACTCCTCCCTCTGCCTGCTCCATCACGCCGCCACACATGCAGGTCATGAGGGAGGGGGCGTTACTGGAGGTTGCCACTTTCTGGTGACGCCCCTCTCCCCAATTTTATTTTGCATCTTAGACACTTTCACTTCAAACATTTTTCACATCACACACTTATATAGGCCATGGTAGGGGGGGGTGGGGGGAAGACGTCTGGGAGGGGGCTTATGTTGTGTGGGCCTCACCTCGGACGGCTCCCTTCACCTCCTCTCCCACTTAGACATTGAGGGTTCTGGGCAGTCACACGGAAGGGGTGCGCTGGCAACAGCTACCTTCCGAAAGGGGGGTGGGCTGTGCCGTGCATCCCCTTCGGCGCTCCCAGTTTTTAAACGCACTTGAGAACAACATGCAACAACACAACATTTGAGCAGGCGTAGGGAGGGTCGGGGTCTTCTGCACACCCCCGTTCTCCGATGGAGGCAAGGAGTCTGGGGCCTGGAGGAGGTGCGGGCCACTGTGTCCGGGGTCTTGGCGGGGGGCTGCGGTGTGCAGTCAGCGGCCTACCAGGTCTGGGGCTGATGCCTCCGCTCCCCCCAGGGGGCGGGGGGCAGGGATGGCAAGGGTAAGGTGGGGGGAGGGAGTGGGTTTATTAGGTATTTAGGGGGAGGGGGGGGCTCTGGCCGGGTGGCTCGTGCGGGTCGTGTTGGCCCGCCCTCTTGGGGGGGCCCGGTCCGGGGGACGTCTGGTCGGGGGCCGGGGCCGGGGGTCGGGCACAGGCAGTCGTATAGTCGATTTGGGGTGTCCCCCCCCCCTTTGGTCAGTGTTGGATGTGAGTGTTATGTGGGAATGTGTGTACAGCGTCTTTTTTTTTTTTTTTTTTTTTTTTCTGTGTGTGGCGAGTGGGGCACAAGGGAGGGATGGGGTGAATGAGTTTTTTTTTTTTTTTTTTTTTTTTTTTTTTTTTTTTTTTTTTTTTTTTTTCTTCAGGTATGGGTGTGGTCCGCTCCCTCTCCCAAGAACATCTCAAGTCTCCGATAGGTGCGGAGCCCATCCCCCCACGTCCTGCCCTCCTCCACTTCGTTGGCGGGCGCCTTGGCCCCCTGGCGCGTTAGTTGGCTTCGGGTTTGGGGCGGGTTCCCGGGCGTGCGCCGGCCCGCTCCTGGCGGCCTCTTCGCGGGGCCTGGCCCCCCGGGGGGCGGCCGGGGCCCTCGTCGCGGGGGCGGGGCGCCCCTGGGGCCTCTGGCCCTCAGGGCCCATGGCCGGGACCACTTCAGCGGGGCTGGCTGCCGGCGGAGCCCACGGGCTCGTCTCCGCGGCTCTTGAGGGCGTCGACATTGCGGTGGCTGGGGGATTTCCTCGGGGTCGTCTCTGCTCCTTCCTTGGGGGGGGGGGTTGCAGATATCCTGTGTCGGCCCCTCCTGGGCGACCTGCTTTAGGGACCCCTTTGGGAGTCTGGGGTTACGGGTCCCCTGACGCCTGCCTCTGTGCTCGGGGAAGGTGGGTCTTTGGTTCTCCACAATCACTATCAAGCTATTTCTGGATAATCTTCACCTAAACTAGTGCACTTTCACATCTCCCACTGGTGCTGGGTCCCAGGTATTAAGTGTTCACTTATATACAGTAATCTTATAATTTATTTATTTATTTATTTATGTTGTGTCACTTTATTTTTTCAAATATCACATTACACATGTCAGCTTACATATTAATATATATGATTAAGCAATGGCATCTAGGTGTAATAAGAGTGTATCTGTTGCTTAATGTCTGTTGGTTGTGCTGTTCTTTTTGTGTCTCTTTCCAGGTGATGGAGCAGACAGAGGACATTTTATCATTCTCTTCCTTTTATCTCCTCTTTCTTTCACCTCTACTCTTTTTTTTTTCTTTTCTTTCACTTTTTGTTCTTCCTTTACTCTCCCATTGTCATGTCCATATAATTTGAAATTCTCCTTGCAGGAATCATAATAAAGCTATTTACAAGCATAAATCAAGTGGAGCACTATGGCGAAAGCTGTTTGCTCCACTTGTAAAAGCAAAATCTGTCGAGCTCCATCTGGCATTGAGATATCAATTCCTATTGCCATAGTGCTAGACAGGACACTGGGAGAAAAAAAAAAAAAAAAAAAAAAAAAAAAAAAAAAAAAAAAAAAAAAAAAAGAAAAATATTTTTACCAATTAATTACTCAAAATATATTGTAATATATTTTTCTCTACAATATATTATATTCTTTATATATGGAATTATTTATTCATGAAACATATATTTTGCAATATATTATATATTGTTGTAATATATTGCAATATATTGCAAAATATACAAATTATTGTTGCTTTCCATATATTGCCATATATTTAACATGAATATATAATATATGTATTTATATACCCAAAAATATATTTAATTTTATATTTACATCCACCATAATGTATTGCAATAACAGTCTTGTTGTTTCATTTTGCAAATATTTCACTTTTTAAGAGATACTCAATTCAGCATAGCTCTAAGACGTAAATATTTCTTACACACCATTTATTCTGAAATTGTGCCTGGTCGAAAAGGCTTATCTTTAAACAAGCAAACCTTACAGTATACACTGTCTTTGATGAACATTATGTATTAATCTTTAAAGTGATCAAAAGAATCCAGGGTGGCGATGTGTGATGGTTGCTCATTTGTAATTGGGATGTGAACTAAAATAAGTTAATTTTGCTTTATGCTGCTAGTGAAAGCCCTGCAAAAATAAATTACAGGTGAAAAGGTAACTGCATCCTCTTCTGTTAAAAATATTTGGAATGAAGTAAAACAAAAATTACTCACACTCAGTTTGGTTTAACGTTTTTTTTTTTTTTTTTCCACTTACAATTCAAAACCAGGGTCATCCTATACTGGCTGTACAGAATTTAATAAATTACAATTCAGTCAGATTCACTCCAAATCATGACTCAAAAAGAGTCCAGTTCAGCTGACCGTTAAATGCCAATTGATGAAAGGTTGTGTGTGAAGGGAATCCCTTTGGTTTGGATTGATTTTGCATCAATTCTTCGTCCTCAATAAGCGTGTGGAAAGATGAAGAAACATTCAGGGGGACCGGGGTCAGTATGGGCGACTGTTTTACCTTGAAGTCCCTCGGGGCTGGGAGGAGAGGGAGACGAAAATAAAAAATAATAATGCCAAAGCACAGAGTCTGAAGTAATCTCAAAAGAAAAGAAAAACAAGAGTACACATAGATAACGACAGCGATAGCTCAGTTAATAGTTGTGCTCAAGAGAGAAAACCTTCAACATGTAATAACTGGGCTAAGAGCACTTTCTATGAGAAGATATATATATATATATATATATATATATATATATATATATATATATATATATATATATATATATATATATATGAGTACACAGAGTTAAAGGCAGAAATAGGTTTGGAAGTGGCTTTGAAATGGGAATTAATCCAGATCATTTTACAATGACCACCAGCAATCATTTTGTCAGTCTTAAATCTGCTCAACATGTTCTGCATGGACAGTCCCTTTGGGGCAGCTTGGTGACATATGACGGGCTCCCTGGCTACCTGTTGCAGCCTTGATAATAAAAAGGAAGATGAAAGGTACAGAGTCGGCGTCCCAGGGTGCAAAGACATGGCCGTTGCTTTTTCATTTACTCGCTCGGCAGCCTAAATTAAATTGGACAGCTGATCCTCCAGAGGGAGCAGTTCCAAGGTTTGATTTAACATTATATAAAAAGCAGCTCCATTAATTATCCTGCTGGATATGACCTTCACTTTGACATGAACATGTGGACAGCTCACATATCGATGCTTGAACACACACACACAGTAAACTAACTTGAAAGTCAGCGGTGTCCCCTACAAGGACAGGCCAAATCATCCTAATAAGTCCTCACAAGTAGGACTAAACTGAGCCCGGAGCACCCTCACACACGCGGCCCATGGCGCCTGTTCATTTGTCAGGAAGGCGACATCCTCCGGTGAATTATGGGAGCTGGTTGTCATCTTCTCCGGGGTCACACAGGAAACGGCGAGCCCAGGCTGTGGGCTCCCTCTACTCGCGCTATCACACGTCAGCCATTTTTAGAGGTTGAAAGCCTCGACGGGGGACCAAAGCGACCTCAATTAAACCTCCATTAATATTAATACATTTTGTCGTTTCACGTGAGCTGCTGCTAATTAAATGTGTCCCTGGCCGTATAATGGGGGTCAGCCGGGGTCTCTAACATGAAGCTAATTCACCACATTACAGCGGCCGAACACGGCGCTGCACCGAGCTTAAGTCTTAAATACAGCTGCAGAGGAGGCCGATTGCTGTTTTTAATATTTACTCACTTAAATAATCACAAGTTTTTTTTTCCCAATTAGACCAGTGGTTTCCAGTGTTTGGGTCAGGGCCAGGCTGTGTGAATCAGAGAGCCTGGAGAGGATAGTCTGAAACGAAATAAAAAAAAAGATTCCTAAAGTCAAGCACCTCTTACATAATGGTTTCAAGATCCTAAAATAGACATTAAAACCTTTTTTATTTATTTTGTCATTGCAAAATTACTAATGCTTTATAGTTTTATGAAAACCAGGCAGTGTCTAATTGTAAATTGAGAGAAACTAATGTATGGTTATCACTTTCTTGGAGAATTTAGTGTGTATTTGTATACTTTTTTTGGTACTAGTGGCCTTTATTTGAAAATAGGCTGACAGCAAATGGTATACGGGCACTGCCACCGTGCCCAAATTTAAATTATTTAGGGTATGAGAGTATTATTTATTCTGATACACTAACTAAAATCCAGTTCAGTCAGTTGCCTTCAACTTTTAACTGTTTGATCTCTGTATGGATAAAGGGGAAGGCCTGAGAGGTTTGTTGGAGAACATGAGAGAACAGACCGCCTCGTGAAGACCTGGGAACACAGCAGACGGGACAGATGAGATCAGAGTTAAACCTTTTGGCCTAAAGGCAAAGCACTGTGTGTGGCACAAACATAACTCTGACCATCATCTTGAAGACACAATCCGCAGGAGTGAAACACGGTGGTGGTGGCATCATGGTGTGGGGATGCTCTGCTTCAGCGGACAGGGAAGTTGGTCAAAGTTGATGGGAAGAGCAATCCTGGAAGAAAACCTGTGAAAGGCTGCAAAAGACTTGAGAATGGGGCAGCGGTTCACCTTCCTGCAGGACGACCACCCTAAACATCCAGGAGTGATTTAGATCAAAGCATAATCACATGATGAAATGGCCCAGTTAAAGGCCTCAATCCAGTTGAGAATCTGTTGCCAGATCTAAATGTTCATAGAGGATCTTAATCTATTCTGACTGAAATTGAGCTGCTTTGCAAAAAATAATGGAAAAAAAAGCCCAGCAGCCCCGAGGGAGGAATCAAACCTTCTTTTTTTCTTATATGTTCACCACTGTAAGTTCTATTTTGATAAAAATAGCACATTTGGTATCTACAGAGGATGTAAGATTAAACAAAGGTTTCTAAATGGAGTCTGTAAGTTGAGTAAAGCGTGATTAGATTCAAGCATGTTATTTTGAGCAAAAACTCATAAAGAAAAAGGGAATTTGGGCAGGGAGCCGGTCACGAGAGGTTAAACAAACCATTTATCGTTTTGTTTCTTCTTCCCAGCTACGCAGCACTTTGTGTTGGTCTATCCCATAAAAGCCTAATAAAATATATCTTATATTCACCAGTCAAAAGTGTGCACACGCCTTTGTCATTCAAATAATTTCCCTTATTTTTATTACTTCCTAGTAGGGCTGGACGATAATTCAATAACGATATATATTGATCGACAGACGAGTGGGTCAATGGAAAGCAAAACGGTCAATAAAAAGTTTAATAGAAGAAACAGTTTTCCTTCCTTTCGCATCTTAGCCAGTCATGAAGGTCAATACTACAATCATTACACCCTCCCAACCAATCACAATCGCAGACCCAGGAACACTTCTTCACCAAGCTTCAAAGAGTTCAGAGAGCACGTGCTGTTTCTTTAAGACTTACAGTTTTGGAAAAAAATTTGGTTGAGTAGAGGGTTGTGTTTGAATTCAGTGTTCTTTATTTAAAAATAGGTCATTAAGCAACAGCATAAAATGGCCAGGACTGCACTTAAAATATATTTTTTTGATAATATTGATGATCGATGATATGATTTCTATCAATATGCTTTTTTTTCCTATATCGTCCAGCCCCACTTTCTAGATTGTAGAAACAGAGCGAAGACATCAAAAGTATGCAGCAAATGCATACAGGATCATGCAGCAAACAAAAAGTTAAATAACTCAAAACATCTTTTATATTTTAGGTACGGTACTTCAAAATAGCCCCCCCTTGTTTTTATCACTACTTTGGTATTCTCTCGATGAGGCAGTCACCTGCAGCTTCTTGGAATAAAAACAAAGGCAGACCATAAGGAGAGGGTGAGTCCAAACCTTTCACTTGTAGTGTATAAATACGTTAGCAGCTGTAACACAACATATAATGGGAAATTGTCAGCATGCATGCTTCATATGTCCCCTTTACCAGAGTTTTTGTGTTTAGCCACAGCTGCAGTTTTTTCCCATGAGCTTCTGGCTTAAGCTCCACACTGCCACACACTCTCAAACATAACGAGCATATGTTTTAGACCCTAATGTGATTGAGGGGTTCTTTAGATTGCTCTCTCGCTCATATTAGTCTGCAAAGCGGTGCGAGGGAGGTTTTACTCTTTAGATCTACTGTATCGTCACTCGAGATGATTTGGTGCTATCCTGAGAGATAAGCCAGACCCAGAGGGTCAGATAAAAGCACCAGATGTTCAACCTAATCGTGTTTATTGTGTTGCAGATGGAAAAATGTGCACCCTCACCCTGGCCTGGTTTCTCTCTCTCTCGCTGCCCTCTGCATTTACCAAATGACAAAACAGTGAGCTGAATCTCTGCAGATTACTTGTGTATGGAAATTGATCCGCATTGTATATATGACTATGAAAGTCTAAGCCACGACATCTGTTGGGAAAATGACTCAACCAGAAACAAAAAAAACAAAAAACAAAAAAAAGGGGCTTAGGTTTATCGTGATCGGTGCCGGTGCCAACAAGGGCAACCCTCCGGCACGACAATAGCGGGTCTCTGATGCACGCGCCGAAGGCACTTAATGCGGCCTTATCAGCAGAACTCCACGTTGGAGAATAAGCAATAATAACGCCGGGGTTCCTTTGTTCGTATGAAACGAGCGTTGGGGAAGCTGCACAGGGGGGGGAGACGCAGCCAGCGGGACCCCCTGATGATGGACGGCAGCCAAAGCCTGTAGAAGCGCCCGTGGCCGGACATCCACTTCCCCGCAGGAACAAGTTAACACTTTCTCACGAACACAGGCAGCAGCGCACATGGCCGTCCCTCTGCGGTAGCCGAGCCACTATTGTTTGTTTAGGCCAGCTGCACTTGAAATGACTGTGATCCAGAGCTGTGGGGAGGATTAAACAGCGAGATTCGGCCGGGGAGACTGCGCCGCTCTCTCTTTCACTCTGTTTTATATGCGAGACGCAAAGCCCAAAGTCTTTTCTCCGCTCTTTCATAAAGGCCCTCGTGGATTCCCAAATCACCTTACATTGCCGCTCCTCTTTGCCCTGTCTCTTCTCATCTCCCTTCATCCTAACGTCACTGTCGGTGCAAATTATCGTCCCGCTCCACCTCGAGGGGGTCAGAGTTGAAGCTGCTGGTGTGTGATGAGAAAGAAGGGTGAATGCCTGCACTTTGCTCCTTCGCATCCAAGGACAGGGAATTAAAACTCCCCCCTAAAGCTTGTTGTTGTCAACCCCTTTACCTGCCACAGCGGAGCAAGGAGGAATATGTGTGTGTGCGAAGTGTGGTCAGCGGTCTGGGTGCGTCTGCAGGCCAGATTAGGCCGTAGATCACTTTTGACAGGACTCTGGCCGTCATTAGAAAGGGCAGCGAGCTGCTTTCCGGGGTCACGGTCCTGTGGTCTGTTTGGGCGGGCGGTGGAAGTGTCCTCCAGCAACGGGTTGGTCTGTGAGTGGAAATGCAGAAAGCTCAGGGGGTTGAAACTTCTGCACGGGTTGTACAAAAAAACCCCTCCAAAAAACAGAGTGAGCTTTTAATAGAGAGCTCTTTGTCTCAAGTTCTGTGCTTCAGATGTCATTTCCTTCAAATACAAAAAGATTAGACAAAAAAACCATACAGCACCTTAAATAATAATTCTTACAACTTGAACTTTATTTTTGGCAGTTTTGTTTTTGTATAAACACAAACTTCATTTTATTTACTGGTATTGTCCAGAGTAAGCAGAAGCGCAAAGATTAAAACCTAAGAGGTGGGATGTGCACTTGTATTCAGCTTCCTTTACTTTGATGCCCCCAAATAAAATTCAGCTTTAAAGCAATATTCCAAATGTCATCCAGTCTCGCAGAGCATTGCTCAATCACCTGAAAACTGGATTATGGCCCAATGACGGCCCCGCCAAGGCATGACCGTCTACCTAAACAGACAGGAAGGCGAAGGCAAGGAGTACATTAATCAGATAAGATGCCAGATTTGAACTTTCTGACCTTCTATACCACTGATCTCTATTATACACTGGAGTGCTAATCGCCGCTGTTTAAACGAGTCGCTTTGAAGCCACCATATTGGTACTCCCTATTTTCCTCCAGTAACTAGGGAATATGTGCGCTACAGCATATATTCTCATGTTCAGGGGGGGGCTTAAGACTTTTAAAATGTCAAATGCAATATACTTTTATGTTATGTACTAAAACTATCAAGTACTGAGAAAGTCATGTGCTGAAATATTTTGCTCTTTATTTATTAAAAAAAAATTATATATAATATATATATAATATATATATAACATTTATAAATATATAAATAACAATATACAAAAATATAGTTCCATATATATATACATATATACCTATACACGTACTTATATATACATATATATAATATGAATAACAGGTAAAATATGTCAGCACCTAATTTCCTAGTAGCTGATAGTGTTAGTACATCCACTGACTGTAGAATTACCTGTGAAACGTTTTCACTCAGCCAGAAAACTGCTTGTTGGTGCAACCAAATCCTATGGGGTTCTGTGAGAGTAGGGAGTAGCAAGATGGCGGCCAGTGACTTCAGTTTTTCGGCAAAATCAGCACTCCAGTGTATTATATAGCTCAGTGTTCTACACGTGGTGGAAAACTTTAACGGCACATTACAATGAACGCTTCGTTCAAACAAAGCAGCGTCTTTTTTTTTCCTCCAGCAATGATGAACTTTGCAAGTGTGGAGCAGCGGCAGGGAAGGGGAGCTCAATGCGGCGGCGTCCTAGAAGAACAAATGTTAGAGGCTTCAAACTGGGGTCACATTTGAGTAGATCAACCTTAAACATGCAGCCAGAGGTACGGTCATTTTACATCAAAGCATATTAATATACTCAAAAGTGCCCAATCAAATCTAGTCATGAATCTGATGCTCGACTTGACAATAGATGTTCACAGTAGGGATGGCTGAGATGAACTGTTGGTATTAAAGTTTATTTCAGTTTTAAATCATGCTTTTGCACAATAAATCTCATTCAACAGTGCAACAGTACTGCTAAAAGCGCCTAATGACTCCGTTTAAACGGAGAATTTTTTGTTGATCGCATTTAACCAACTGAGTTAAAACAGCTTCTACAGTAAAACTAACAATCCCAACAATATCTGTCCTTTTGTTTTGGTTTTAAAACATTTGTCACCTGGAGTTTGGCGCTAAATTAAAAGATGACTAATTCCTGTAATAGGAAACCTGCTGATCTATAGAATTTCGTGCAAACTTGATGAACACAAACAAAGAAAGGTTTAGCAAACCGCAAATATTTAGGCAAGGTGCTGCAAATGAAAACAAAAAAAAAAAACACACAAACACTCACGTCTGTAAAAATGAAATATTTTAATTAGTGATTTGATGATTCAGCTTTGCAATCATAAGAAAACAAACCCACAAAAATGCATACATGAGGAGGCAGAGACAGACTGCGCATCAATTAATAAAAAACAAAACAAAAAACTTTCACGCTTTCTTTAACACATCTTTAAAAGAAGGATGATGCTTTGCTTTATCGTCACAAAGGAAACAATGTTAAGACATGAAATAATATATTTGAGCATACCTTTTCTCTGGAATGATGTCAGTAAAAAGCTTTTTCCTCTCTCTCTCTCACACTCACACTCACACACACAAACACACCGCTCAGACAAACAGTGTTTGATTCAAGCCTGATTATCACTCAAAACTGGAACGCTTAAAAACAAAAATAAACCTCCATACGTGGAGAATGGGTTTTGCCTTTTGCTCTACAAAAACAGATGCAGAGCTACACGTTGGACCGGAGCCCAAACAAACACCAATGCAAGCCCCGCTCTGATTGAGAAGTTATGGGCAAAATGCCCTGAAGCTGCGGCGTTTTCAAGTCTCCATCTGCAAAAAAAAAAGACAATGATGGGGAAGCTGATATGAAAAGGGAGGAGATCTCTCTCTCTCTCTCAGATCTGGTTCTCCGTCCCTATTGCATTACTTTAAAAACTGTGCAAAACGAAGCACACTGGCGACAAATACCTTGTGTGAGCCCTCCGGTTCTCCTCTCCTTCCCATGATGAATCATTCCTCATTAAAAACCGAGCAGATCGCACCATGAGGACAGGATTCGGTAGTGATTAGCTGAGACTTAAGTGTCCGGTTTTTGTTTTTTTTTAAAACGGCTGCATCACGCTTTCAAAAGACAAAGGAAGCAGGACGCCCGGCTCCATTATCTAGTTTGAATTACAACACGGAGTTCTCCCCGGCTCACTGCGACATTCCCCTCGGTTTCCTCTCACAGGTTTTCCCTCGCATTTTCTAAGTTTAACACCATTTTTTGAGTCAACCTACGACACAAAGCGTTTGTTGCTTTAGGTGAAACAAATTCCTACGGACAGGCAACAGACACATGGGAAGGACCGCGCACATTCATTTCACTATAAACACGGGTGGCTCTGTTTTTCCTTACTTTTCATGAGCAGGTTCCTAAGCTGATCTCATAAGGAAAATACAGAGAAACGCCCAAAAGCTTAAACCTGGAGCAAACGGCGGCTTTCAAAAGGTTGTCACTCCCCTTAAACTTTCACATTTTGTCACATTAGACGAACCAACTTTATTGTATTTTGCTGCCATTTTATGTGACAGACCAACTTTAAGTAATCAGTGGGTTGAAAACACTCCTAAATAAAAGTCCAGAGCAAACCAGCTGCTGTCCGTCCATCTCAGCGTGAATACAGCTGCTCTGGGAAGGCCTCAGAGGTTGGAGAGCCTTATTGGGGGATAAAAGTGCGATACTATGTGGGATGAAAAACTAAGGCTTAACGTCACCCAGCAAGCTATCACCAAGTTAATTTATAGCGGAGGAAGCATCTTGCTTTGGGGATGCTGATTTTCAGCAAGTATGACCTCTGGAGGAGCTGCAGATAACTACACCTCAGGTGGGAGAATCTGGTGACAGGACAAGTGTTGGTTTCCCACAAATCTGGCCTTATGATTTTCGTCCTTACTGCAAAATGCCGCGTGGAGGAAAACTATTTTTCTAAAGAAGAATAGACAGAAATGTCCTGATGTGCAGAGATGGTAGAGATGTAATGCAAAAGGACCACAGCAAAAAGCGGTTCCACGGGTCCTGACTCAGAGACAGACAACGTATACGCGTGACTATGACTAAGAAATTTACAAGCATGAATGACTTTCTGCGCTCCTCATAATTACGCACTACTTTGTGTTGCTCTATCCACATAAAATCCCCACAAAATACATCCATGTTTGTAGCTGGAACGTGACAAAATGCGAAAAATGAAAGAGGTGTGAATACTTTTTTTGCATGGCACTGGAGCTACAGCCTCAGGTGTAATCTGGGCTTCATGCCTTAAGTCTACGGTTCACTCAAAATTGGGTTTCTTGCGCAAACCTTGTGTGTGTATGTGTGTGTGTGTGTGTGGGGGGGGGGGGGGAATAACTTAAGATGCGTCTCCAAATATTTTCCTGAAGATATCTCAAGCATCTACTTCCCGCAGAGATTAATAAAACGTGCACCCGGGGCTAAACCGGCTGCCGGCGCCGTGTCAACATGCAGCCCCACCGTCTGTGGAACTGCTCCGGCTTAACCTCATGCAAACATTTATCTGTGCAGGTCAACAAGCCGGGCCCCGCGGGACCGCCGAAGTAGCTTTGAAGACATGGTCGAGCAGCTGGAAAACAGTTTAAAAATATGAGAGCTTTATTTTCACAGTAAGGTGTGGACGTGGACTGAAGGTAACGGCGGTGGTGGGTGGGGGGTGGTAGGGGGTGCTGAGGTCCAAAAGCTGGATTAAAAGTGCAGATTGGTCATATTTGTTTAACGACATAAATAACGCGAAGCTACAGTTGTGGGTTACAAGCGTCACATGGAAAGGAGACAAGAAAGGGGCTTGCATTATTGTGATCTGTCAGCAAAAATAAAACAACAACAAAAAAACAGAAATGGCTAAATAATTGGTCATGAAACGAGTCGTTCACAAACATCCTCTGTCGGTCATTCTCACTTTTTCTTTTTCTTTTTCCTTTTTTTTTTTTTTTTAAACAAAAGGCAAACACCAGTCTGGCTTCCTTGTACACACTATTTACACACCCGCACGCAAAACTCACAAGTAGTCAAAAGAAATTACTGTAGTACAACGCAGACTCAGATAGCTGGCGATAATTACGGTGACTATGATCCAAGTACGTAGAGGCACTGCTACCTCAGCCCGGCCGCCGCCGCCGCCGAACCGCGGGTCACCACGGCAGGCGTTTGCGCTCTTTCGGGGAGACGGGACAGAGGCTTGCATGAGATGGCTGCTTTTACAATGCAGTCAGGACATAAAAAAAAAAAATACGGGAGAAGAAGAAGAGAAGCTAAAATGCCACCCACTACATTAAGAGCTCGCATTGCCATGGTGACCGCTAGTTCTGCAGCTCCAATTTCAAGCATCTTTCTTTATTTTTTTTTTGTCCGAGTTAAGGCTTCCAAAGCACTTGCCGCTCGCGCTGCACGGTTCCTGGCAACAACCTACAGCACTTTCACCCCCCCCCCCCTTCACCGCCCCGCCCTGCTGCTACTGGTTTCTTCACACCTATGTGCGATTGGGTTCTGTAATTGGCTGTCTTTCTTTGCAGGACTGAGGCGCACCAACGAAGAAAGAAAAAAAAAAAGAAAAGAAAGGAGAGAAAAGGCAAAATAATGAACTTGTTAAAGTGACAGGAGCTTTGGGAACCTCTATCAGACACACTGGCGACACCCTTCCCTTAAAGAAGCGAGGCTTCAGTAATGGCTATGGTCCGTTGTTCATCAATCCAATCCTCTTCCATATATATATATATAAAACAACAAAAAAGAAAGAAAAGGAATTTTCTTTAGGCAGCGATGTTGGTCTCAGTGTTATTACAATTCTGCTTTAAAAAAAAAACAAAACAAGAAAAAAAAAAAAGCTTAAAGACCAAAACAAATTTAAAACCCATCTTAAAAAATCTGAATAAGACTGTTTCAGGGCACGCGTACGCTCATGGATGAAATGGGTGCTTTATGCTTTCGCCGCACAACTTTCTGCAGTTCTTTTCCCCCCCTGATCCCTGATAAGAGTCTCTCTGGCGCTGCCGTACTTCTT
This sequence comes from Fundulus heteroclitus, assembly GCF_011125445.2. Lineage (NCBI taxonomy): Eukaryota > Metazoa > Chordata > Actinopteri > Cyprinodontiformes > Fundulidae > Fundulus > Fundulus heteroclitus. The sequence continues at coordinate 19,809,550 of NC_046379.1, forward strand.
CTGTCCTTCATCCCGGCCTTTCCCAGTTCTAACGACCTTCTTGCTCCCCCCCTCCTTTTGCTCAGGTAGTAACGATGATAGCAGGGATAGAGAAACGAGGAGATGTGGCAGGCAGGCGAAAAGGGCAAGCAGGCGCCGATAACAACTGGGCGAACCTCGATAACGAGAGTCGATGCGAGCCACCGGCCTCCGGTCGCCATGGCGACCGACACAGGACCGCGACTCCCAGCCCAGATCTGCGTTTGGTTCGGGTCGTTTGAAGAAGGCGCTGCTTTCCCGCGGACGCACGTCTCTGCGGCGCCTGTGTGTTTTTATGTGTGTGTGTGTGTGCAGGAGTATGACTTTGACAGTACGCGCGTGTCTGCCGTCTGTTCTCGTTCTGCTGCTACCAGCGGTTGATGATCTGGTTCATGTAGTCCTCCGTGGGGAGCCTGGCGCCCGCCTCCTCCGTCCGGCCACCGTCCTCGCCGTCCGCCTGCTCCTCCCTCTCCCCGTCGCCCTCCTCCAGTGTCGATTGTGAGCTAGCCTGAGCGCGCGGGGGCCACAGGCCCACGCTCAGGCCGAGTCCCTGGTGGCCCTGCTGCATGTAGTTCTTGATGCGCTGCTGCCGGCGCTCCTGCTGCCGGGTGTACTGGTAGCGCTGCTGGAACAGGTCCCTGGCGTAGTCGTAGAGCTCCATGTCCAGCTCGTTCAGCTCCTCTATACGCTGCACCTGCACAGGAGGGACAAGGTTTACGTTTATTGCCGGGTCGCACAAAGACATAACCCTAAAAGGCGGAGGAGGAACACAAAAAGGAGTGAAATGCCTGTTTGCTTTAAAGAGATATGTTAAACTAAATGGAACAAGAGATTAAAACAGGGTTTTTAACCTTTGCTTTAGTATCGCTGTGCTCTTACAGCTGCCCTCCTCTTTTGCTTTCATTTAAAATCCACTGTGTAACAAACAAAAAGAGTAATTTCTGCTACAAATCCCAATTTAAAAAGACACCCTTCTCTGCGCCTTGAACAAAAATAAATTAGTCTGGAGCAAAAATATTTGTTTAAGCATAAAGCGTGTCCTCTGCATTGTGCAGGCCAAAATACTTGAGGTTCTCTCGCAGTCTTGTTTTAGGCTGCTGCGTGTTCCTACGCGAGGACGTCCTCTAGCACAAGAGCGGTCTGCAAAACGCATGTTGACCGAAAGCAGAGAACTAACGCTCGATTAGCCAAAGCCTTTACTTCAATGAGTCAAAAAAATAAATAAGTAGGCAACAGCAACAACAACAACAAAACAAGCAAGAAAGGGAGAAATCCCCCACTAAAACAAAGAGATGATGGCTGTGTAAACAACAGCTTCTGAAAATAATTAAAAATTTATTCAAGCTTAGAAAAACATTGGAGCTCCAAACCGACAGAAATGAGCTCAAATAGAAAGCTCCTCTAGCCGACTGTTCGTCTCTGGCCCTTAAAACAAAGAGTTGCGCTCACAGATATAGAGATAAAAGATATAGAGCTCTCTATATCTATGGTTGCATATATGCAGGGCCGTGAACTCATTTCCATTTCAGAGTAAGGCTTTTAGTTCGGGAAACACGGATCGGTCTGTGAAGGGAAATGATACATTCATCCTTGCTTCCTTCTCACGTAGCAGGGACTCGTATGCAAAGATGTAAGAACCGAAGTGAACGTTTTATCTTTTGTTTATTTGTTTTGATGGCCATCAGATTTTCCTTCACCTCAGGTGATTACTGAAGGGGGTGTGGTCCCATGTTATTTAGCGGATACGGGCGGACCGAACAGGTAAGCGTCGTCATAATCACTGTCAGTCTTAGTTTTTCTTTAGCATCGTCGTTCTATGTCATTATTTTGGTTTTGCTTTATTTTTCAGTGTTGATCATAAGTGTATTGGTTTTGATTAGGCAATGTAATACCTTTGGAAAATGAATAATGGATCGAAGTCGCTACAGATGATCTGTTCGTGGCAAACGTTGAGGTCTTTTGACCCCAGCCAAGTTTCAAGTCTTTCAGATGAAAGTCCCAGGCAGCTTCTAAGACTTTGGTCCCAAGTCCACAGGTCCAGAGAAAGTCTCAGTTTATTGAGGGGCAAATCCAAGCCAAGCAATGAGTCTTTAGTCCCAACTCCAAATCCAGCCGTCAGCCTATGAGGGGTATGTCCAAGTCGAGTCTTTAGTCTTTGAGGGGCCAGCCCAAGTCCTGAGTCCTTGAAGGACAAGTCCAATTCCAGACTCAGGTTTTTGGTTCCAAGTCTCAAGGGACAAGTATAAGTCAGGTCTCTAGTCTTAGACTGGCAAGTTCCAAGACTTTGGGTAAACTTCCAACAGTGAGGGTCAACTTCAAGTCAAGTATCAAGTCTTTTGTTTCAAGTTATAGACTTGAGCCTGTGGTGCCAAGCTCAAATGAAGGGCAAGTAAAGTCTGTAATGCAGTGGTGGTTTTAGAACAAAATTTAGCATGGGGGCCAGGGTGGGGCCAGTGTTTTTTTACAGGGGCACAGAACAAAAGATTGACCTAAACAGGTCAACATTTCATCGTTTAATATATTAAGTAAGCCAAAGAGCCAATTGTGGCTCTTGAACTGCAGGTTGCAGACCCCTGGTCTTTTCTCAATACGGCAGGAGCTTATTGTGAAACAGTAAAAAAATTATTATTGTTATTTTTTATATTTATTTTTTAATTATTTTGTTATTTTATTATTGGGTAAAACCATAAAAGTAAAAAATACAACTGATCCAAATGACCAGTCAGTCAGGGTATCTTTGTCAGCATTTATCATCCTAAGAAATTTAATATCATGTCTTTAGTACAGGGGCCAGGAACAGTTCTACAGGGGCACAGGCCCCCGTTGGCCCCTGTCTAGAACCGCCCCTGCTGTAATGTCTGTTCACAGAAGGTCTCAAATCTTTGAGGGAGTCTCAATTCTTTTGACCCAGGTCCCGAGTCTTTTTGCGTAGCTTTAAGTACGGCTGAAGCCTAAGTCTCGATGTTGGGTCCCCATCTCTGCACATATATTTACAGAAAGGCAATCAGAGGCGCGGTGGTGGTTCTCTCTAAAGGATTATTGAAATAATGCTGTGTCAAGGTTCAAAATGTGGAACATTTGAGCTTCAGAAAAACAAAACTGTGGCACACACAAAAAAAAATCAAGTACTTCTGCAGAAAGGAAATAGGAGACAATTTAAGGGCTTTGATTCTCAGAGGAACTTCTCCAAGAGAGAATCCCATGAAATGTGTTGAGTTGAAAGATGATTGTTTCACAAACTGATCGTTAATACAAAAAGTGGTGAAAAACGGACAGCTTTGACAGCAAACACCAAGATTTTAGATAATTCTGGAAATGTGATGAAGCAAATTACCGAACATCTCTTAATGGCGCAGACGTCTGGGGAACGACGCGACTCAAAGAGCATGTACAGGCGGCGTAAAAACAACAGAAACACGATGATGTTAGCTTATGCGACGCAGCTGGCCTCACTGCAACGTGCCGTCAGGCGCGCGCGTGTGAATGAAACACAGAGGGGGGAACGTGTTTAATTACGAGAATCCCTTTGAAACCTCTGATCAGCTGCGAGACGTGATTTGTGAGCAATGCGTGTGAAAACGCAGGGAGGCGACATGTTGCGTCCAGGCTGGGAAATTAAGAGGTTTTGACGCCGATGCAAACCCAGACGGCTTTAAGGCCTCGAAGAGTTCGTCCGTCAGCGAGAGGCAATCAAATCATGGAGAAACAAGGTGCAATCAGAGAAGCCTCGCCTGGACCTTCAAGTCATTATGGGTAGGAGCGCATTTCACCAGAGCATAGCAGCAATATCGGGTTTTATAAAAACCTGCAGCCTAGTTATACCAGTTTTCTGTTTCACACAAAGGTCTCTGAAATTAGATTTCATACAAATGGTGATTTTAAAAAGCAATTTTTAACAAAAAAATAATAATAGTACCACACGCAGACTCCCCACATGCCCTATTCCAAACCTTTACAATGAGACATTTTCTCTCCTTTTCATGCAAACCGCTGGTCCACTTCTTTGAGTCTGGCAGCTGTGCATATTTTATTCTCTCCGAGCAGCACCGGCTTGATGTTTAAATCACCACGCTGCTGTGCTCCGGAGGTAGTTTTTTCCCCTTTTTCTATTTTTTTTTATGCAGAGAAATTGAGCTTAAGAACTCCCACACTGGGCCAATCAAAGTGTGAAGAACTGGTTTGAAGCTGCTGTCTTTTAACCAGTTGCAGTTATTTCAGTCCATTTCACAGCAAGCGTTTACCTTCTGTCGCGCCGTTTGTACTTTTCTGCATTTATCTCCTTTTCAAGATTAAAAATGAATAAATAAATAAATGTTTTCCTGGGAAGATTTACGTCCCTCTGTAAAGACCACCTCAAAGGAAAGCAATATCTGATTTTATCTTAACACAAACACCGTGCTGTTATAATTATGTTTATTAAAACCGGGTAAATAAATTCAACTTGCCTTGGGAACAGAGCGTAGTGGAAAGCGGTTTAGAAAAAGTTGTTATTGCTGATGTGTTGCACTGACCGTGGTGTTGTCCAGGTCCACCCCCGCAGCCCGGGTGCTGTTGTACTGCATGAAAGGCCTGATGAAGCGCAACCTGAAGGTCCGTTCGAAGAGGAACTGCGTTTTCCTCTGGTACTCCGTCAGGCCGAAGAAGGCCATGTCTCGCAGGTTCTTCTTGGCCGACTCGAGCAGCAGCTGGGCCCGCTTCTTCTCCGGCACCGTGGACATGTTGTAGCAGCCGACCAGGCTCAAGTCGGCTAACATACGGACCTGTTGGCACGGGAACAGCGGTACAGGGAGGTTTGTGACTGAAGTTTCGCATTAAAAACATTTATTTAGCTCCATTAATTCTGTTAAATCTGACCAGCTTCCTAGATGCTGCTAAAGAAAGGCATCCCCACAGCATGATGGTCCCACCACTATGCTCCACAAAGGGTTTGTTTTAGCGTTGTATTTTGTATGTAGGCCAAAATGAGCACCTCCTGCTACAGGTTTGCTGTGTTTTCTCCATACAGTAGCTTGTAGCAAACTGGAAAGCAGACCCTCTTATGAATTTTATTCTTGCTCCTCTTCAGACCAGCGTTGAATTTGGAAAGCGAACAGACTTTCCCACCTGAGCTATGGGTCACCGCAGCTCCTCCTCCACTTAACTGTATAACTGTAACAACTGTAACTACAACTACAACTGCAATCATCTGCCTTATTTCTTTTTGTATCTTTCTGTTTTTCTTCTACTTACCTACTCCTTTTTGATCCAGGGTATAACGAGGACACACTGTATATATATATATATATATATATGATGCACCTCGTCCTACTTGACACCTTCTTCCTATGATTACTGATTCTGAGCCGACGTGACATGTGAATTTCTCCAATGTGAGATCAATAAAGCCTATCTTATCTCTTATCTGTTATCTTATCTTTGCACGGCCTGTCGTCTTTAGGCGGATGAAGATCGCAGTTTGAGGCCTTCACTGACCAGCTGCATTCGAAGTTGAAATTACACACGTAATGCGGTTTTACAATAGGTTGGCTGCTGAAGGCTGGTTGCAAGGGATTTAGTTTAGGGGGTCAGACTACAGGGGGACTGAATCCACTTTTCAGATTTCCATTTGTGAAATATTTCAAAAACCACGTATCCCTTCTTTTCCATCGACTATTACGCCCTGCTTTGTCTACCATGAGCTTGATTCTTCGTATTGCAATAGCTTAACCCCACCTTTTATAGGAGGACAGAGACAGCTCTTTATTGTAAAATCAAATGCATTCAGTACATATTACAGTACAAACGGGGGGGAAAAGTTCAGCCGACAACACAATGTACACCCTGGCCTGCAGGTTCAGCCCGATGTGTAGTGTGTATGTCACATATGAGGCTTAATAAAACCCCCCTAGGGTCCAGATGAGATAAGCTGGCCGACACAATGAGGTGGGAAACTGAGACGGCATGTGGGGGGAAAAAAAGGTGTGAATTTGCTGTTTTTTTTTTTTAATAGCCAGAGGACAAACTCCTGACTGAGTCAAGGTGAGTAAGAGTGTGTGTTTTATACACTGTGCACATGTTATCTTTTTTCTTTTAAAAAAAAGAAGAAAAATTAGTAAGCCTTCCAATTTTACCTTCATCAAAATTTCCTTTTTTAGGACTTTTAACACAAGCTGGTCGAAACTGCGTTCCCGTGTCGTCTCTGTCAAGTGAAGCCAGGTGCGGACGCAGGCTAGCAGGTAATAAATCACGCAACAAACCCCGCCTCGTTTTTTTTTTACGGCGCGTCAGCAGCTCGTTGTACACGGCCCGCCCTGCTGCGTACCTGTCTGTTGTTGGCCAGGTTGTACGGACAGTCCATGAACTGCTGCAGGGTGCACCCCGACCAGTCGGAGCCTTCGTAGCACGACGGCAGCTCCTCCGGCGTCGGGGTCCGGCCGTCGCACATGTGGAGGGAGGTTTTCCACGTGGCCCCCCGCTGCACGTGCCTCCACTCGCTGAGGTAGCGGGACACGGGGTCCCTCAGCAGAGTGATGTAGTAGAACTTCCTGTTTGGTGGGGAGGGAAGGCGGGGAAAGCGAAGCGAAAGATTGGGAGAGGGGGAGAAGAGGGAGAGAGAGAGACAGGAAAATAATTAATATTCCTTAAAAAAAAAAGACACTAAGTGATTTATTTATTTCATGAATAATAAAAAGATATTTTTCTACAGTGGAACAGAACCAGGATGAATGGATGGACAGATGGACTGACAAAGAGGGGTGGATGGACGGATGCACAAACCGACGGATGGATGATGGGTGGGTGGACAGACAGATGGATGGACAGAGAATCACATGGACTGACAGACGGACACAATGGAGAAAAGAATGAACCAGATAAATAGATTTTCTAAAAATTCAACCTTTATTTATACACGTTTCTCACTGAGATCCAACATCTCATTTGCGAGAGACGTAAAAAAAAAAAAAAAGGTTACATAAACAGTAACGATGCAAATAATTAAAACAGAAAAGATGAATAGATGGGTGAATTTACAGACAGGCGGAGAAATAGACAGGTGACGGGTGGGCAGCTGGATGGATGGAGGACAGATGTGGAGATATGTATTGAGAATAATAGTCTAATGGACCTGGAACAATCCTAAACCCAATGCCAGGCTTTCCCAGCATCTGATCATACAAACGACTTACTTTGCCAAACGAGACAAGCTTAAACGACTCAAGCAAAAACCGCAGAGGTCACAGAAACTGCTGCCACAAAAAAAAAAACATCACGTGTTATTCCAGCGTTAGCCAGGAGGAGGCACTGTTTGCAAGAGTTCGCGGGATAAAAGTCATTATACACCATCCTGACTCCAAGTAGAGAGGACCGAGGTCCTCATATGTTATTTTTATTAGCAGAAACTGCTTTGTGGTGCAGAAAGAAAAAAAAAAAACGTGTGTCTGGATGACAGGAAGTGGAGGTAAAAACGAGCAGGAAGCAGCGGAGGAGGAGGAGGAGGAGGAGGACAGAGTTGATGGGTAACGCAGTGGCTCGGCTCAGCGTTTGAGGCCACGGCGTGCAGGAACAGAAACTTGCTGGCACAAGCACACCTCCCTCTGCAGCAGCAGCAGCAGCAGCACGTCTCCGCGCTGCGAGCCTCAGCGTCTCCGGCAGCCTTCCTCCTGCTTGGCGCTGCCACCGAATATTACATCTGCCTCCGAGAGATGACTCACCCGGCATCTGAGATTGGGACGGGGCCGCTTGCTTGTGTGGCGTATGTGTGAGAGGTAATGGAGCACGGTGCGTCTGACTGGGAGAGGACACGCCCACTCGAGTGGAGACCTTTCGCTCAGGCTAATCACTGCGGTCCCGTCAGTCAACACATCCTCATTAACCACGCAGGCAGGCAGCTTTCACGTGCGTGGTTGTGTTTGAATACGTGCCGAGATCGCCGGCACAGATTTGACCCTCCGTCCCAGCATGCGAGGCCGAGACTGATGTTTGCAGAGGGAAGCTCACAGGAACCCACTGAAGTCATGACCCAAACACTCTCATGCTTTCCTCGCTACAGACGCCTTGTCAAACTGTTTATATCGCTCTAAGTTCCCCGTGTTTTTGTTTATATTACAACCCCCCCCCCAAACCCAAACCTGTTTCAGATGGAATGGACTGAAAAGTGATTTTCAGCCTTCATAAGTGAATTTTGCAACAGCAGCTGTGAGCATTTTGGATATGTTGGACATCCGGTAACTGGAACCGTGTCCGTTTTTGTTGGGAAAAGAGCTCAAGTCCAGCTGGATGTATCCGAAATCATCTGCTTATCAATCATCAAGCCCTGCCAAGTGTTGCATTAAGTTTTGGACTTTGACCGGGCCGTTCTCACACATAAATGTGCTTTGACCTAAAAGATTACAATTTCGGTGTATGTTTAGTGTTGTTGTGTTGCTGGAAGGGGGACTTCTGCTGAGATTCTTTGAACTATGGGTGACTTCTTGCCATTCTGACATAAACAGCAGATTACTGGTGTCATATCAACAGATTCTCTCTCCTGAGGAGATCCTATGGCTCTGTGCAGCTCCTCCAGAGTTACCTTTGGCTCTCTGGGTAATCTTTATGAGAGTTTGGGTTATTGTTTTAAACCTAAACCTGCTTTAAACTTCTCTAAAACTTCATCCCTGCCCTGTCTGCTGTGTATCTTGGTTCTTCTGAGGGTGTTTACTCACTATTAATATTTTCTAATAAATCTCCACCAGCACAGATATATATTTATGCTTGGACAAAATTACACTCATTACTCTAATTAGTAATTAAGAGACTTCTTCAAGCACTGGGTTTTATATATGAATATTAGAGTAAAAAGGGCTGAAATGCATGTCCCACCATGCTTCGTTTACCTTCTAGTTGATGTGCAAATGTTGGTCTGTATCACAAAATCCCAATAAAACGCTGACATTTGTGGTCGTAAATGTGATGAATCGTGAACGAGTTCAAGGGGGTACGAATGCTTGTATGTTTTTGCTGAGGGACAAGATGTAGGCGCTTCAAAAATACCGAAATAACAAGATAAACCTAGTTCAGAAGACAATAATAAAATGATGTCTAGCAACAAGTCAGGAGATCCTGGTCAGATTTCCCATTTCCTGAATAACCCCCCCAACCAGAGCTGGCGTCAGAGCGCGCTTGATCCCTGCAAATGGAACAAATGAAGTGGCGGCGGGGGGATGACGGACAATAAAACCACCAAAGCTTCAATCCGGCGGCAGCTGGGAGATCCCGGACAACCAACCCAGACAGACCCTCAGTCACCGACCGTGGAGACTAGTTTCCAAACTCCAAATCCCATCACCCTTAAACCTAAAATCTCATCCACCCCCTTCCATTCCATGTCTAATAAAATAAAAAAAACAACAACAACAAAAAAAAAAAACCCACCACAGCCAAGCTGGAGCCTGCAGGAGAGCGGGGGTACATTATGGAGATTCCTATGATGACATTATCAGCATTCTTAACACTCCCCAGAGTGCCGTGTGTGTTTGTGTGCCAGTTCATGAGTCTGCTGTGGGTTTCGGAGCAAGAATACGCTTATTAAATCAGTGATGACATTTCCCCCCCTCTTGGCTCCCATTCCACCAAAAAAAGAAAGAAAAAAAGAAAAAGGAAACAAAAAAAATAAATAAAATAAGAAAATCACGGTGCAGTTTGGGGTCTCGCTACACAGACTGGAAGAAAGAGGGGGAAAGAGAAAGAGAGAACGACGAGGGAAAGGGTGAAAAAACAGAGAGGAAGACAGGAGAAAGAAAAAGAAAGAAGGAGGCGGCAGAAGAGAATTTCAATTAGTTTTTTTTCTAATACTGTGAAAGCAGTGAGGGCCCCGAGCCCAAGTGATTTATCAAAGTTATGGCTCTCACTATAATGAAGGCGCAGGCATATTACCACACAAAATAAATAAATAACATGCACGCAAACACACACACACACACACACACACACACACACACACACACACCAAAGCAAGCCGCCCCGTCGTGCCTGCTGGGTCAGGCAGACTGGATAGCCGGTGTCGAGGAGGCTCTCTCTCGCCTGGGAAAGATCTAAATGTCTGGCCTTGGACTTAGATCCCTTCGTAATGAGGTTTTAACCCACAAACAGGCACTCGCTCACCAGGAAGGTCTGCTCCCAATCTCTCTCACACACACACACTCACACACACACACACTCACAGCCTGCCTGCCTGCCTGCATAAAAGGCGGCGGAGCATTTTACCACAGCGACAGGTGATCCTGCTCGTCAATTTAACCTCAAAGCCAAACACGAAGCACTCACTCAACTCTCACTGTACACATTTAAGAACATCATCGTCTGGCTGCGCGCAGGAATTTGCAGTCAGGGCACAGACCCCCCCCCCCCCTCCCCTGCGTATCGCCCTCTCCCAGACTATACGTGCCGCACATTTTTCATCAAGCCTCCCCAGAATAAGAAATAAACACTTGGAGAAAACACGGCAGCAGAAAGATCTCACCCATCAAATATCAAAACGAGCGCACTCATTGGCTTATTGATTCATCCAATCAGACTAATTGTGTGTGGCGCTGGAAGGAAGCAAAATCAAATCCCCCGGTTAGGTGTGATGAGGCTATTGTCTGGAGCGCCGCCAAGCTCCAGACGAACAGACAACTGTTTTGTCTTTTTGTTTCACTTTTCTGCCTTTTCCTTTTTCCTCGTTGACGCGTGTTAACGGGTTCGGCGCCGCCACTGTACGCGTGCCATGAAAACCAGCTAGCTGGCTGGCTGGCAAGAGCACAAAAAGCACAGCGAGAAGGGAAATACACCACTCTCTCTTTCCTCAATTCCTTCATCTGACGCTTTCTTGCACTCCTTTCTCTCATCTTTTCTGATGCTGTGCTTCTATTTGCTGCAAAAAAAAAAGTGATGATAAGTTGCTTCTATGCTTTGCTTTTCACATCATCAAGATTAATAAATAGCGAGAAAAACCCAGGAAGTGGAAAATTGCTGCAGAAGCTTTGAAGGTGACTGCCTCTTGATGCCATTTAAAGACCATAATACCACTTTAATTACTGGGCCCAACACACACACATCGGCTTTAGTGTTCAACGGTCATCACTGGTTGAGTTCCTACCTGTGTAATAATCCAGCCTCTGAAACACGGGGACTTTTAATTTGAGGAGTAACACATATAAACTTTGGTTGGCAATTTGGAATCAGAACATACTCTTCTAATACTGAAACTATGAAAAGTAAAAAGGTTTTTATTTTGTTAAGTCTTCGTGAGCTTTATTTCGAATGTCCAACATAATCCACTTTTTGTCCCCACCGTTGTCTGCAACGTGTTTTTTTTTGTTGTTGTTGCAATAATCCAACCAATTACATATTTATCCATTAATGTTGGTAAATCCCTCTGCAAGCTTTATTTTGAAAGCTCAGCAACCAGGTGCTTGTCAAGACTTGATGCAATCTACTGGGTTTCCTTATATAAGAAATTCTTATGACCAATCTGTATAATCTGATCCAATCTGTATAATCTGATTAAATTTGACTTTGGAAAGTACCTTGAGACGACATGTATCATGAATTGGTGCTATATAAATACAATTTAATTGAATCAGCGTTTTAGTTCCCTTTGTCGTTTGGAATCTATATTTGCAATTAACCAAACCATTGACAAACTGAGGTTTAAAGAGTAACTAAACTTTTTTTTGTTCAAAGGAAAAGAATTTGGATTGTTAATTCAATGGTTTATTAATTTTAATTTCAAAGGAGTGAGACTCTTAATTTGTGAGTTTGATTTGTCTCAGATAATGGAGAGCGTTCTGGAAACGAGTGGCAAGTTGGAAAACCGGTGGTTATCGTGCAACAGAAGTCAAAAAGGCTTTTCTCTCCTTTTTATACGTTTAAACACAAGAAAACAAGTTCTCAATGGATATTTTTGTGATCCACTATCAGAGGTGTTAAATTGTTTATACCTGCAACTTTCATTACGTTTTATATGTGCAGCGGTCTTATTTGATACTAAATTTGTGTGTTCTCTCGTTCCAAGATGGAGTTCCAACATCAGAGGATGCTGTAGTTGTATTTCTGGCTGGAAACTGGAAAATCTTAATTAGGGCGTGGCAATATATCGAGATTTTAAAAATACTGAGATAAAAAAAAAAAAAAGAGAGATAGAAGTTGAGACTATATGGTTCATTTTGAGATGGTCTATGTTGCGTTATATACTTTTATGTATTCCAGTGGGTTATTTTTCTGCCGTTTCTCATATTTATCTACAATGTCCCTGTGACATATTTGAGATAAACCTATGATTCGCTGTTTTATAATTACTTTATGAAAAGAAAAACATATTGAGATAAATATCCTATAGCAGCATTCAGCCTAAAAGTATCGAGATAATAATATCGCCCAGCCCTGATCTTACTTCAAAAAATCAAAAACCTAAAATGCTCTTTTAAATATTTTCACACAAGAAACAAAGACCCTAAAAAATGCATGCAGTTCAAAAACAATAGGTGGTATGTGAAAAGTCTCCAAACTGGAGCACTGACAAGTTCTCTTTTACAATTATATTTATTTTTTATATTTCTACAGTGTTTTTTGTAGAGGATATAACCAGTTAAAAACTAAATTTACAAGACTCAATATGCCTCACCACGCTATGGAGGGATTTGACAGAAAACCGTAACTCCAATAATAACCAAAACCGTCTAAAACTAAACATCTTTTCCTTCAAAATGACACAAAAACGATGTTTAACTAAGCTTTCCCATGCAATGAATCACTCTCCATCCGTTGCACTAAGCAGATACCAGCTATAAAGACTATAAACATAAATATCAGAAGCCATAAAACAAAACATTGCCACGACCAGCCTTTTAATGCAGATGCAGCTCATATTTTACAGAGCCCGTGTTTATGTGAGGTGTCGGAGCGTTATCAAGAGGAAACACAAGGCACCTGGTGCCGTTGTGGTCCCAGAGTGCCCGGAGAGAAGGCGCCCGTTTCCTGTGGGCCACAAATCACCGCTTTTACCCACGTCTCCTTAACCTCACTTCCCTCCTGTTTAAATCCTTCACCTTCTCTTCTAAGACTTCCTTCAGCCCGTCTGACCCTCGCCTCAACCTCATCAGTTGCAGCTTACTTATTTCACTGCAAAAAAGGGAACTAAAAGTAAGTAAAAAATTTTTACAATTTGTATATTTTTCCTTGATTTGAGCAGCTTAATAAGATTATTTGTCAATGGAATGAGAATTTCTAACCCTAAAATAAGATAATTAGCTAAACTGCACTTGAAATAAGATGATAGAGATTAATTGTTTTTATTTTAAGTACAAAAATCTTATTCCATTGGCAAATGGTCTGATTTACCAGCTCAAATCAAAGAAAAATACACTTATTTCAAGAGGATTTTACCTACTTTTAGTTCCCTTTTTGCAGTGGAGCAATAATAAGTTTGGAGCAATAACTTGCAGGGTGCAATAAATATTTAAATTGAGTCCAAAAAATGAATTTTGGTTTTGATTTTAACATGAAGCAGTTCCTATTTTTAAACTAAGGCTTCATTTATGTGAAGCAACAAGGGAACCAAAGGAAGCACAGCCGCTGGTTAGGAGCTGCAATACACAAGAGACGCGAAAATCTATGTTTCCTAAGGCAACTCGGAGGGGAGAAAAAAAAATAAATTAGAGACCTTAAATAAAAGGTTAAGGCTTGTACACATTCTCATGTAAGCACACAGACACACACAAAGAGAGAGACGCCAACTGCACCCCGCCGTGCGGAGCGACTATGATTTATTAATAGTCCACGGATGTTTGTTGAAACCAGATCTGCTCGACAAAATAGATTTTTTTTTTACTTTCCCGCCTCTAAAAATGGAACCTGGACTCAATCAGCTAAGAAACACGAAATGAAAGAAACAACACAGTGGAAGATACAGGTTTGTCACCTGAATAGGAAAAGTTTAAACCTGACATTTGCAGAGAGAGAGAGAGAGGAGCAACGGTGCGAGCGCTGAGGCGCGAGTGGATGGAAGCTAATAAACAGAAAAATCCTTTATTTAGTATCGGATTTCTCCAGAAACATACTGATTACAGGTCAGGACGCCATCTGCCTTTAAAAGTGGAGAATACATTGAAATTTTTTTTTGCATGAGAATAATGCCACAATTATGGTGTTCAGTGTCACTGTGGAAAAAGTGGTAAAACATCTTGACTGGGAAATTTTACAGGCTAAATTAGAATCAAGTCTCCTTTATTGGGTTTTAAGAAAATCTCTGCTAGGCCCGACTTGTCCCCCCCCCCCTCTCCCCCGTATTCTGAGACACAGATGGATCCAAACAATGCGTGGCTCTGAGTGCAAATTATGTCAACCATCAGCGTGTTGAGAGAAGGGGGAAACAAGTCAGGACATGAAGCTCAGTAGACGGCAGCAAAAATCCTTCCTCTGCTCTCTATTAGCCATCAACACACGCCGACTATTCTATTCATATTCTATCATATTGATAGAATAAAAAACATAAACTGCCAGGTTGGATACAACAGCCACACCGTCAGGGTTGGTGACAGGCTTCTGCCTACAAACACTTGGACCGTCCAATTTATATCTCGCCGTCTCTGAGAAAAAGACCCCTCCAAACCGATCCCTCGCCCTCCGACCTCCTTCCTGTTCTTAATTTCCTTTCTTCTGAACACGATCCATCATTTCACGCTGTGCATCCTGGGTACCTCTGCCTCGTAATGATCTACTGAGATGGGTAGAAATAGGCCGCCCGGATCAGAAAAGCTCTGCAGCCGTGTTCTCCAACTATGCTGACTCAGTCTACTTCTCTTTTTGTTATTGGATCAATAACAGCCTCGGGGCACAGGCTGGCAGCCTTCATAATGTGGACTTTAAACGTTGAAGACATACTAGAGTGGATAGGGGGGAGAAAAAAGACAAACAAGGAGTTAGAGGGACTTAGAAGTAAGAGAAGTCGATGATCAAGTGAGAAGATCCAAATGGGCCTGACAGCAGTGATGTTCTGAGACATTTTTCATGTTTTAGCTGAAAGCAACGAGGTTTTCAAGTTAAGAAATCTAAATAGGTTTTATTCAGAGAATTTGTTCATTAAAACAAGTATCGATGTATACCAATGTCAGGATGTTTGCGCTAGAACATAATTTTATGCAGTAACGTGAGCAGAAAGTTTTGTGGTTGTCAATAATCTGGCAAACTAGTTGAGATTATAAAGTGCAACATTTTGAGAACCTAAAATCAAACCTACTGTTTTGGCAACTTCATCTAAGCTCAAAGGTGCAAGACAACTAGATGCGTATATTATCTAGCCAGAGATTCGAATTTGCCAGTTTTTCCTTGATCTGCTCTTATCTGTAATCTGCACAACAAACAATCACTTTTTAAAGGTAGGGTATTTTCTCAGTGAAAAACTATTTAAATTAATGTTGTTTTTTTAAATTATATATATTTTTAAATGATTAAAATTAAATTTTGATCATTTTTTAAATGATTAAAATTAACTTTACAGCATTTGAAGAATTTCAAGATTTGAAGATCTGGAGAGCTCTGTATAAAATATGAAAAATTACATAATAAACAATATTGAAGAAAACATATTGGCTTTATCTTCTCAAATGATTAGTATGCATTTAAAAAAAAACATTTCGTGGTTTGAACAAAATAAATCAAAATGTGTTCTTTTAGCTGCTGCGAAACTGTGACTTTTATTGGGTTAAACATTTTCAGCATTAAAGGTTGTGTTCACGGGCTCCAAAATGACCCCCCTTCCCCTTTAAACACTGAAGTAATTAATTTCAACCTAAGACTGAGAATGTCAAGAACCCCTGCAGGCGCTAACAAAGTCTTCAGGGGTGCACCTTCTATGCAGTGGAAGGTATTCCCACCCAAAAAAAAAAAAAAAGAAGAAAAAGAAAAACAAAGTTGGCAATGGATGTAGGAGTTGCCAAGCGACCATAACTAAAGGAGCGTGTGAAAACTTATCTTATGCCATGAGTGCAAGTTAACACATGGTTCACTGCATTTTAGCGCTTAAAAAAAAAAAAAAGCCTCATCTGTGTGATTACAAGTAGTGGCAGAGCAAGACACGAGGGAAAATGCACGGCGGATGGAAATGTGGCCGACGGCGAACAGAGTTTGTTGTGGGGTACAGTTTGGGATCGTGCAAAAACAAAGTGAGGCCAGGCGAGAGTGAGAAAGGGGGGAGGGAATCCCCCCGAGTGCAAAGCTATGTACAGCAGGAATGCCTGGCCGCCTGTTCTCTCATGTAACTAGACTGGCAAGGGCCCAGGCAGCTGTCTAACAGTGACTGAGAGCTCGGCAGGGAATGCGATGGATGTGCTGGGAAGAGGATTTCACAAGTAATCACCCATCATAATTTATAACCGTTTTTACAGTTTTAAGTCGAGCGTCCCGGAAAAGGGCTGGGAAAAAAAAATAAAAATGCCGGCGTGACGATAGATCAACGGGCTATATCCATTTCTCAGTTGTAAGGAAGTTTCTCATAACGCTTAGAACGGCGGTGCTGACAAATATTCTGTTAAGTAACCTGAAAAATAAGAAACGTTTAAGGGAAATGCGCTAAACTTATCTTACCCACTCAAAGTTTAATTCACATTAAGCTAGAAACGGTTGGAAAAATAAAGGAGAAAAATAAGATTTGACCTTAAATATACTTATTGTTAACTACACTAACTTTTTACAATGTTAATTTTACTTTTTTTCCCTTATAAGGAACATAAAGTGTTGTCAAAGCAGGCATCGCTATTGTTATTGTAGATCCTCAGACACCAGCGGTTTTCCAGAACTTTCTCATTACCCCAAGCAGCTGCTCATGGGAATGCAAATGTACACGCCAGTGGGAGAGGACAGTGTTGTGGACTATAGCCAGCCAACTCTGCAATGCAAAGACTAATAATAAAATCCATGTGATGAAATTGGACATGACCCAAATTCAATTTCAATCACTCAAGTATTGGAGATTGGCTATAAAGACGAAAAACAGGGCTGGAAGGCCGACCTTAAAGCGAAGCGTGTGCAATGTTAACTTGTCGGGCTGTTCTCCATTAGCCTTGTGTTTCATCAAAACTAGATCATCTTGGTGTTCATTTATTATCTAATTTTGAGGAACTCATAAAGATGGCACCCAGTAACAAATAAAAGCTGTACCCTCTGCCTTTAAAGCGGGGGAAAAAAAAAAATGACTTGGGCAAAAGCCGCTCCACACGCAGGCTGAATCAAACTGAAGTGAGATATTTTGAAACGGTACAAACACGAGTGAAGCCATATTACACGGTTCCGACCAGATGTGGAAGAGAAAACAGCTGAACCAACGCTGCCGCCGAGGGGCCGTTGAGCAAAGCAATATGAGCGCTGCCTTCAGTTTGTCTTGGAAGAGGTCGGCCGGACCCGCGAATGGCTTCACACCTTAGTCGAAAGGGTTCTAGTTGTTGTTTTAGTGCCAACTGCTACAAGCTATGCAAGTCCAAATTCTTCATTTTATGTGAGGTTGTACACGTCACCATGTGTGCTGCTGGTTTAGTGGAGTACGAACTGCCAGAAGAGTTGATAAATATCTAATCTCAGCATCTTTCACTAAAGCTTACAGATTGGGCTGGGCAAGTTACCGCGTTAATTTCGCGTTAACTCATTAGACTATTAACGGCGATATTTACTTTAACGCGCATTAACGCATGTTGCTCACATGCTTTTATTTTGTGAAGGTCCGTTGCTGCGGTGTAGGGGTTTGAATCAGAACAGTAGGTGGCGATAATGCGCCAATAACCTCGCTGTCAGCCCAGCCTCGGATTCAAAGAGGAAGAAAGGTGCTGGCCGGAAAAAAAACTAAGCCGACATGGGGAAGGCGGTGTTTCCCGCAGTAATTTGCTTAGGCGAGGCGGTGAGTTGGCGAACGGAACAAGTTTTGTGCGGAGCGGGTTCTGCTTAGACGCCGTCGGTGAAGTCGCTTCTTGTTTCGAAGTATCCATGTGTTTTTGTCTGTTTTTCCCTGCCATTCACTATATGCACGCGAGAAAGCAACAACAAAAAACCGCGTGTTAACGTCAAATAAATGCAAGCAACGCAAGCATATCGAGTTAGCAAGCATTTCAGTTTAAAGTTCTTCCAGCAACAAATATGACAGAAACAAGTTAGTTGTAACCACTGCCAAGTTAAACTTTGGTATTGAACATAAAATGGTAATGCTGCTCCCTGCGGTTACCTCAGAAATTGCCTGTTTTTGGTAGATTTTTTCCCCATAAAGAGAATTCCCTGTCAGTGGCAATAAGCTTTAATTTATTATTATTGCTATTTTTTGTTTTACATGTTTAAGTTGAGCTTTACGCTAAATATGTGTTACTGATAAGGGGTACAAATGTTACAACACTTTTGTTCATATGGCAGCAGAACATTAAAATAAAAGTGCTCTTTACACTACTTTTGAATTCATTCTTGGAGTTTGTAAATACAATGCGATTAATCATGATTAATCAGGCAAATTATGCGATTAATCGCGATTAAATATTTTAATCGTTGCCCAGCCCTACTTACAGAGTATGCATGCAGCCATTTTGGATTCCACACTCTGGACTGTTGAGGAGATTTGGTTTGACCTGTTTTTTTTTTTTGGGCCTGTGGTATTTATCCTGTTCTCTGCTGAACCGAAAGGTCTTGAGATCTTAGTTATCATCAGTTCCCATCGAATCAAATCGAAGCGAGAGTTTCTCACTCCAGGCCTCGGAAGTCACTCCGTCCTGCAAATTTCCGATCAAGTCGAATAAAGTGGGATGAATTACCTCCTCAGAACGTCATGTTCTGCAGAGGGCTTAAAAACCAGTCATTCATTCACCAACACTCCAGGGGCTGCATGGATCTCCAACTAGGGCTTTCCAAGAGTATTACATGTATTTGTCAGGAAGGACTGCAGGGACACACCGTCACAGCTACGCAATCCGTTCATGGTCTCACTCCTTACGTCCCCAAAAATCCCAGCAATTTAACAGTAGCGTGAACATGTTGAGAGCCTCATTTTTTAAAAATTTTTTTTTGCTATGGCATGCAAATAAAAGTCGATGGCGCTGTACATAAAAATGAACTCCTCAAAGCCTTTTCTCACAACCGCGAGAGCGAACCCGGAAAGGAAAGAGCCAGAAGCAAGAAGCGGCGGCCTGTTCAAGTCAACACAAATCCACCTGATATCCCAGAAATCCCCTCCGCCCGGCATCATGTTCATCTGAGGTCAAAGCAATCCTTTAGCAAAAAAAAAAAAAGAAGGCGCTGACATGCGAGGATGCTTCGCTCACACCGCCACGCTCAGCCCCTTCCTCTCGCACACACACCTGCGTGTCATGACATAATCCCTTCCGCTAGAGGCCGTGTCAGATTTTCGGGAACGTCCCAATAGCTCGCTTAGCACGAAGAGGAGAAACTCGACGGGGGAAAAAAAGGAACGAGAAATAAGGAAGAGGAGGGGGACATGATGTGGAGTTTGGGGGCAATTAAAAGGCTGGGTAACGAGGCTAACGAGTAGACAGGTGGCCCTATTACAGAAGCAGCCGAGCACGCTCATTAACACGCTGAAGCTCACAGGACCTCCCTTCCCTGTGGCTGGGATTAGTGTGCGTGACCCCCGTAGATCAGTCGTCATGTAAGAGATGGGAGGCAGCGGCGTGGTTCTGTGACTTCGTATTGTGTTTGAGTGCAAGACTTGAAGCCAGAGTGTGAAATTGGACAGATGAGGCGGTTCAAACCTGCCCACCACCACCGCACACACGCACTCACACAGCGACAAGGTTAGCCTCCGCGACGCTGTCCTGCGTCTATATTTTCACGTGTGCTTAAGAGTAACCACTTGTTTGCAGGAATAAACAGGATAATGAGATCTTGCTGAGCCAGTAACTCCAGTGGATAGCATGCGAGAGCCTCTGAGAGAAGAAAAAGGCAGCAGCAGCAGAAGGTTTTTCGCTTTTGAATAAAACACGTTTTCAAGGTAACGTCAAGTGTTTGCTGGGAAAGAGGAAAAGGTAGCTGTAATTATACAGATAAGTTAGTCTGGGGGTTGTTTTTCATTGCAATAAAGATGCACACGTACAGCAGAAGCAAAAAAAAAAAAAATAGGATAATGCACACGAGGCGTTTCCCCCGTCTTGAGGAAGAAAATGAATTTAACTGGGAAAAGGCCCAGAGATAGCGAGGGAAAACAAAAATGTGGTAGAGAGGTGTGTTGGACAGGGGGAAAAAAAATGTGGAAATGGGAGAGCTGAGGGCTAGAAGAGCCCGTTGACGGTTGAGGGGTATGTCTGTATATGAATAGGGCTTGTATGGAGAGTGGTTGTTATCATCTTTAGACAGAGAAGTGGGGGGAAGAAGCCCAGGGCGGTCAGGGAGGCAGCCATGCCAGGAGACGGGCCGGAGGCTGGATTTCTGTTGTCCGTCTCAGGAGTGACAACTTCAACCCCCAGGGAGCTGGATGGCGACAATTGGCTCTTTAGAAATAGAGGCAAAAAAAAAGTGTTTAGGGAGGGGCTTGCATGTGGTTTATGTGTGCCTGTGTGTGTGTGTGTGTGTATATATGAGCTCCTCCAAGCCCAATTAAGTCAGACTGCATGTCGGAGGACCGTGCCAAACATGCCCCACCTGTTTAGAGAGGGCCAAGGGGCTAATGAGCACAGCCTGGAGGGCTGGTGTAGCACGAGCGACACAGACAGAAAAATGGGGGAAAATTCCAGGGCATTAAAGAGTAATAATGACGCCGGCCAGTTTTTTCCTGATTGTCACCCGTTACAATGGGACCATATTGGCGGCCGCAATTTCCTGTTCGATGGCGTCATGAGACCTGGTGACCTGGGCGCTGGTGTGACGTCCCGCTGCTTCTCTAGATGCGTTCCCATGGCGGAGAGTTGCGTAGCGCAGCTCGAAGGGCGGCTATTCGTCAAGCTAATACCAGCTAGCGTTAGCTTATGTTGTTCGAGAGGTTTGTAGCTGCACTGACGCGGGTTCAAGAGCTTTACTGATTTTTCTATGTTGCTCCGTGTCGTACTGACCATTATGCCGATTAAAAATTAGCTTAACGGTCTAATTTCAGCGTAACTTTCACAACTTTCAGCATAACGGTCCATTATAAGGCAAGACAAGTTTATTTATAAAGCACTTTTCAGTAACAAGGCGATTCAAAGTGCTGAAATGTGCTGGCGAGAACCCTGGTTTACACATGTAGGAGCCTCATATTCGCAAAACTCAAAATCCAAGTATACGCGGACTTAAAGGACATATTATTAGGTACAGCTTGCAACTACCCGGTTCAGTCCCTTTTTGGCTTGAGAACTATCTCAATTCTTTGTGGCATAGCTTCAACAAGGTGTCGGAAACATTTTCATTCATATTGATAGATAGCAACTCTAGGCTGCTGCACATTTGTCGGCAGCACGTCTACCTTGCAAATTTCTTGTTTTACCACACATCACAAAGGTGCTCTATTGAATCGAGATCTGGTGACTGTGGAGAACGATACAGGGAACTGATTGTCATGTATTTGAGCTTTGAAACTCTCCTTAACATTACACCATCAATAGCCTGAGCCGTTGATTAAAGGTAAGACAGATCCATGCTTTTAAGGTGTTTATGGCTGAATCTGACCATAAACTGTCGCAGCTAAAATTGAGACCCAACACTACCCGGAAATATTTTTAACAGTCTAATTTAAGCGAACCTATGCAGTTTCCTGTTCTTAGCTAACAGGAGTGCTACTTGGTGAGGTCTTCTACTGCAGTAGCCCATCTGCTTCAAAGTTTGTCGTGCTGTGTGTTTACATACATATGGTGTCCCATACCTTGTGGTGGTTATTTGAGTCACTGTTGCCTCTCTTTTTTCCTCAGTCTGCCCATTCTTCTCTGACATCAACAAAACATTTTTATTAGCCAATCAACTACCAAGGGAAAGTATCCAGTGAGCACTGAATCCTTGACAGATGGGTGCGTTTAAAAATCCCAGTAGATCCAACATTTTTATAAAATGCTCAAGACAAGCCTGTCTGACTTCAACAACTCTTCTATGTTTAAAGTGATGGAAATCCACTTCCGTTTCCATTCTGATGCTCAGTTTAACTTTTAACTACTTGTCCACACCCTGTCTAGATCCCTAGGTGCACTAAATTGCTGCCATCCAATTGGTCGATTTGCCATTTGTGTTACCAGCCAATCAGATCAGTGATCAGATGTACCTAATAAAGTCTCTAGGGTGAATATATGGCACTGATTTACTTAACTTCAATGTGCTTTCTGGTTAGGATATAACATCAGAGAGGGCCTAATCTTCAAAAAGTCTGATTGGTATCAGATAATGATTAATCCTGATCGGACGTCCCAGTTTTTCATTCGTTAGTTTGTGAAATGCTAATATGTATTACCTGAAAAATAAGTATTTATTTGAGCTTTAAAGATACAGACAAGTAGATTTGCTTTGTGTTTTAATATCTTTGCCAAGACAGATGTCTCTGATTTGCAGCCCCGACTTTTGAGGTATGTCACAAGGATCTAAATTTAGCCTTTGTTATCATAAGCGCCACAGAATACAGGGAAGACACAAGTGGCAAGGAAAGTTTACACAAGCACACATAGAGCCTCTAATCAGAGAGACGAAAACAAGCGGCCGGGAAAATGAGAACCAGAGATGGCCGAAGAAGCAGGGCAGCAAGAAGCAGCAAGCATAATGAAATTACAGGAGCCAAATATTGTGCAACAGGAACAACAACAGTTTTCAAGACAGAATGTCTCTGTGTTCGGAGTGTGTACATGAGTGTGTCTCTGTGAGACCCCGTGTGTGGGTACAGGGTGAAAGAAGCCCATTGTCTAGCAGTGTAACACAAGCTCACAGCTTCAGATTTGCCTCGAATGAGCTGCGAGGCTGTGGCATCCTTCCTTCAATCCCCCCTTCTGTCCTCTCAAATCTGTTCAGGGACCCTAAAGCTAATCTCAAAGGAATAGTTTGACATTTAAAGTAATATTTGTTGCTTCTTAGAGACGGGGGCTAAGGTCAATGGCGTATACATCCGGTGAACGAAAAGCTACAGTTAAGTGGACTTAACTGAGCATGAGAAAAGATCAGAAATATGTCCCATTTCTAACTAAATCATTAATTTTTTTTTAAATAAACCCCGCCTGAATTCCTTCATTTGTAAAAACTTTGACTTAGGAGCGTCCGTCGTGATACACAAAACATTTACTTACGGAGTTTCTGAAACAATCTAGAACTTCCCAATGTTACTACTTTTTTTTTTTAAATAAACTCTAAACAAAGCAAATTGGAACAGTTACTTTTACACTTTAAACATTTTTTTTCCCTATGTAGATTTCACAAAAAAAGCAAAAAGTATTTTACGTTTGTAACTACAATTAAACCCAAGCATTACTATGTGAAGAGTAGCAGCACTATTCAACTTGAGGCCGAAGGTCCTCACTGGCCACAAAAATGCGTTATTTTTTAAATTTCACAAACAAAGATTATTATGTGATTTTTGTTTTTTTCATCCTGACAAACAACAAAGTATTTGAATGAAACATATACAGCTAGTCTTATTTTTGTGGAAATGGGTTTAGTAAATTGTGGCATATCCAAAGCAGTGGAAGACTTTTTAAGGTTTTGTTATCTAATATCTGGTTAATATCACTTATAGTTAAGTTACCTAAATGTTAATGGGTAAATACTACTTTGGAGCAATTTTGGAGTAGTAAGGCTCTAACTGTTTGCAACAACAGATTTACAGGAAAAAAGATTGATGTGTTTTTATTAGTGATCCTCTGATCCAGTTTATCTGAATTCAAATATTAGGGTCCATCATACTGGCCAAAAGTATTATTAATATCCATAGAGAGTCTAACAATATTCATGTAACTCCTGCCAAATATTAATTGCATCCAAGCAGTCCACTGGAATGCCACAAAGCAACGTTGTTACAATTGTGATTCAATATATTGTGAGTGTTGTTTTTATGCTTATGCCGTATGCATAACTGGAACTGCGCTGATAAGTGAAATTATCAACAAGTCCTATCAAAACCGAGAGTTAACAGCTAACAGAGCCTCGCACAGCTGCATTAAAACACCGCCAGCAGCACCGAAACAAAAGTTTGTTATCAAGTTAATTGAAGGCAGAGCTAGTTGTGTCAAGTCAGATAATTTTTTAAATGAATGTCAAAGCTATGCCCGGTTTAACAGATATTGCATGAAGGTAAAATAGCTTTCTCTAGCCTAGTTAGCCACATGTCTGAGTCATATAGTCACGCTAAGGCTGGGCGATATGGCTAATAAAATAAAATGTACAATTTTATCCTGTCCTGTAGGAACTCAAGTTGGGACAGAATCATGTCTAAAAATGGCCCCGATTCTCATCTTTAATATTGTATCAGATTGGGAATTAGTAGGAATTCCCCAATGAATCAAATCAGCATCAGGGAATGAAAAAAATACATAAATGAGAGCATCTGTATGTTTACATTTCAGTTTATGCACGACACAATCTGATACCTAAGAATAAGCTTTAATGATATTGAAAGGTCTGTTTCCTTTGTGTTCTAACTCTTGCAAAGACTGTGAATAAAGTTAAATTAAAATTAATAACTGACTGACGGCCTAAACCAATTTAATGCACATTCAGGTGACATTTTATACCTATAAGATTTTGATAGCTTCTTTTATTCCTTACACCTGTGATGATCACACATTTACACTTGCATCCTGGACTCAATCAACTGGCAGCCGCTGACCCCTGAGATTAAGGCCAGCGTGACAGACATGATTTCAGGCTACAAAGACAGCAGAACAAACAAGAGAAACATCTAGCTACCATTTACTGAGCCGCAAATTGTTACCGACTAGTGAAGAGAAGAAAAAAAAAATGACGGCGCTGAGAAAATAAGAAAGGAGGAGGAGCCCGCACCATCTGTTGGCTACATATTGACCGTGTTTGGAGGACCCAAAAAAATGCTGTTAATTCTGCACAAAATCCACATTTTGGAAGGAACACCCGGATGATGACAATCTTTTAGGGGAACTTAGAAAAGGAAAGTGGGGAAAAAAATCCTGTATTTGCATATGGAGTGAGCAAGCTCTTAGCAAAGGGACGCCGACGTTTGGTCAGCTATAAAATTGAATTAGATCCCCGTTAAGCAGGACTACGGCACAGCACCGCTTGGGCAGGTTTTCCTAAACTCTCGGTGTGAAGCTGTTACAAATGACACCGGGAATAATTGAAAAGCTTGCCACGGCCGACTCCAAAACTCCAAACCTGCTTTCTGAGAATGGCATGGGAAAAGTCTGCGGAGGGATAGGAGGGAATGTGAAGAAGAGAAGGGAAGAAGACAAGGGCGGGGGGGATTTTCAAGGGTGCTGAGCTGCTCATTGATATGACAGTTTGATTTTCTGGACTCTGATGTGAAGCGGCTTAAGAGAGCATCCTTCTATTATAAGGCCCTTGACATCTAGCCTCTCCAGCTCTTCGGCTCCCACCCCCCCTTTGCTGTGTGATTAGAGTACATGCATTTTCACCATGTGTGCGTGCGGGTGTGCGTTAGACCCAGGCAGGCGCTCCCCCGAGTTTCCAATCTTGGAAAAACATGTGTGTGTGTTGGGGGGGGGGGGGGGGGGGGGGGGGGGGTGCGAAGTTGGAGCAGCTGTCGGTCTGGCAATGCTTCTAGTCAACCAAGCAGGATGAAAACTCACCAGCATCAACACCCCGACATTTAATACGAGGCAGAGGTTAATCACGAGTATGTGTTCGAGCTTCACTGACTCTTTATGCTGTCACCAACTATGAGACATCCAACCAAAGAATTCATCCTGATGCATTAAGTAGGAAAAAGTACAAACCTGAACACCTGTGCTGCATTTGGAATATTCTTACAATAAATTAATTTCAGATGTGTCAGCTTTTAATTTTTTTTCTTTTTTTTTTTACACAATCTCTGGTTAAATTTGGCAAGCAGTCACTCCGTTTTGCCTTAAAACAACAACAACCCAGCAGTAACATGTAAAAACATAAGGGGAATTTTATGTCCCTCCCCTTTTTTTCTGGCCATGGAAGACAAATAACATGGAAAAATACCAGAGTTTCCCAACCATTTAAAAATAAATGCAGGACAAGGGTCAAAGAAAGCATTACTTCCAAACAGAGCAGCCAAAGCAGATGTAAATACGGTACATACATAGTATGCTCCTTTAACGTTTTCATTTGTCACATTACAACCATAAAATCCCATGTGTTTTACAGACATCTGATTTGATAGAGCAATATAAAATACTGTTTCAATGAAGTTGAAGGATAAAAATCTCAAGAGTGTGACACATTTATATTGAGCATCTTTCACCCCGATACTGGATAAATAAAACCCAGTAAAAACAACTGATAAATAGAGCCTAAGTAGTGAATAAAATGTGTAACCTCTTGTCGGTATAGTTCTGTGAAGGTCTCAGTGGTTTGGTGGAGAACATTGGTGAACAAACAGCCTCAAAAAGACCAAGGGACATAGCAGACATGGCAGGGAGGAAGTTCTGGAGAAGCTCAGAGCTGGGTTAGGTTATAAAACAACATCCCAGGAGCATCAACATCTCTTACAACACTGATCCATTCGTTGTCGGGAGACAGAGAGAGTGCGGCACAACTGCGACCACAAAACTCCCAAGACATGGCTGTACAAAGGGCGAGAAGAGGATTCATTAAAGTGGCATTCAAGAGGGCTGTAATAGCTCTGGAGGATCTGCAGGAAATCGACAGCTCAGGTGGGCGTATTAACGGACACAGTCAATTCCTTTCTTTTAAACACTACAATACCTAAAGAAGAAAAACTGGCTCCACAGCAGACTACCCACTGTTTCCTAACATACTCAAATCTTAAAAATACAGACGTATTTGTAAAAAGAGCACTATTGCCAATCCATAAGTCTGACAAGAAGTAAGCTGTCATTGCAAGTAAGCCAAAAGAAGTCCTGTTTGCAGTTTGCAACAACAAGCCGTGTAGGCGACACAGCTGAGACGAGGAAGAAGGTGATCTGCTCAGATGAGACCAGTGTTGAAAGTCGTGGCCGTTCACACTGAGCCTGGTTCTGGTTCTGCTGGAGGTTTTTCCTTCCTGTTAAAGGGGAGTTTTCCTCTCCACTGTCGCTTCATGCACGCTCAGTATGAGGGATTGCTGCAAAGCCATGGACAATGCAGACGACTGTCCACTGTGGCTCTACGCTCTTTCAGGAGGAGTGAATGCTGCTTCTTAAGACTTGATGCAATCTACTGGGTTTATTTAGAGAGGAAACCTTTTGACCAATCAGTCTGGATGGTTTGATTGAATTTGACTTTGTAAAGCGGCTTGAGATGACATCTGTTTTGAATTGGTGCTATATAAATTAAGTTTTATTGTGTGTGGCCACTGGACTCCAACGGTTCAGTTCTGAGCTTCAAACTGGATATTTGTCAATGAAATGCCTACAGGGGAGGGGGGGGGGTAATGGTAGTATCAGTGTATGTGAATGTGTGGCAACACATCCTACCCTCTGAAATACTAACAATACAAGATTTTGTCTCCTTGGAATAAATCAAAGGCTGTGTGGGTGGAGGGTGATATGTAATTATATTCATGTGCCCAGACACGAGAGACACACAGACGAGCACACAAGCACAACGACTAAGGGAGGGGAGGAATCCGAGAGAATCCCGAACAAATCCTCGGATCAGATGCTGTGGCAGGGGGTGCAACTGGGAGAAGGCTAGGCTGTGTGTCGGGGGGGTCACAGTGAGACTCCATGCGCTGGTTAGGACACCGTTCGCTGGGGATAAATCTACAGGAGACCGTGTGCTACAAGAAGAATATGCAATGCCAGTGAGCCTTTTCCATACGGTGAATCAACAGAGCACTCAGCACACACATGGAAACACGTCTATGCCGAAGAGCCAAGTGCCTTTCTCATTTTCATGCTAAATCCGCAAAGCTTTGTAACGACTCTCTCTGCTCAGTCTGCAAGGACGGGAAGAAAAGAAGAAAAAGAAGAGACGAGGGGAAAACGAGAGATGCGGGGTGGGGGGGGGGGGGGGGGGGGGGGGGGTTAGTGGCAGACGCTCAGAAGACAAACTGGCCAATCTTCTGTGCCTCCTGATTAGCATTCAGAGGAATCTGGAGGAAACGGTTTGCAGTCTGGCCCTTATCACAGCCTGCATGCGCGCCTCCCACACTGGGTCACCGCGCTGAAAGCTCACTGTGGCTTATTTCCGGTCTTCCCACCACCTATCATCCGTAAATCCGCCCACACCGGTTCATCCCGGCGAAGCAAGAAACATCACGGAACGCTGAAAAAAAAGCTCAGCCTAACCCGCGCACCCTGGGAAGCATCATCAATCTGAGAAGAGTCTGCTTAATCTAGCCTCCAGCGTGCTGGCTATCTCCACGGTGGAGCCATTCTACCTTCACAATGCTTTGGAGAGGGAGGCTGTGCTGCTCGGTCCCGTCATTGGTGAAGCGGTGATAGGATGGAGCGGAGAAAAATTGTGTTGGATGAGTCAGACATAGGCCGAATGAGTCAGAGTGGCTTACAAAAGTATTCACACCCCTTTTCTCATTTTTGCATCCACAAACATCAAAGCAGCTTGTTAGAAAAACCAACACAGCGGTGCTGCACAAGTCTGTAGCAGAAGGAAAATGACGCACGGTTTTCATCACTCCTTGGCCAAGCTAAATGTAAAAAGCACGGTGTTCATTGGTACTCAGCTCCACTCGGTTATTACGTTATAAAACCACCTTTCCCTGCAGTTCCAGCTGCAATTCCCTTGGAGTATGTCTACCAACGTTGCACAGGTTACAGAGTTTTTTTTTTCCCCCTTTTGGCACGATAGCTCAATCTCAGTCAGCCTGGATATATAGAAGCATCTCTGAGCTTCAGTTTTCCAGTCTTGACACAGATTCCCAGTTATATTGGCTGTACGCTAGGGTTGAGATTGAAAGTGTTTGACCACTCAAGGCCTCAAGTGTTTTGCAGCATATAACAGATTGTCTTCAAATACTGGCCAGTATTTAGCTCCAGCACATCTTCCCATCATCCCTGAGCAGCTCCTTTATCCCTTCTAAGAGAAATCAACAGCACGATGCAGCCAGCGCCTTGCGTCACTACGGGGAGGGCGTTTAAAGTAATGATCAGGGTGAGTTTTTAGTGTTTTGCATGCAGGCCATACATTCCAACTTGGTTTGATCTGACCAGAGCACCTTCCCCCACCTTTGATCTACTTGGCTAATCGGGCTTCTTATGGATTCCTTTAATCAATGGCTTTCTGCTTGCAACGACGCCATAAAGTCACATTTGTGGATTGCACAACTGACAGATTCTCCCACCTGAGCTGTGGATCTCTGCAGCACCTCCAGAGTTACCATGGATCCCCTGGCTTCTTATGGGGGACAATGCTTTGGCGTCCTGGGTCTGTCGGGTCAGGGGGACGACCATCTTGGTTTAAAGTCATTACAGACTTTTCTTTTCTTTATATGATTGGATTAAACTCTTTTTGGGTTGATGGAAAATGGAGCTGGAAATTATTCTATGAAGTATCAACTCAGGTGATGACAAATATGTGAAAACCATGCACCATTTTCCATCTACTTCCAACTACTTTGTGATGTTCTATCACACTAAATCCAATTAAACACATATGCTGTAGGTTTGCGGTTTGCAACGTGACAAAACATAAAAAAGGCAAAGGGAAATGAACGCTTTTGCAGTGGAAAACTAGGGAAACTATGGATAACTGAGATCCTCCTCTAATCGACTAATTGACCAACTGTGTACTTTGATATGAAGCCCCGCTGAAAAGCTCAACCAGCAGCTGGCAGAAGCTTCAAACCTGCAAACATAAATCTTAGTAAAAAGTAAATAAAACCATCTGCAAAGGTTGAAGGTAACCATGCACCCCAGCTGAGGGTTCAATTCCCTTTAACTTCCACCCCCTTGATGGTCCCAAAGGCGAAGCTGCTCCTTTGGAATGTGAGTTTGTGTGCTTGTGTGCTTGTGTGTGTGTGTGTGTGTGTGTGTGTTGAAGGGAAATAGGTAAGCAGGGAAGGAATGATGATCCTGTGATTTCCCCTGGGGCAACATCTGCCCTCGCTGAAGAGGCCGCCTCTAAAAAGCCCCATCCGACATTCTTGGAAAATTCCACGGACATTAATCACCCGTTCCAAGACCCCTCCCCGAAACCCCCACACGACCCTGCCGCCTGCACCTCTCCCTCCCCGCCTTTAGAGTCTGATCCAGAAACGTCCAGAATGACTGCCGTGAGACGGGCCAGAGCCAGAGCGCCATCCCCTCCCCGCCCTCCCAGCAGCACCGGGGTCATTGTTCATTCCTCAACCGTCGCTCACTTCATCTCTTCTCTCTTCCTCTGCAGGGATTTGCAACTCTCTAATAGAGGCATCCACCATGTCCCACTAACTGCTGAAACAGCTGGAGCTCGGATGCGCGCAGAGCGCTGAACATTGCGTGTGTGGCCGGGTGTATGTTCGGGCGCGCACGGGGGCGAACAGCTGTGCCGAGAGGTGCGGTGCGAAATTGTGTTGCAAGCATCGGGGGCCAGGAATATCCGTCACACTCTTGACAGGCCGATGCATCCGACCGCTTGCAAACACATGCAGGAACAGCTGAGGATTGGAGGGCTCGGACGGCGCGCCGCTAACCCGACACAGCAGCAGCTCTGGACTTGTTTTCTAATCACAGACCTTCTTAATTGATCCTGACTTCCTTGGTGTCTGACAATCCGCTCCTTGACAACCAGCCCATATAAGTGACAAACGGTGCCCTGTACAATCGTCGTTCCTGGGTAACCGCTGTGTTTATCGGGGGCATTCCGCTGCGCTTTCTGCCCCGCTTTCCACTTCACGTTTGATAAGGTGACGGTGGGAACCAGGGCCCATATTTAGCCGCAACCGTCCAGCTCTGATTTAGCACCGCGGGTAATTGTGCAGCATCAGAACGACGCGTTGAGTTGGGGCCGGTGGGTTTGCAGCGAAGGAGGGGGTAGGCCAAATTATGCTGAATAGCACTGCAGTGATATCCCTTTTTGCTGTTGAAACAATGCATCAGCGCCAACTACTTTTCACTGAGACACCGGCATCAAAGCAAGAATAATGGATCCTTGCAGAAACCCCGGCTCGATCGCGAGGGAAAACAAAGCTCGCATTGTAATCTCCAGGCCTCTCCTGTCTCTTGCGCATTTATCCCCGCTTTAATCCTTTTCACATTTCTCCGATTCCACTGCTGGCCCATTAGATGAAGAGAATTACAACTCCGCAGTACATTTCCATCCCATTCTCCTCCCCATGTTCAATCAACACTTGGCAGCAGAGGAAAGAAAACACCAGGGAGGAAACAGGGGAGTTGAAGTCGGACACATCTGCGCAACATCAAGCTGTTCACGCGAGACAAGTCATATCAAATATCAAACGACTTATAATCACCGAATGCAGCGTTATCTTAGAGCTTGATTAAATGACATTTGGCAAAAGGAGACATCAGGTTTCCAGATCTAACATTTTAGATGGAGGAAACAGCTGCTGCAAAAGCAAGGTCCCAGAGAAGTGCATTTCTGCCGCGCTTGATCATTTGATCTGGTTTGGTTTCCATTGATGTGCAAGAGTTTTTCTCTAAAGTAAAATGTCATTTATACCTAGCCCGCAAGGATGAACAAACATCTTCAATAATAACCAAACAGACTTAGTTAACAAAGCTCCAGTTTCCCATCTCAGGGTTTCGTAACACGTCGTCATGCAGACCAATTCCAATTTCTCATATACAATCATCTGCGTAAGTTTCTTTTCCCTTCTTCTCCTTCTTCTTGTAAGTGGTCGTTTTATAAGGAGCAAAGGTGAGATGGTACCAAGTGTGTGAGTGGAAAACGACACACTATGCCTTTAAAACGCAAACAAAGACAACATGATTTGGAGATAACATTTTAGGCAGGCTTTAGCATCTCATATTTTCAGTGAGCATTATTAGCATCGCTAGTTTTAAACAGCGGTCCTTGATCCTCACCGGCAGCGGCGTACCTTGAATGAACGGCGCCTTAGCGAGTCCCTTTTATCGCCGCGACCTAACCAATTAAACTGCATACGGGAAATTATCAGAGACTCCACAGCTCGGTCAGGACCAGTCAAAGTGAAAATCATCAGATTCTGGTCACTAATGAAGTTCTCAGTGCAGCCCTGCTTTTAAAAAGATGGGTTTCACACGTGATGAGAGTAAAAATAGGAATTCGACTCATGGTGCGAACAGTTAACAGAAAGACTAACATACATTATGTACTTTGGCGTAGTATAGATAAGCTAGAGGATGTTAGGTCTTAAAAAAAGCTTTGAAGATAAAGATATGGGATTCCCCAATGATCAATAAGAAAGCTTGTCATGGTCTTCATACCAGATAAATGCCCAGGTTTATCTCCGAGTGATAAATTGATTTTCCCAAAACTGTTATAGACCAAAACGAGTCTGTTGGGGGGAGGGAAGGGACAAGCTTGAAAAATAGATGAATGATTTTAATGTAAAGCTTCTTCAGGACTCTTGGCGGGCTTTAGTGATGACAGTTAAGAGATTTTAGGACGTTTTCCTAAAATTGACCAATTTCCGTTGTATGCAGAGTTCAGGGCACTGTTTTAACTGGCTCAGGAGGAAAAAAGGAGGCCAAAGGGGGAGAGTCTAGATGAAAGCAAGACAAATCAAAAATTTTATAAGGCTGACACAAAGAGGCTGTAACAGATAAGAGCGTCCCAGTTTGTATCAGAGCGTTTGAAATCCATTTTCCCCACTTCAGCTATTCTATGTCTAAATATCAGGACAAAGGGACGCCCAGGGATGAAAATGCAACCTTAATTCAATCAACAGGCAGACTGGAGGAACACTCAAATCTCTATTGATCAATGAGCTGCAAGGACACCTCGGCTTCGGCATCAGACATTCAGTCGGAGAATTTAGACTCGCTTGTCTCCGCTGGATGGCCGCAATATCAATCTTCCCTGCAGGAGACGTTTAAAAAGCTCCAAACTACCCCGAAGCAATCCACCAGCAGCCATTAAGTGATTATTATGGTATTCACAGGTCTCCAGGGGTAACAGCCTCTCTGTCTCCGTGGCTGCCAGGTACGGTCAAAAGCCTGAAGGTAGATATTTTGTGATGAGTGTGATAGCTACTGGTGTCTGCAGGGTCTGAAAGGACACCTCAACCATATAACTTCTTGCTTGGGGCTAAAGTTTTAATTCTCCACTGGATTGTGTCCACCTTCAATGAAGTTGAAATTCATATTCTTCTTCTTACTTGCAAAACATTTCTTTTTGCAAACTAGTGCATTAAGTAAACCTATTTAAAAACGGGCAATAAATACAAGGCATTCCAACTTAATACGGACACTTTACCCTGTACTCTGAGTGGGGACAAATGATTTCACAACTGGAGCGCATTGGCTTTCTGTTAACTGGTCCCCTCTACTTCAACTTTGTACCAAAAAAAAAAAAAAAAGAAGTAAATTAGACCCATGTATAGAGCTATATAAAACACTCACCGGTCATTTCCTGGATACAGTTTGCCAAGAACTGGATTGAACCCCCTTATGTTTGCAGAACTGCCTAATTCTTCGTGGTACAGATTCAGCATAGGGAAAGAAACATCTTGCAGAAATTCTGGCCTACGTCGACCTGACTGGTTCCTGTATTTGCTGCAGATTTGTCAGCTGGACATCCATGGTGTGAATCTCCAGCTCTACCACATCTCAAATGTGCTCAGTTGGATTGAGATCTGGTGACTGTGGAGGCTGCTGGAGTACGGTGAACTCATCGTCATGCTCAAGAACAGGGTAGAGATGATTTTAGCTTTGTGACCTGGCATATTTATGATGGAAAAAGCTACCAGAAGATTAGTACACCATCAGCAACAATACTCCGGCAGTAGGCTATGGTGTTTAAACCATACCTAATTGGTACCAATATGTACAAAGTACACGTCCCCCCACAGTATGACACCACCAGCCCAAAAGATTCTCCCATTGGAAGATTGTAGCTTAGACCAAGACTGATCTGGTGATCCTGTGTGTAGCCACAGTTTCCTGTTCTTAGCTGATTGGAGGGACACCTGGCCTGGTCCTCTGCTGCTTCAAGGTTCAACATGTTGGACATTCAAAGAAGGTATCCTGCATGCCCTGCTTGTAAAGACTGGTTATTTGAGTTGCTGTGGTCTCTCCACCATAATGAACCCGTCCGTCTATTCTCCTCTGACCCCAGCAAAGGTGTTTTGGTCCACACAACTGCTGCTCACTGGACGATCTTTCATTTTTAGACCATTCTTCATAAAGTCTCGCAATCCAAAAGTTCCTTCTGTCACATGTTGATGTGCCCCTGGGCAAGGCGCTAAACCACAGGTTGCCTGCCAACCTGCATATTGGTATAGGAATGTATGCGTGTTTACGAGTGTGAATGACCGAATGTGGCAGACTGCTGTTCGATCCATGGAAAATTCAAACTACAGAATGAGCAAAACTGCAGATGTACACAAAGGCGAAGGGATGAAAACGTGTAGAACCACAGCGCTTTGAGTTTTCTGCGCCAATCTACTTGTTTACTTTGTCTGAGATCCCTCGCTTTGAGCTCACGTTAAACATTCGATTCAGTTCCTGTGGATTGTGACTATTGTCCTTTTCTCAGCCTTTAACACTCAGCTTACGCCTGCTGGTAAATAAACAGTGGGTTCTAAAGGGTAAAGGAGATGATGGGAGTTGCCGTTTTTTTGTTTGATGTAACGGAGGGAAAAGTCCACGATGTTGTAACTCTGCGGTGTTTATTTCTTTCGGCTTTGTCCCACCCTGAAACGGTCCTCTCACATGTTTGGAAAACAAAATCAGACGTTCCTTTTGGAGCTCTGTCGTCCGTTGTTTGGAGCGGCGCGACTTGATCAGACG
Organism: Fundulus heteroclitus; assembly: GCF_011125445.2. NCBI lineage: Eukaryota > Metazoa > Chordata > Actinopteri > Cyprinodontiformes > Fundulidae > Fundulus > Fundulus heteroclitus. Next base: position 19,844,502 of record NC_046379.1, read on the forward strand.
TCATGTTGGGCAAACCATAAAAAAATAAATTGCTTTTTTGTACAATAGAAACCTATTTCATTTTTTTTCCCCCGTTTGTCCCTTCTGTTGCCAGTCAACGAGAAACAAAAGCGTCCACTCAACATAAGTGGACCTGACAGCATAAACACAACCTCAAAGATTTATCTAATCTCCAGAGCAATGATAAACAGTATGCTGACGTTTAGCCAATCCACCGCCCCCAACTTCTGCTTCTATGCTACTCTGGTGGCACCTAAAGAAAATCTGTATAAAAAGGAAGATGTGCCATGTTCCTCTACGTCCAGGAGGAACCATTAGCTGCCATTCACAATCAGAAAGTACAAAAACCAAGCTTCTGCAGACTTCTCTCTGCTATACGCGCTGAGCGTAAACAGGGTTCCCTGATTTGATTTAGCCCGTGCTGCCGTGCCATTGTTATTTCGCTGTGCCTGGGCAGAGGATCTTCAGATGGCGGCTGCATTATGTTACTCTGCTTATCGCCAATTGACTGACAATGACAGGAAGACTTCTCTGCCAGGAAGGAGTCCTGGAAAAAAACATAACATAACGAGATCTTGCAAACCGTTGTGCCGGAAGCTCTTATTTGACTTGTAAGGTAGCCAGAAAAAAAATAAAATAAATCCAAAAGGCCGCTGGAGAGTGCCACTTACAGAAGATACAGCCTTTCTGGAGAGGATATTGAAATATTTTCAAATATTACAGAGCAGTGAGAAAAGCGCTTTCCCGCCTTGTATCTTCAGCTTTAGCCTTTTTTCACCCTTAAATGTAGCAAACTAATGTTAATATTGGACAAAGATAAAGTAAAAAGATGCAGTTTTTTTTTATTATTTCACTTAAGGGATAAAAGATAATCTATTTCAATACAGAAAACAAATATATAATAGAACTTATAATAATAATAATATAATACATAATAATAATATAGAACAAATAGGCCTTAAGATCTCACAAAGCAGGACAACATGTCCTGATCTAAAGCCATTCAAGGATAGATGTGAAGCAATTTTAGTCTGGATGGGGTTCCAAAACCATTTCTACAGCTTTGAGACTGTATCCCACCAAAGTTGGAGCCATTGTTCACAAATCGGGAAAACATCAAACAGTGGTGAACCTTTAAAGGAGCTGCCGCTCTACCAAAATTACCCAAAGAGCGCACAAACGACCCATCCAAAAATGGACAGCAGAACCCAGTAAAACTAAAGACATGCCTTGCTCACCTGCCTCGTTTAAGGTCAGAATTTAGGATTTAAAAATAAGAACGTGACTGGGCAAAAATGGCCTCCATGAAAGAATCCCAAGGAGAAAACTCTGCTTTACCAAAAAGAACACAAAGGCCCATCTCACATGTGCTAAAAAAATTCATGAACCCAGAGAAATTTTGGAAGAATATTCTGTGGATTATAGAGATAAACTAACACAGAAGTTACCTCTTTATCAGAGAATCTGATAAAGAGGTAACTCTTTAGCTATACGTCATGCAGGAGGAAAGGGATCGAAAGCAAGCCAGCAAGTCAACCTACGAGTGGCTCAAAACAAATCAGGCATATAGCAGAACTGGACTGTGGCTCGAATCAAATTGAAATGCTTTGGTATGACCTGAACAGAAACAATCATGCAAAGGAGAGCGCGCCAAAACTCCACCAAGGTGACGTAAAGGATTCACTGTCAGCTGTCAAAACCGTTTGGTTGTAGTTGTTGCCGCTGAAGTTGAACCAGCCACTTATTGGGTTTAGAGGACAATTACTTCGTCACAAAGGGTCTAATTTAGTTTTTACTTATATTAAATCACCGCATTTAACACCTACTCGAGTTATGTTTGTCTTTGATGATCTGAAACCTTTAAATGCAAGGAGGCAAATACTTTTTCTTAACACTGCACGTAGCTGGAAAGGTTTGCAAATCTAAACAGAGGAGAGAACGATTTCTCCGCCTGCTGAAAAAAGCAAAAGGTTAACAAAAAGAGCTGCAGCTGACGGCAGCTCACAGACACACGCTGGCAGTGTGAGTCAGGTCTGATCAAGCCTGATCCAGTCCTACGCAAACCCGCCGTGCAGCGGAGGTCAAGGGCACCCCCGTCGGAACCTCCACCTGTCAGCGCAGGTCGGCGGGAGAGGGATTAGGGCGAGGCGCGGTGGGGACAGATTAAAAGGCGACGCCAGCAGAGATCTGTAGTGCCAATCTGCCGAGCGGTGGGGGATCCGTCACTTCCAGAGCGTCACGGGATGAGGCGTGATTGATGTCGCATGCAGAAGCCTGCGCTTGTATAAAAAAAAAAAAAAATCAGCTCCAAAGTCGCGTATCAACAGACGTGCGCATGCTCTGACAAACGCCTCACTGCAGCGCGCTGATGTGTAATTTTGCTTTGAACCTTCGCTCTCTGCGACTTCCAAAGATGTTACCGCTCCAAACAGCCCCGAGTCAGAGCGAGTAGTATTGCTGATACAACTCTGCTAGCTTAGCTTTAATGTGCCGGAGTTTAAAGGCACTGCAGAAAAGTAGAAAGCCTTCAGGGCTAGATGTGATGTCGGCAATAAGAGGCTGCAAAAAAAAAAAAAAAAAAAAAAAAAACACTGCCACAAACTTGAATGTAGTTATTTCAGATTTTATGCAGTTAAAAGAAACTGGAGCACAACTGTGAGGTAGAAAATAAAATCTGAATCAGCTTTGTTGGTGCCCGCAAACAAGGAGTTTGACTTCGGTTCCAATGAAGACATTTTTAATATAATTAAAAAGGAAATTTAGAATAAGAATTGGGTGTAAATAAGTTTATATACAGTGTTTTTACAAATGAGAAAGATGTGGTTGAATTCCAGCAAATATGCAGAGCAACTATATGAGCCCATTAGAAAGAACGCCTCGGGGAAGAAGCCGTCTCTGTGGGGGCTGGTTTTTTGTAAATTGTACTGCCGCCCTGAACGTAAAGATGTAAACTGTTTGTGTCCAGGATGTGTGGGGTCTGCAGAGATATTAGCTGCCCTTTTCCTGACCCCAGACATGCACAAGGTCTGGATGTAGGGAAGGTCAGCCCTGACTAGGCTTTGACTAGGCCATTGATCTCCATCCAGGTTTTCTTCTTTGATTGTCTTGTATCTTGCTCCATCTATCTTCCCAACAACCCAACTTTCTGTTTTTCCCCACAGCATGATGCTGCCACTAAAGGGCGATGCACAGTTTATCACCATACAAGTGTTGCATGTTCAATTTTGGGTCTCGTCTTAGAACACGTTCTGCTTCATGTTTGCAGTGGCCCATACATGGGTTCTGAACTCTCTTTCAACAAAGACTCTCTCCTTACTCTCCTATAAAAGCCAGATTTGGGGAACACGTTACTTCAGTTAAACTCTGGACCTGTGCCGCTCCTCCCGATTTATCGTCGGCCCTCTTAGCCGCGTCTCTGATTAATCTTCTGGTTAATGTCAGCTTAGGTGTGCAGCCATGCCTTGTTGGCATAGGACATGTGCCGTAGCCTTTCCAGTTTTTTTAAATCGATGGACAGAACCACGTTTTCTAAGATGTCTAAAGTTTGGAATATTTTTTTCTCTAATTTATTATTTTTATTTGGTTTATTCGACGGCCTTCATGATGCTTCTCGTTCCCCAATGCAACACCAGAAAAAAAAAAAAAACACAAAGAAAATAAATGACAGGCATCAGCATAAAGGGGGCTGAATAAAAATATGCCGCTATACAAAATTATGCGCTACACTGTGTTAATTTATGACATACAACCCCAATTTAGTTTGTGGACGTAGTATGAGACAAGTCAGAAGGGTGGGAATACTTTTGCAAGGCGCTGCATTTCACCCCTTACGTCTTACAGCGAAGAGAAAAGTCAGTGCCAGATCGCCGTGTCGGTGCCGAATCTTTTTCCGGCATAAGCAATCGCAGCGCAGCCACTTGCAGGGTAAGGCCGCGCTTTGTCCGAACGCTGACATCAGTGGAAAACACGCACGCTTGCAGTTCGCCCTTGGGGAATGCGAGGCTGTTGCTGTTGGAAACAGTCGACGTTAAACACACAAAGGAGAAGCCAATCCAGATGAGCTAATAATGCTGTTTGAAAACACACACACACACACACGGCTGACACAGACACTCATGACCACACAGGAACGCTTCGTAAACACATCTGCAGAGTCCCGCTCCGTCTTCCAGCGGTCCCTCGTATTCCCCTCCCCGCCTCCCTCCCCCCCCGTATGTTTGCTCCCATTCAGAAAAGCAAAATGTGGAAAACACACACGCCTCCAAACACTGATTTAATTAGCTGATTTAATTAACTGATTACCAAACTTCTATCTCAATGCTACAAACGGCAGCCAGTATTATTAATCTTTACAGCAATCCCGCTGAACTTCCCACTCACTAGCTGTTGCACGGAGGCAAACAGGAACGCTGCCCTACTTTCACACTCAGTGGGTGTGTGTGCTTGCAATCAAGCCACTGTAAAAACCCAAGCGCTCTCCCTGTGATATGCGAGCATGTCCATGCACGCTCCGATGCAAACAGTGTGCCTCATCTCTGATGGGAAAAAAAAAAAAAAACAACCCGAAACACACACACACACACACACTGTGGTTTGGAAACTCTCCCTCCGGTACTCATAAGCTGTCACTTCTGATCTCCAGTTGCACTTAATTCGTTGAAGGTGTGCGCGCATGCCGCCGTTCTCTAACAAAAGGGGAAAAGAAAGGGTCGCAGTTAAATTAGCTAGTTTCATTCCATCAGTGCTCATCATTATTTCATGGATGCCTGAATATTTTATTCACTCTGTGTGTTTTTTCTTTTTTTTTCTTCTCCTGCACGTGTGTGTCAGCATGCATACGCGGCTTTGTGTATGGGGTGCGTGTTTATTACTCTGCAGCTTCTCAAACAGCATCTGTATGTCTGCGTGTGTGTCTGTGTGTGTGTGTCTGTGTGTGTGTGTGTGTGTGTGTATGCTGGGACATTAAGTATTAACTGAGCTGGGTGGTCCCAGAGATGAACGTCCAGGTCCTCAGCTATCCCAGCATGCTCCGCCACTCTCCTGTCTCACATTTCCAGGAAAGGAGCCTGGGGAGCTGTCAGTGTGCTCCGTGCAGCTTTTTGTTAGTGAGGGTGACTGTGTGTGTGTGTGTGTGTGTGTGTGTGTGTGTGTGCATTGTCAGAGAATAGGAGGCGACCCATCTGAAAACCCAGAAGAGTTAATAATGCTGTTTGAGAAGCTCTCTTCAAACACTCACACTCTCTCTCTCTTTCTCTCTCTCTCTCTCTCTCTCTCTCTCTCGTGCGCGTGCGAGCAGACAAACAAGCGCGCACCGGGCACCTCTCCTGCTTCCTGTCTAAATGACACGTTCTTTTCCGTCCCCGTCCTATTCCCCCCCCCCATCTGTGCTGTGCGGAAAAAGAAGGAAGAGAACCGGGAAGGTAAGGCAGACTTGGGGAATGTGTCTGAAAAACAGGTGCAGCCAGAAAATGTCTCGCCAACCATCCCACCTCCTCCCTTTCTCTCAGTCCTGCTTTTTCTTCCTTTTTTTTTTTTTTTGTCTTCCTTGTATCGTCTTTTGGCATTCCCTCTGTTCCTTCTCATTCATTCTCCCCCAAATCTGGGTCATCCTTTTATCCTATTTTCCCTATGACTATACAGTAGGTAGGAAGCAGGGCTAAAAGAAGAAACTGTTTCATTTAAAAAATAACAATAAAAATTAAAATTAAAGATCAGTGACAGACAGCTTAACTGATAATTGATATTAGGGCTCCTTTATCGCCATCGCATTTTCCCTGAACTTCAGGGATTGCAATAAATCTCAGATATTTTACTGATGTGATGCTACCTACGCTCTGGCCTCTGTCATTACAGGAAGCCTAAATCAGAAAGACATTTAAATGGCAGAGTCAGGTACTAATTGATAGCGAGTCAAACCATCACTACGTCATCCACAAACATTACCTCATGTTTTTTTGAAATCCTGCAACCCTAATAGATCTAAACTAAGGTTGTGGATCTCTGGCCGATGTGATGCTTGTCTCGATAAACTCCCAACGATCCGCTTCATTTTAGATGCACAGATGGCAAAGCAATACGACACCGGATGATTCACTCCTCCATCACGGTGGAGTTTGATCCACTGATTTTCCCCGCATGGCGTCTCTATAGCGTTAGTGGACCCTTACCTTAAATGTGACATTTCCTTTTTCCTGTTCAAGTCGGACTCTTTAAGCAGATAAGACAGCAGCTTTTGCTGTGGGACATTCAGCTTGCCTTGTTGTGCATGGAAACAAGCTACTGTTTTAAATGGCCTCAGTTCTAGAAGCCTAGTAACCTTTTTTTGCTTCCTTTAACTAAATTTTGTAACACTTCAGCAATACTGCGTTCAGATCAGAGGTTTTTGAGCGTGACGGGCATCGGGTATACATGCCGTCTAGGGTGGACACGCCTCAAGGGGCTTTGAGACACATCTTGCGCTGCGCGATTTGAAGCTTTCCGCACGTTTTGTGCCGTCCGTTTGGCTAGACGCGCGTTAAGCGCCTCTACAGCGGCCGATGCACACTGCAAAAACACGACTAAAAATAAGTAAAGTTTTCTTGAAATTAGTGTATTTGTCCTTGACTTGAGCAGCAAGTTTACATGATCTGCCAATGGAATAAGATTTTTGCACTTAAAATAGGATCAACTCATCTCCATCATCTTATTTCAAGTGTAGTTTACCTAATTATCTTAAATTAGGTGTAAAAATACTCATTCCATTGGCATATCATCTTATTTACCCGCTCAAATTAAGGACAAATACACTAATTTCAAGAAATTTTTACTTATTTTGAATTCAGTTTTTGCAGTGCAAGAGTTGGAAAATCTGAACTTTTGCAGCTGGATGCGTGGCGTCAACCAATCAGAGGGAGTCCGCTGTGTGAAGTAGTGGGGGATTTTCCGAAAAATAATATTTTTACTTCTTGTTATCACTGATAAATGTTAACTTCAAGCCTCCTGAGTGAAGCCCACTAACCTGAGACATATGGACAAGTGCTCTTCAGCGCCTGTTGGTGTCCTGGCGGTAGAAGCGGGCACCGATGCCGGTCAGCAGGTTGTCAAACTGGGCTCGGGTCAGACGTAAATAGCGCTTGAAAGCGACCCTCGTCAGCGGTCCCGAAGTAGGTGGTGAATCTCACCAAATTTAAAACGCCTGTGAATTATCTGGTGAATTCAGACACGCCGCAGATTATAAGTGACCCAAGTTGAGGCATTGGATGGCTTTTTGGTATGAACGCAACAATAGACTGAAAAAAGTTTTCTTTCCCCATCAACAATGTCTACATGGATAAGAGTGAGCCATTGGTACTTAGGTATTGGTGTTTATTAAGCTGAAAAATAAGTTTAGTAACTTATTTAAAAAAGAGAAAAAGATATTCTGTCTCAACTGTGGATTTTATTGCTCAGTAGATTGCAGGAGGAGGTTTTGGTGGGGAAGTGTGTGAGAAAAGGCCCTCCTTGACCCAGTCATTATGGACGGTTTGAGAATGGGATTGGGAAAAAGCAAATGATTTTCAGTGTTATTTTTGGCTTGAAATACTCAATATCTACATCTGACAAGAGGAGAAAAAAAAAATCCTCACGAAGACTTCATCTGCACAGGTAAACAATCACAGAGGAGAGCTCGACCTGAAACAGATTTTTCAACAGATGGCAAAGCCGAAAAAAAATCGAGGGAAAGAAGGGAGAAGAGCTTAGGCAATGAAGGATGCAGAGGCAAATATATGGAATGGACAAAACAGACACATCAGCAGCACAACACAGAGAACACCTTTTTTCTGAGAAATGAAATGCACCACAGAACAATGTGCACACACACACACACACACACACACACTAAAATCTTCATATGCACACAAACATGACAGCAGGTCTGCACAAGTGATGTTTCAGGCATAGGCTGAGCTGCAAAGGAAAGATAAGGGACTGGAGGGCGAGGGAGGCTCAAGAAAGCAAACAAGACGGGATGGAGAGAATGCAGAGTGACGGCAAATTGGAGGAGTGGCGCTTCAGAGGTGAGAGAGCTCACAAGAGACGGCTCTGGGAAAACAACATCCAGCAGGTGACGAGACCTGCACACACTTGGAGACGACAAAACGGCCCCACTTATCAAGAAATTACATGGACATTAGAGGGTCCCGTGGCAAGCCTGAGTGGGAGGAAAGGAAATCCTACAATCCTACACGGAATAGCCAGAACATCCCAACAGAGAGACCACGCACACACAAAGGAGCACAAATAAAACCTTCAGACCTACAAAGTCAAGTTAAAGTTTAACAAGTTTAGTAAATCAACACACAAGGGAGCTCTTGTGTGCGCCCGACCTTTGATTGGAAGCATGCGTGGCTCTGTTAATCACAGACGAAAGCAGAGTGTTTGATTAACAAAGCCGGGCGGCTCGTGTTTGAGTCCTGTGACCACTGAACTGATTTTTCACAAACAAACAGGGTTCGGATAAATAAAAAAAATAGAGCTCTTACCTGTGCCAGAGGAGGTCACGTTGACCAGGATGAAGGGGCGTGCCATGGAAGAGAGAAAAGAGAGAGGAGAAGGGGGAGGGGAAGGTGAATAAGGATTTGCACCGACACACGGGTGTCACAGTGTTTCTCGTGGGGACTGTACAAAGCTTGAAACGACTTTATGAGTTATGCAAAGGTTTTAAAAAGCTTTAGAAATGCCAAGATTTCTGTGTCATATCCTGGAATTTGTTATTTCTCCCCACCGACTGCGTAGTTGGGGGTAAAAGGAGCACAATCCATAGCAGCAAAATGATTTTGAATATTCCTATGAATATTGATTTTGCCACAAATTTCTTTTAACCACATACATGTTTGCATTTCTTTTTCAGAACAATCTTACTTATATAACCAGCTTTGTTTACAGCTATGATCCACAAATACACCAAATTCCTCATATCTGACTCAAAAAATAAACTATTTCTCATAATAAAAACCCCAAAACAAGTTCACTGGACTTTTCTTGACACCGAACACGAGTTGCAAAAATTACCGTATGAAAGGGTACGATTTAAATATAATAACGCTGACAATATGCAATTACTTCCCAGTCAATCATGTATATGCATGCAGGGTTTTTATATCTTGTCAGATGAAGACATATAAATGCATAAAATGTTATACATCCTAAAAAAAAAAGTGTATCCATCTATTTAGAATGAAAATGAGATAAAGGAGGAAACAAAAGGCTCAACTCTGATCCTTTTTCTGTACTTTTTATTTCCTGAAGCTGACATCTGGCTTCGCCGCCCCCATCTGGTCAGCGTCACTTCTGGTGGAGCAATATCAGCCGATCCGACTGAACCGTCTCTAAATAAATATTTTTGTACCATCATATCAAAAACGTTTTTCTAACCTGGTTTATCAGTGTGAAACAAAACCTGCCAGAAAGTTTGACCCTCTATGATCTTGCTGGTGTGTTCAGATTTCCAAGGTCAAGTCTATGCCAAAAACACAACCAAAAATAATAAATAAGTGTTGGGGTGTAACATAGATTTATTAATATATTAAAACCATATAATATTTCTCCTCCAAGCGTAGGTGGTGTCATTGCGTGACTTAGTGAAACAAATGTTAGCTAGTCCTTTTAGTCCTGGACTTTATAATAACAACTAGCGCGTTAGCTTATGGAGTCTTTTTCCAGATGGGAACTTTATTGAACTGTTCTGTTGTTGTCAAAAATCTAGCATTTCAACTAAAGAAACAACGCTTCGCCTGGCAGTGATGTTGGGGTAGGGGGATATATTGCTATTGTTTTATCGCCCAGCTCTAACCTGAAGAGCATCATATCACCTGGTTCAAAATGTGAACTGCTTAAGATTATTAAAACTTAATTGCACCAACTTAATTGTTAATTCAGAACCGAGATTGTGCAAAATAGTGTTGGAGGTTCATGACCATATAAAAAGATGCATTTTTGGCATTAGGACAACGCTGGAATTAGAGAGCCACAAATACAGCAACATATGGACAAGTCAAACCTGAACTACAATACTTACTAATACTAATACTAATAATATATTCTTTAAAAGGCCTCATAATTTGTAAAACCACACTTTTAAGTTTTCCCAAATGTATAGCTTGCCTCCTTAACTCAATATTGCGCATCTTCTAGTTACGTCTCCTAATAATACTTATAGCAAAACTCTAACTGTAATTTTGAATAAGAAGTCCATGCCTCTGCCAGATATGTAAAAACAAACAAACACTGAATAGTATTCACATAGTAAAAATACAAAAAGACAAAGTGCTCCTGGTTCCATCAAAACTACAAGACCTAAAATCCTACAGATGCAATATTAACAATAAGAGTGAAAGGCACAACAATAACCAAGTAAATAAATCGATTTCTATATAAAAAAAATAAAAGAAATACAGTATATCTTGTAGACGTACGCACGATTTGCCAAAGCTTAGTTGGATAACCTAATCTTTTTTGCTAAAGTTATCAAACAGAGAGAATGTCATGCCGGCCGGTTCCTTGAGACAACCTTTTAAAGTCCTGAAGCAATCACAGAATCAGTTAATAAAAATGTCATGCTTCATTCATTTCTGGGACAGAAAGGTTATTATCCGACAGACTGACAGGTGAGGCTAAATTAAGAGGCTGGGGGAACCGGCGGAGAAGGAAAGCCGCGCTCTGATAGGTGGATTGTGTGTTTTTGTTGAAAGCGTGACAGAGGGGACAGCAAACAGACGGGCAGACAGAC